>NW_028270142.1:59100097-59406630 GCF_037043375.1 Chiloscyllium plagiosum
ATGATTGGGAACATGGGGCTGGAATATTATAGCAATTATAGAGATGTGGCTCAGGGATGGACAGGACTGGCAGTTTTGTTTACAGGGTATAGATGCTAAAGGAAGGACTGAAAGGCGGGCAAGAGAGGAGGTGGAGTGGCGGTTTTGATGATGGATAGCATTTTGGCTGTACTTTGGGAGGTTATTCCTGAAAGTATGTCCAGGAAAATTATTTGGGTAGAACTGAAACAAGGTAGGGATGGTCACCTTATTGGGATTGTACTATAGACACCCCCCCAATAGTCAGCGGGAAATTGAGAAACAAATTTGTAAGTAGATCTCCATTATCTGTAGGAATAATAGAATGGTTATTCTAGGGAATTTTAACTTTCCAGATATAGTCTGGGACTATCATAGTGTTAAGGGTTTGAATGAACAGGAATTTAAGTGTGTACAAGAAAATGTTTTGATTCAGTATGTGGATGTACCTACTAGAGAAGGTGCAAAACTTGACCCTGCTTTGAGAAATAAGGCAGGGCAGGTGACTGAGGTGTCAGTGATAAAGCACTTTGGGGTCAGCGACCATAACTCTGTTAGTTTTAAAATTGTTGTGGAAAAGGATAGACTGAATCTAAAAGCTGATGTTCTTAATTGGAGGAAGTCCAATTTTGACAGTATTAGGTGAGAATGTTCATAAGTTGCTTGGAGCGGATGTTTGCTGGTAAAGGGGCAGCTGGAAAATGGGAAACCTTCAAAAATGGTATAACAAGAGTCCAGAAACAGTGTGTACCTGTTAGGGTGAAGGGCAAGGCTGTAGTTATAGGGAATGCTGGATGACTAGAGAAATTGAGGTTTTGGTCAAGAAACCAAGGAAGCGTTTGTGAGGTATAGATAGCAGAGATCAAGTGAATCCTTAGATTATAAAAGCAATAGGAGTATACGTGAGTTAATCAGGAGGGCAAAAAGGGGACATGAGAGCACTTTAACAAATAGGGTTAAGGAGAATCCAAAGGGATTCTACAAATACATTAAGGATAAAAGGGTAACTAGGATGAGAATAGGGCCCCTTAAAGATCAGCAAGGCCACCTCTGTGTGGAACCGCAGGAGATGGCAGAGGGGTGATTCTAAATGAGTTTCCATAGTTGCGAGTATGTTCGCCAAAGGCTTCATAGGAGGCTCCAAATCATTTGAAGCTGTCAGCTAGACAGGGGACGTAATGTCCGCAAATCCACTTCCCAGCGGAACATACCCACAACTACGGCAGCTAGCACCCAAGCCACAAATCTTAACGCAAACCTTGAATGCGAAATGAGTATTTTGCATCAGTGTGTCCTGTAGAGAACGATATGGAAGATAGGGAACTTGGGGAAATAAATAGTGACATCCTCAAAAATGTCTCAAGTGTGGTGCTGGAAAAGCACAGCAGGTCAGGATCAGGGTCCTGATGAAGGACTTATGCCCGAAATGTCTATTCTCCTGCTCCTAGGATGCTGCCTGACCTGCTGTGCTTTGCTCGCACCACACACACTACTCTGATCTCCAGCACTTGCAATCCTCACTTTCTCCAAATACATCTTTAAAAATCTCCATTTTAAAGATGAGTAAGTTCTGGATGCCTTAAAATGCATAAAGGTGGATAAATCCCCGGGACCTTGTCAGATGTACCCTAGAACTCTGTGAAGCTAGGGAAGAGATTGGGCCCTTCGCTGAGTTATTTGGATCATTGATACCTGCAGGCGAGGTGCCAAAAGACTGGAGGTTTGCTAATGTGGTGCTACTGTTCCAGAAAGGTGGTAAGGAAGCCAGGAAACTATAGACCTGTGACTCTGACATTGGTGGTGGCAAGTTTTTTTTTTTAGATTAGATTATATTACAGTGTGGAAACAGGCCCTTCGGCCCAACAAGTCCACACCGACCCGCCGAAGCGAACCCATCCATACCCCTACATTTACCCCTTACCTAACACTACGGGCAATTTAGCATGGCTAATTCACCTGGCCCTGCACATCTTTGGACTGTGGGAGGAAACCGGAGCACCCGGAGGAAACCCACGCAGACACGGGGAGAACGTGCAAACTCCACACAGTCAGTCGCCTGAGTCGGGAATTGAACCCGGGTCTCTGGCGCTGTGAGGCAGCAGTGCTAACCGCTGTGCCACCGTGCCGTTGGAAGGGATACTGAGGGACAGGATTTAATATATATATATTTGGAAAGGCAAGGACTGATTAGGAATAGTTGACATGGCTTTGTGTGTGGGAAATAGTGTTTCACGAACTTGATGGAGATTTTTGTTGAAGATGGTGGGCGGCACGGTGGCACAGTGGTTAGCACTGCTGCCTCACAGCGCCAGAGACCCGGGTTCAATTCCTGCCTCAGGCGACTGTCTGTGTGGAGTTTGCACATTCTCCCTGTGTCTGCGTGGGTTACCTCCGGGTGCTCCGGTTTCCTCCCACAGTCCAAAAATGTGCAGGTTAGTTGAATTGGCTGTGCTAAATTGTCCGTAGTGTTAGGTGAAGGGGTAAATGTAGGGGAATGGGTCTGGGTGGGTTGCGCTTCGGCGGGTCGGTGTGGACTTGTTGGGCCGAAGGGCCTGTTTCCACACTGTAAGTAATCTAATCTAATCTAATCTAATGTAACTAAGAGAATTGATGAGGGCAGAGCAGTGGACACGATCTATATGAAAGGCATTCAACAAGGTTCCTCATGGTAGACTGGTTAGCAAAGTTAGATCACATAGAATACGAGGAGAACTTGCAAGTTGGCTACAGAACTGGCTTGAAGGTAGAAAACAGAGGGTGATGGTAGAGGGTTGCTTTCAGACTGGAGGCCTCTGGCCAGTGGTGTGCCACAAGGATCGGTGCTGGGTCCACTGCTTTTCATCATCAAATTGAAAGAGTTCAAAAAAGATTACCAGGATGTTGCCAGGGCTGGAGGATTTGAGCTACAGGGAGAGGTTGAATAGACTGGGACTATTTTCCCTGGAGATCAGAGGCTGAAGGGTGACCTTAGAGATTTATAAAATCGTAAGGGACATGGATAGAGTGAATAGTGAAGGTGTTTTTCCCAGGACTGGTGAATCTAAAACTGGAAGGCATAGGTTTAAGGTGAGGAGGGAAAGGGACTTAAGGGGCAACTTTTTCACACGGAGGGTGGTGCGTGTATGCAATGAGCTGCCAGAGGAGGCTGAAGGAATTACAACATCTTTAAAAGGCATCTGGATGGGCACATGAATAGGAGGGATTTAGAGGGATATGGACCAAATGCTGGCAGATCGGGCGAGACTAATTTGGGTATCTGGTTTGCATGGCCGGGTTGGACTGAAGAGTCTGTTTCCTTGCTGTTTTGCTGTATGATTGTAAGTAAAGCACATAACCAAAATACTCAGTCATAATTTGCAATGTCCAGATACCCAATAAGCCAGATGTGCTAGTGCCTTATGTATTCTGCAACACTGCTATAACCAAAAGCTTCAAAAGCAGCAGATAAACTGACTTAGGTTTTCTTACATGGGAGTGACTATCAAAAGTTTAACTTGAGAGCTGTGAAACACGAAGGTAAGTGCTGAAAATATGAAATGCACTCTAGAAATGTTTTTCAGTAATTTTTTTGTCCCATCTTCAAGGTTGAGGTCGTTGAAGGGGTAGCTGGAGAAGAAGACCATCATGATGAGCAAGAAGAGCAGGGTGAAGAAAATACTGAAGCTGAGGGGCAACATGATGAACATGATGACGATGGTATGGAACATGTATTTATGTCCTGTCATTTATCCTGGTACCACTTATTCGTGTTGTGCATTTCCAGCTGCGCATACTCACTTCTGATCTTTTCAGCATGCACAATAAAAGGCCAATTTTTTTAGTAAAACTTTTAAAAAGTACTTCACTTGACAATTTTTACGTGTGTCAAATATACTTTTGCTCGGTTACTATCATATTTGTGTTCACTAACTTTTCTTTAAAAAAGGTTTGACCTTTACTTCTACAAATACTCTTGGATGTCAGCAGAGGTAGCCTTTTTAAACACTAATTATAATGGGCTCCTTCTGCAAAGTTCTGTCTAGTGAACGCAGCTTGAACATTTATTTTGCACATTTTATTTTGTATGAGAGACTCTTTCCTGTTCATCCGGGATTATTGATTATTTTCTGTTTGTATTCATGTTGAGCCATATTAGTGTATGTAATCAATAGTTGAGAAGGTTGTTTAAAAGAATGATGGTTGAAATTCAACCTAAAATAAATCATCATTTTGTTGTGCTTCATTCATGATTTATATTGAGAAATTTTGTTTTGACTCCTTTTAGGGAGTGATATGGAACTTGATCTCTTGGCAGCAGCAGAGACTGAAAGTGACAGCGAAAGCAACCATAGCAACCAAGACAATGCCAGTGGACGCAGGAGTGTTGTCACTGCAGCTACTGCAGGATCTGAAGCAGGTGATTTAGTTACAATTCTATCAAATAATAAAGTTCAAAATCTTACCCAGCTCCTGCTTTGTTTACTATATAAATGGGTCACTTCGAGCAGTACTTGCTTCAAATTTTTGTTCAAACCAGCTTACTTGTAGGAAGTCTATTCATAATGCAATATTTTAATGAAGATTGGTTTTTAATGCTGGTTTGTAATGACCACTGTTATATACAAAAGCAGATTTAATCAGAAGGTCTGCACTATATTTCTCTCAGTCTTTGTTGTTAGCATGATTTTTGAATCCTAAATTGCTTAACTTGAAAGCACCTGTTTCATGTGAATATTGTCACTACTTCACCAAACTACAAAGAATACATTGGCTGTCTACGTGTAATTGCAGAGGAACCTCGGTTATCTGAACGAGATGGGTGGGCACTATTTCATTTGGATAATCAATTGTTTGGGTAATCGATTTTATCTTAAACAAGGGAAGCCATAATGATCTAACGCTGTGCTCTACCACAGAATTTGTTTAAATATAGTTTTAATGAGTCTGCTATTTAAACTAATCCTTGCAGTCTACCAATTATGGGTTAAAATGAGAAGTACTTACCATCATATAAATATTGTATATCAAATCCCGGCATTAAACAATGTCCTGAACATCACCTGCGATCGTAAGAGCTTTTGTCAGTTTTCGGGAACCCAGTCTTGCGATAGAAACATAGAAGTGCCGCCTCGCATTGTCTGCCTGTTTTTTAATGAACAGCCTGGTAAAGCTTCAGGGATACTGTAAACCACGTAGTTTTGTGAAGGGCAATGTAACAACCCCTACCTAAAAATACCCAGTTGCTGATGCTTGCGCTGCTTGTGTTTCTTTGTTTTTGCCAGTGTTTTCACATGCTCTTCAATATGGGTAAATCGAATACATTTACCTCTTTGTAACATTTTTGTGGAACCTTTAAATCTTCAGATAATCTGAAATTCTAATAATCGATATTCTGATAATCGAGGTTCCTCTGTAATCACGGTTACTTGTCTTTCTAACCTAGTAACTTGCCTGATTATTAAGGTGCCAGCAGCGTTCCAGCCTTTTTCTCCGAGGATGACTCTCAATCCAATGACTCTAGTGATTCTGATAGTAGCAGCAGCCAGAGTGATGATGAAGAACAGGATACATTTTTGCAGGATGAACCTTTGGAGAGAACCACCAGCAGTTCTCACGCAAACAGTGCAGCTCAGGCACCACGCTCTATGCAATGGGCTGTACGCAGTACCCAGAACCAAAGGTCAACTAATACTACTCCATCTAGTACTAGCACTCCTGCAGGTGAGTCTTAATGGAAAATTACTTGAGATTTTGAGTGTGGAGGTTGAGGATGGGTGGTTGACTTTGTGCAGTCAGCCCTTGCTGTTAATAATCATTTTGATGCTGGCTGTAACTTTGTAATCCTGGGTTCACGTAGATTAGCACAAGTCCAAAGTTGTGGCTTGCTACTTTAATCTCCAGTGTAGGCTGTCTTTTGGCCTGTTGAAGAGCTGGCCGTCATTGAAATAAGTGAGAATTTTAATTTTCCTGTACCACTTTAACTGCTGTAAACCCCCTTAAAAATTATTTAATTCAATTGGATGTTCTTAATGTCCCTTCTAAAATTTGAGAAACACTGGAATTGGCCTGGAAAACATAATTTTAAAACTGTAAAGGGCTATTTGTAAGACTTAGAATCATAGAGATGTACAGCACGGAAACAGACCCTTTGGTCCAACTCATCCATGCTGACCAGATATCCCAACCCAATCTAGTCCCACCTGCCAGCACCCAGCCCATATCCCTCCAAACCCTTCCTGTTCACATTCCCATCCAGATGCTTTTTAAATGTTGCAATTGTACTAGGCTCCGTCACCACCTCTGCCAGTCCATTCCATGCATGCACCACCTTCTGTGTGAAAACGTTGCCCCTTAGGTTACCTATATAACTTTCCCCTCTCACCCCAAACCTGTACCCTCTAGTTCTGGACTCCCCTACCCCAGAGAAAAGACCTTGTCTATTTACCCTATCCACGTCCCTCATAGTTTTATGAACCTCTATTAAATCACCCCCAGCCTCTGCTCCAGGGAAAACAGCCCCAGCCTGTTCAGCCTCTCCCTATAGCTCAAATCCTCCAACCCTAGCAACATCCTTGTAGATCTTTTCTGAACCCTTTCACATTTCACAACATCTTTCCGATAGGAAGGAGACCAGAATTGCACGCAATATTCCAACAGTGTTGTAACCAATGTCCTGTCCAGCTACAACATGACCTCCCAACATCTGTACTCAGTACTCTGACCAATAAAGGAAAGCATATCAAATGCCGCCTTCGCTATCCTGTCTACCTGCAACTCCACTTTCAAGGAGCTATGAACCTGCACTCCACGGTCTCTTTGTTCAGCAACACTCCCTAGAACCTTACTACTAAATGTATAAGTCCTGCCCTGATTTGCTTTCCCAAAATGCAGCACCTCGCATTTTTTTTTTAATTAAACTCCATCTGTCACTCGGCCCATTGACCCACCTGATCAAGATCGTGTTGTAATCCGAGGTAAGCTCCTTCGCTGTCCACTACTTCAATTTTGGTGTCACGTTGGAATATTTTAGCTTTTGTCGTTATCCCATATGATTCTCAATGTATTTTCATCCATGTAAAATGTGATTTCAGTTTGCTTCGTTACTTGTATGGGGTTCTGTCAAAATCTTTTCATGTGATCAGCAGTTTGGTCAGCCTGGTGACATTAGGCGAAAGTGAGGACTGGAGATCAGAGTCCAGATTAGTGTGGTGCTGGAAAAGCACAGCAGGTCAGGCAGCATCCGAGGAGCAGGAAAATCGACGTTTCAGGCAAAAGCCCTTCTTCAGGAAATGAGGCTTTTGCCCGAAATGTTGATTTTCCTGCTCCTCGGATGCTGCCTAACCGGCTGTGCTTTTCTAGCACCACATTAATCTTGAGCCTGGTGACATTACCCTAACTGCTCACTTTGCAGTCAGTAGCAGTGTCATTGCACAATGCTGGAGTTGACATACTTGCCGGAGACAGTGTTCAAATTTTAAATGAGATTTCCTTTAAAAGGCTAAATTAAGATCTTTGTATTTGTGACTCAATTTGAAATTTCCGCAAGAAATTAATTTGAAAACACCAAAGCAAAACATTAGGCTGCGTTTTCTTGACCCTGTGGAGACAAGTTTAGACAAAGGGAGTAGGAAAATAGTGAGAAGTCACATTCAGTCTGCCCATTGTACTTGGTTTTCCAGAGGTGAGCTGGAAGCAGAGTTGTTGCTCTGTTGGGGCAGACTGCCAATTAAGGTCCACCTTGATCATTATCTTTTTTTCAAATGCCCTATCATGGTAGTGGCTCCCTACTAATTGCAAAGCCTGGCAACTCCATAGAAACGGATTCTTGGTTCAAGCCAAAAGCATCCAGGACTCCCATGCTCCAAAAAAAGAGCTGCAGCTCATAGAAGTAAGCAAAACTAATCCAGTGAGAAGGTTCCCAAATCCACACTTTTATAATTCTCAAATTTTCATGAAATGGCCAAGAGCTCTTCGATGTTGGAGTGTCCTCGCTTCAGCGGTGCCCATCTCTCCTCATCAGGCTGATAACCATTCTCTGGTTTCTCTTGGGCCTATTGCTTTGGGAAGCATCTGCTGTTCTTAAAAAGAAGGGCAAACACAGGTTAACTAGAAACTCTCCTCAAGAAAGGCTGTGCTGCACACATTATTGACCTGTGTAGACTTGAAATCCCCATATGATGTCAACATTGGGAGCCAAGCACATGCCAGTAAATGTGGCCCATTCTAATTGTGAGCTGGCTCTCATTCTTTCTTCAATTTATATTTGAGAGATTTAAGAGAATATGGATAATTGTACTTGGTGTATAAATTTCATTGGTAATATTTTAGAGAACAGTGATTTCTTCACACATCTGTCTTTCAGGGGGCTCAGCAGGTTTAATTTATATTGATCCTTCAACCTTGCGACGCAGTGCTACCATCAGTACAAGTGCAGCAGCGGCAGCGGCAGCTCTGGAAGCAAGCAATTCCAGCAGTTACCTCACATCAGCAAGTAGCCTGGCACGAGCTTATAGTATTGTCATACGGCAGATCTCTGACCTCATGGGTTTAATTCCAAAATATAATCACTTGGTGTACTCTCAGATACCAGCTGCCTTGAAAATAACATATCAGGATGCCATGAACTTGCAGGTTTGTACTGTTATGTGCTAACAAAATAGAGGTAGCAAGCATTTTTGGTGTCTTTGTTTAGAATGATTTTTTTTTGAGAAATTTCTTTCATTCCCTAATTTATAATTTCTTGCCTTCAGGCACCCACTGATCCAGTATTTACCTCGTTTGCTCCAGATTTCATGATTTCCATGATATTATTTGCTTTTTATTTCCATTCAGTCTTATTGGGTTTAATTTCCTCGACGACTTTCAACCCTGTTCTTCACTTTGCATTGACTGACGGAATGGAAAGTCACAAGAAGCTGCCATATATACACAATAAAGAAATTGTACAACAGGGCTGCCTCTCATGATTTTCCATTCCATCAGACAACGCAAAGTGAGTGTTTCTCATCCATGAGATCAGCTTCTCTTCCTTACTCCCATGCCAGCTAAAGTTGAAATGGTTGACTTTTCTCATCTGTTGTTCCCCTCCCTTTTCTGTAGCTATTAACATTGCCATCATACTCCTAATGTTTATCAATGATGCAGCTTAACAGAGCCATCTCATTTCACCCACATCACATTACTTATCCAGTTGTTGTTCTTGCTGTTATCTCCAGAATCTGTTTTTCATCCCCACCCCCCATTTTCTCACAATTACTTCCTGTGGCAATATTATCCATGGATATGGAGTTGGTGTTTATGCATGCATATATTGCCAACAGCCAGCTTTAACACTCCACTGCCTCTTAAATTTTCAATGCCATCTTTCTTGGCAAACTGAGTTTCTGACATCCAGTCTTTGACAATTTGTATTTTCCTACAGCCAAACCAAGGGAAGCTAGTCATCTTCATTTGGCACAGTGACTCAGTGGTTAGCACTGTTGCCTCACAGCACCAGCCTCAGGTGACTGTGTGGAGTTTGCACATTCACACCGTGTCAGCATAGGTTTCCTCTGGGTGCTCCCACAATCCAAAGATGTGCAGGTTAGGTGAATTGACCATGCTAAATTGCCCCTAATCTTCAGTGCTTTGGAGCCTCCTGTGAAGTGCTGCTATACTGTATTTGGGTCTATTGATAGGTAGTCCTTAGGCGGTTGGCACCATATTTCCATTTCCTTGCTTGTCTGTGTCTCGCAATACAGCAGTGCTTCACAGGAGGCTCCAAAGCACTGAAGCTGTCACCTAGACAGGGAACAACACGTCTGCAAATCAACTTCCCAGCTCAGCGAACATACCTACAACCACGGCATGTGGTCGAAGTTCTATACCTCTCCCAGTAGGTGCAGAGCTAGATCACCAACCACTGTTAATCAAAACAAGACTCTTTGCAAGTTGTGTCCTTTTTGATCCTGAGCTGAACTTTCAAGTCCATATTCTCTGTTACAGAAAGAGACTGGTTGCTTCCTCCTCAGTTACATCATTTGCCTCATCCTGGTTCAACCCATTTGCTGAAAAACACATCAATGGCTCATTGCCTCAAATTCATCTATTTCTGTGTGCTGGCAAGACGTGTGCATCTGCTACACTCCTTCTGTTCATTAGATATGCTATGCCCTGTACCCCATTATATGCTGGTTCTACTCACGTATTTTCCTTTTTTATTAAAATGTGCTAGAACTAGCAGATCACACAAAGGGTACTCTGGAGTCATACAGCAGAGATCCATCGGCTCAACTCTCTTCAATCAAAACCCTACGCCCATTCCTTTCCACAGCAACTTTTTATGCAGCACATACCCTTTACTTCTCTATCCTCACTGTCTAAAGTCACAAGCACTGCTTTCAGATGGAACAACAATGGGGTGTACTTTTTTCAATACAGCGTTCACGGCATCCAGTGCAATTGTCTATATGCTGGAGAGGCAAGGCACCGGTATGGTCATTGCTTTGTGGAACACCAAAGTTGTCTGTTAGCTCATTTGGCTGGATGGCTGGTTTGTGATGCAGAGTGATGCCAACAGTGTGGGTTCAATTCCTGCTCTAGCTGAGGTTACTATGGAGGACTGTCCTTCTCAACTCCTCCGCTTAATTCACCACACATCATCTCTCTCTGATGACAGAGCAACCCCGTGGTAGGGTAGGACTGGCAACTCTACCTTTTTAATCTGTAAGGGTGATCCTGAGTTTCCAGTTGCTTTTTATTTTAAATCATCACCTTGCTTTCACACTAACCTCTGTTCTCCGTCTCCTGCTTCTCCAGTGTTGATCAACCCAAGTGTGAAGAAGAGCACCTGTTTTTTTTTTGTTGAATTGACCCTTCACCGATTTACCAGCTCAACATTGAATTTGTAATTTTTTCATCCATTTTGTTTCATTTTTTTCTAAAACAAAAGATCTTATTCTATTTGGATGGCAACTGTTCTTCATTTTGTCGTTCAACGAGGAAGCTTTGATTCCTTTGTTACAAAGCACTGCTGACACCTAGCTGTTGGATCTTCCCACAGGAGTTCAATCATGAGCCAGACAGCTTGTCTGCCTTTCTTGACATTTACGCTTTTAAAACCCACCTTTTACCAAGCTGTTATTCACCCTTCCTAGAATTTCACTCTTTGCCTTTGTCGGTTTGTAATTATGTAGATGTGAAGCACTTTGAAATGTTTTTCTGTTTCAAAAGTGCTGTTTAATCACCATTTGTAGTGTCTCTCTGAGATTTTGGAATAAATACATAAAATTCTGGATTAAAATGTCAACATGATGTGGAAAAAAAGCAGAATATTCTAAATTTCCTTCCAGACTGCTCTTAATGTCAGTTATATTGAAATACTATTGAGTTCTCCTGTTTTGCCACAAGTTTTAAACGTTGTGGTATTTGAACCTCCATTTTTCTTCACCTCGGTGTGTTGTTTCCTTTAAATTAGGAATAAATTTAATATTCTAAGGTTCTCCTAGCTGATGATTAAAAGATTTTGAAGTGTTCCAGCACACACTTACTCCACTGTAAGTCCCACATCTGTGAAGAAAATTACGCTCACTCATGATAGCAACTGAAACCTTACCAATAATCTTTGTCTTCTGAAAGGCAGTTTGGTAGCCCAGCTCACCTAAATCCCAGATTGTCATTGATGGAATTTTTACTTTTGTTTAAGCCACAAAAATTGTTTTAAGTCTCCTGCCGTGTTACTGCAGTAACGTAACTTGATATCAATGTTTTCTTGACCTTATTTCTGTATTTTACTGAGAGATATGTTGTTGCAAACCTGAGCAATCTTAATGTGATAACAAGATGTTAAGAGCTTTGAAGTACTGATGTTGACCTTTCATCAGGTAGTTGCCTTCATCAGGAGCGGCGCTCCGAAAGCTAGTGTGCTTCCAATTAAACCTGTTGGACTATAACCTGGTGTTGTGTGATTTTTAACTTTGTACACCCCAGTCCAGCACCGGCATCTCCAAATCAAGATTAGAGTGGTGCTGGAAATGCACACCAGGTCAGGCAGTATCCGAGGAGCAGGCAAATCGACGTTTCGAGCAGGAGCCCTGATGAAGCCCCACTCTAATCTTGACTCAAATCTCCAGCATCTGCAGTCCTCACTTTGGCTTCCTTAAATTAATCACTGAACTTGTGTTCAAAGTTGAACTTAATTCTGCATGCAAATAATTGCCTCATTACCTGCCCCCTCAGTTTGCCATATAACATGTTACTTATGTAAAGTTTCTGTGCCCAGACTTTCTTCTTACCACAACTAACATGTTACTGCAGTTTTCTGCAAGAAGCATGAAAGGCTGATAGAATAAGGACCGCCTCTGCATAAGGACTACCTAAATGTTCTTAAGCTCCGAAGGGCAGGTTATTTCTCTTCTGGTTCCACAGTCCCAATTAGATGGCATTCAAATGCGGAAGTTGAACTAATTTTAGATTGCAGACTTGTAGCTAAGCCAAAAGTGAGGACTACAGATGCTGGAGGTTAGAGAATAGAATGTGGTGCTGGAAAAACACAGCAGGTCAGGCAGCATCCGAGGAGCAGGACCTCGACGTTTCGGGCAAAAGGCCTTCATCAGTCTTGAAACTTCAACTCTCCTGGTCCTCAGATGCTACCTGATCTGCTGTGCTTTTCCAGCACCCCACACTCGATTTGTAGCTAAGGCTGAGACTGGGAAATTGCTTAAGATTTTGTTTGGTTGTTTCTTCAGAATTATGTGGAGGAAAAGCTGATGCCCACGTGGAACTGGATGGTTAGCATCATGGACTCCACTGAGGCACAGTTACGCTACGGTTCAGCATTGTCCTCTGCGGGGGATCCTGGTCATCCCAGCCATCCTTTACATGCTTCTCAAAATTCTGCCAGGCGTGAGAGACTAACAGCACGTGAAGAAGCCAGTCTGAGAACATTAGAGGGAAGAAGGTAACCCCTCACTTTCTGGAATCTTGCGTTTTAATGATATGTTGTCATTTAGTTGAGGTGGACTGCTAAAGTCATAGTGTACTTTATTCAGGTAGTTTGCTCCAGAGTAATGCCATTCTTGGAAATGTTATGTGCTACGGATGTCAATTTCCCAATTAAGCTAGTTCTCCGGCTGCTTTGACAGCTTTTCAGGCTATTGACCTGGTTTCTATAGAGCTACCCAGAGATAATCTGCCATTGGCTTTGTGGGAAAAGTCTACCAAAAAATTTCTTTATATAAACATGTTCCCTGCCCCCAAGATTTTATTCATATCGCTTATCCATAAAATTTCCATAAATACCTCAGGAGAACACCACTTCACTGCCCCCTCTGCATGAAGAGATTTTTACGTTTAGTTAACTTTGTATGGTGTTAAATTTTAGGTGCATAAGGTGGATTTGATAAAGTACTGTGCACACACTTTAATCTGTACAAGAGAGATGTTCCGATAATGGAAGGGAGCGCTGACGCAAATTAGGGCATTTTGAAGTGTATGAAGAGGGTAGTTGACCACCAGTTGTAATGAGCATTGGTGTCATGTTACTGAAGAACTTTCTGCCCATCCTTTTATTTCTTGAATAAAAGTTAAATAAAAATTGTCACCTACTGGATGATTTCACTTCAGGCTCAGCAACCCTTTTATTCTGCATTGCTTAACATGAATATGTTTTTCATTTTTGCCCAATTACATATTAGGTGTGCAGACCAGGCATTCTCACAGAATGAATGTGGAGTAGGAAAATAAGTTAAAGGATGTTGCACAATGTTAAGAAATCCAAAATTATGCTAATCAGTACTATCTGATTCAATTCAAAACTTGTGCATTTGATAGTTGGAGGAATTGGAATGCATTAGTATGCATTCATTGCACACTCCCTATCATGTGCATTAGCCTCTAAACACTATTTGATAAATATTCCATCAAATATTTTATTTGCTATAAAGTAAGAATCTAAATTTATGGTTTTGGAATTCACATTTGGACCTGGTTTGATGTTATTGTGTTGAGGTATTTGTAAATGGATTACTTAAACATGTTTAATTTTGACTGAAATTATCTCAATGGAGCCATTGTGCTTAACAAGCAGAAGTATTATTAGCATGCATAGCATCAATGTTATCTGTCCAGAAGAATAATACTTTTTAAAAATCAAAATTTTAAATGTTCAAGTTCTATTGCACAAAATGTTAATCTAATCATTATCAAACTAAATGCAGCATAGAAGGCAGGCTTTTATGCTTTATTTGGTCTGATTTACTTTTGTACTGAGTTAATTTGCTGTGGATGAATTGTAGATGTTGATGCTCATTGTAATTTTGCCAATGTTTTTATCTTCCCAGACGTGCTACTTTGTTGAATGCTCGTCAAGGAATGATGTCTGCACGTGGTGATTTTCTCAATTATGCCCTTTCTCTCATGCGTTCCCATAATGATGAGCATTCTGATGTACTACCAGTGCTGGATGTTTGCTCATTAAAGCATGTAGCATATGTCTTCCAGGCACTTATTTACTGGATTAAGGCAATGAACCAACAGACAACGTTGGATACACCACAACTGGATCGAAAACGGTATTTTGTGTTCAGGTTTTTAAAAACTATTTTTGCATTGTGTTGATAGAAAAATTACTTTATTGTCCACCCTTAATATACCTAATTGACCGTCTTGTAGTCTTACTTATGATACTACAGTATTTTGTGCCAGTGCAGTGCAGCAAAACAGTGGTATTTTGATGAATGGGTAACGGTATAAATATGTCTTTGAGAGTTTATAACACACAATCTCAGTATCCCTTTGATCTTGTTGCTCTTATTTGTCTTGTGAATGGAGTTTACAGAAGTAGGACTTGTGCAGTGCATCCTGCTGTAAACTGTGACCACAGTGAACTGATGGTCGAGGAGATGTGTATTGATTCTCGTGGAAGGTACAGCTACTGGATTGCTGTCCTGGGTGATATAGAGCTATTTATATTCTTGAAGTTATAGTTATCCCCCTGGTGATGATTCTGTCACACTTTTGACTTCAGTTTTACAGATGGCATAGAGGTTTTGAGGGGACAAAGCTAATGCATTAACTGCAGAGCACCCAATTTCTTCCCAGCTCCGATAACCACATTGTTCTGATACTTGTATGTAACTGTGCTACGGTGTGATTGATAGCTTAACCAAGTAATCAACATATACTGGAGAACTGGATAGATTTCATGCTTTGCTGCCCATGGGTGAAGTGGCAGGAGGGTAGCTAATGTGATTTGTTTATTTAAGAAGGGCAACTGGAATAAGCCAAGTAATTACAGACCAATTAGTTTGATGTCAGTGGTCAGGAAATTATAGGGAAAATCTGAAGGACAGGGTTAATCGATACTTGAAAAGGCAGGAGTTGATCAGGGATAGTCAGTATGGGTTTGTTAAAGGAGAATCCTATCCCATTCATTTGAGTTTTGAGAAGGTGTCTAAATATACTGATGTGTTGAGGTGGTTTACATGGATATCAGTAAGGGCCTTTGATTAGGTCCCACGTGGAAAACTTATCTAAGAAGAGTCCATGGAATCCATGGCAAGTTGGCAAACTGGATCCAAAATTGGCTTACAAACTGGAGGCAAAGGGGGGTGGTGGTGGGTTGTTTTTGTATTGGAAGCCTGTGACCAGTGGTGTACCACAGGCTTCAATGCTGCAATCCGTGCTGTTAATGTACATTATGACTTGAATGTAAATGCTGAAGGTATAATTAAGTTTGCAGATGACATGAAAATTAGTGTTGCTATGCATAATGATTTGGGAGAGCAATGGCGTTGAATTTAAACTTGACTAAATGTAAAATGATGCATTTCAATAAGGGAAGGATATCTGGTGCTTAGAGATCTTGGTGTATAAGTCCATAGATCCCTAAAGAACTCAGCATATGTAAGCAAAGTGGTGTAGAATTTTGGAGCAAGGATGTCTTGTTACAACTTCTGTTAAGCCACAGATGGAATTCCTTGTGCAGTTCTGGTCACCACACCATCAGAAGAATGTGTTTGCACTGGAGAGGGTGCAGAGGATATTCATCAGGACATTGTCCGGGATGAAAAGTCTCCATTATGAGGAAAGAATGGTTAGGCTGGGCTTATTTTGTTCCTTGGAGCAGGTGAGGCTGAAGGAGTATATGAGGTAAACAAAATTGAGAGATGTAGACAGTAGGTTGTGAAAATCTCTTCCCTGCAGCAGCCTGTCTTAAGTCAGAGGGCATAAGTTTTAAGTGCGGAATAAGTGGTTTGGAGGAAAATGGAGGAAAGCTTGTTTCACCTAGAGGGTGGTAGAAATGTGAAACATGTCTGTGAGGGTGGTGGAGGCAAGTACTTTTGCAATGATTAAGGAACATGTGGATGAGTACTTAAAATGCCAGGCCCTAATATGCTGTGGGCCAAGTGTTGGTAAATGGGATTAATGTAGTTTGGTGTTTAATTGTTAGCCTAGAGATGGTGGGCCAGAGGTTGTGTTCCTTTGCTTTATGACTTGAAAGAGACCATGACATGCATTCACAGAAATTTGCTGTATTTAGTTTAAATACTTAAGTATTCAAAAATAATGCAGTTTTTGATGTGGATGTCAAATCCTTTCCTTCATATATAAGAAAATAAAGTCACTTTGCTACTCTGAGATGGAGTTGTACTACTGTGAACGAGATGCTTCATTGTTGTTTGAAATTAGGTTGTGTAAATTGTGGGAGTGAATAAGCAATGCTTTAAACATGTTCACTTACCTTATGTTGCTATTTAAATCATAAATGCAAAATCTAATACAAATTGTTGAGCTGCTTAATTTGTAACTGAAATATTTCCTTCTGGAGTAAATTTTCATCAGGGTGGAAATCTATGGGTGAAATGGCCGCTATCATATTATTTCAGTTTTGTTTTTCAAGAGGATTCCACAATAGGAAGCAGTTTAGCATAAAATCTAATTTTTCTTAGATTTAAGGGTTGAGTGGTATTTAAAGGAAGTGGGCATCTGCCATAACTTTAAAAGCAATTGCTATCTCACGTTTAGTTTGTTAATATTAAATGGAGTTTATCTTACCAGAAATAAGTTATTAAAACTTTTATTTTGGAACGATATCTGTAATGTGCCAATCTTCACAGGACTCGAGAGTTGTTGGAGCTCGGTCTTGACAATGAGGATTCGGAGCATGAAAATGATGATGATACAAATCAGAGTGAGTCCTTTTGTGCTTAATGAGCTGTGCATTGTTGAAAGGCCTATTTAATTCTCTCTTTTATTATAATTTTAAATTCCTTTTTACATCTATGAATGGACTTTTAATAGCATATACTAGGTAATTGACCTGCAATATATTGCAGAAATAAGAAATTCTCAACTATGTCTCGGAACTTATTTTAAAATGATGGTATAATGAGAAAATATAGACTTTGTGGGGAAGAAATTGAACCTCTCTCTGCTTAATTAAAAGAAGTCTAAGAGATAATATGAAGATCAAAGAATCAGCACACTGCAACATGGTAGGCTGTTGGAGAAAATGCAGAGGCATGGAATTGAAGGCGATTTAGCAGTTTGGATTAGAAACTGACTTTCTGAAAGAAGGCAGCAAGTGGTGGTTGATGGAAAATATTCAGCTTGGAGTCCGGTTACTAGTAGTATGCCATAAGGATCTGTTTTGGGACCAATGCTGTTTGTCATTTGTATAAATGACTTAGACGCAGGCATAGGTGGATGGATTAGTAAATTTGCAGACTACACTAAAGTCAGTGGAGTAGTGGACAGTTTGGAAGAATGTTACAGGTTGCAGGGGGACTTGGATAAACTGCAGAATTGGGCTGAGAGGTAGCAAGTGGAGATCAATGCAGCTATATGTGAGATGATGCACTTTGGGAAGAATAACAGGAAGGCAGAGTACTGGGTCAATGGAAAGATTCTTGATAGTGTGGATGTGCAGAGGGATCTGGGAGTCCATGTACATAGATCCCTGAAAGTTGCCACCAAGGTTGATAGTGCCGTTAAGAAGGGATACGGTGTGTTAGGTTTCATTTGTAGAGGGATTGAGTTCCGGAGCCGCAATATCATGCTGCAACAATACAAAACGCTGGTGCGGCCACACTTGGAATATTGTGTACAATTCTGGTCCCCATACTTCGGGAAGGATGTGGAAGCATTGGAAAAGGTGCAGAGGAGATTTACCAGAATGTTGCCTGATCTAGAGGGAAGGTCTAATGAGGAAAAGCTGAGAGACTTGAACCTGTTCTCATTGGCAAGAAGAAGGCGAAGAGGGGATTTAATAGAGACCTACAAGATGATCAGAGGATTAGATAGGGTAGACAGTGAAGGTCTTTTTCCTAGGATGATGACTTCAGCGTGTACGAGGGGGCATAACTACAAATTGAGGGGTGATAGATTTAAGACAGAGGTCAGAGGCAGGTTCTTTATGCAGAGAGTGGGAAGGGCGTGGAATGCCCTACTGCTAATGTAGCTGGAAATGTGTTGCTGGAAAAGCGCAGCAGGTCAGGCAGCATCCAGGGAACAGGAGAATCGACGTTTCAGGCATAAGCCCTTCTTCAGGAATATGCCCGAAACGTCGATTCTCCTGTTCCCTGGATGCTGCCTGACCTGCTGCGCTTTTCCAGCAACACATTTCCAGCTCTGATCTCCAGCATCTGCAGACCTCACTTTCTCCTACTGCTAATGTAGTCAACTCAGCCACATTAGGGAGATTTAAACAATCCTTAGATAAGCACATGGATGATTTTGGGATAGTGTAGGGGGATGAGCTGAGAATAGTTCACAGGTCGGCGCAGCATCGAGGGCCGAAGGGCCTGTTCTGCACTGTATTGTTCTGTGTTCTATTGGAAGTTGGATCTGGACACTTTACAGGTCTCTCCTTTTTAAAAACAAAAGGTGTGGAGCCCTTGTAAATGCTAATAACAACCTAATACCTGTTTTGTGACTTTAAGAGAAAATTGACATGGCACTGAGAGCTCTGCAAAGCTCTTTGTGGCATTGACTCATTTCCCCTGAAACCCCACTGTGTTCCTTCCTTCTATTTTCACTTTCTTTGTTCAACACTTCCAAGATTGCTGCTGCCACTGAAGTAAATTATTTCAAATTAGTCAATATAAACTGGGAAGAGTTGCTAATTGGTATTCACCAATTATTTGCATAAGAATCAAGATCCAATTTTGGGCAGCTATCTGGCACCTGTTGGTGAGCATGCAGGCTTTGCACAGTAACGAGCCTGAACATAGGAATTGGTTTTTTGTTGATTGTTCTATAAGTGAACTGTTCATCATGCACACTTGCAGTCACCACTTTTTCTATATTCCACTCAGTTGTATCTTTCATTGTTACTGGTACCTGTTTCCTTATTTACCTTTTCCTATCTGCATAATAAACTTTCAGTCATTTGTAGAACCTGTAGTACCTGTTAGTTGTGTTTTTGATTCTTTGTTGTTGGCACACGTTGTTCTTTTTACAATTGAGTTTGATTACTTATTCTGAGTATCAATTAGAACGTGACATTATTTTTGGTTCAACATTGTTCTAGCTTTATGTTCAACGTGATTGCAATTTTATGGACCTTTCTACAGGCTATTTTTAGGTCTTTTTATTTTAAGGGAAATGTTACTTTCTTCACTTTATGGACGTTAGTTATGTTAGATTTACAGGGCTCTGCCAGCTGTCCTGTTCATTCACTCATTCCTAATCAGAAATGGACTTGCTAGTGATCCTGACTCGGGGATTAACTGTGTGTTTAATTGTGATTATGGATATAACTGAGATTTCTCTGACGCCACCAATCCTATATTTCTTAAATACCTTCCTTGCTTGATAAGTATTTGGATTGACAAGGATGATGTACCGATTAATTTGTCAGTTAACTATTTTAGATATGTTATGTCACAACTCTTTGGTCCTTGGGACTTGCACCTGGATGTTTTGGCCCAGAGTATGACCACAATCAATGCACCAGAAGACCCCAGATTAATTTATTCTAGGAGTGCTGAGCATGAAATGCAGCAGCTGTTTGTGTCCATCGCACTTTAAAACCAGCTATATCAATTAATGTCATTGGAACTTTACATAATCTATATTGACTTTAGTCATTTTAATTTAATTGACAGCTTTTGTATCCATTATTCATAGTTCCAGCTTCTAAAATTCTGCTAGGCAAGTTCATTTCTCTTGCATTTCATTATTGAATTATTTGGTTTGCTAGTAGTGGATATGGCTATGTGTACTGTGATCAAAAACTGAGACTTTTCCATTTTAGGTTCTGGCCTGCATGACAAGGATGATGAAACACTTTCCACGGAAGCGGGCCAAAATCATCCATTCTTTCGGCGTTCTGATTCCATGACCTTCCTTGGCTGTATTCCCCCAAATCCATTTGAAGTTTCTCTCGCTGAAGCAATTCCCCTAGCAGACCAACCTCACCTTTTACAGGTAAGCATAAGAGCACTGAATAGTCTACTCAGGCATTTTATTTATAAGTTTCTTGCTGTGGTTCTGGGACAAGAATGTGGTGCTGGAAAAGCACAGCCGGTCAGGCAGCATCTGAGGACCAGGAGAATTGATGTTTTGGGCATAAGCCCTTCAACAGGAATGTGGTTCTGGGAGGTTGGTTAGCACAGTTGCCTGGGTGCCTAGTTGGTGATGCAGAGTGACACCAATATTGTGGAATCAGCAAATCCTACACCAGTTGAGGTTACCATGAAGGACTCTCTTAACCTTTCCCCTTGCCAGAAGTGTGATGACTCAGTTTAATCCACCACCAGTCATCTAATAAGAGAGCAGACCTATGATCTGGTAAGATTATGATGTCTTTACTGTTAATCATGTTGCAATGACTGCCTATGCAAATTATATTCTGTGCTCAAGCTTTGAAGGGAGACTCAAATTAGAATGATCATTTACTAGTTCTTGAGGGAAAATTGTTTTAAATTGTGTTTTGGGTCTTTCTCTTTCTCCAGCCCAACGCTAGAAAAGAAGATTTATTTGGTCGCCCAAGCCAAGGTTTATATTCCTCCTTTTCAGGCCTTGGGAAAGGTATAACTGAAGTAACTGTGGATAGAAACTGCCTAGAGGTAAGATCTGCGTATACAAAGTGTTTTCTCATGAAATGTGTGGTAAGGGACTGTGTGCAGGAATGTATTACTCCTTCAGTACTGCCATTTCCTGCTGCAGCATTCAATCTCTTGTATTTCTTTTGTAGAAGACGCCAGTGAAGTAAACGTTTATGTATTAGCAAATATTTGCTCGCAGTTTTTCTTTGTTTTTAGGCCAGTGGAATATAGCAACAATTTGTATTTATATAATAGTACAGTATAATAACACTTCCCAAGTCATTTCACAGGAGTGCTCTAAAACAAATTTTGGTTCTAAGCCTCATTATCAAATGTTTGGACTGCTTTGTCAAGGAGACTGATTTTGAGGAGAGTCTTAATGGACCTCAGAGAGGCAGAGGGGTTTAGGAAGAAAATTCCAATGCTATGGACCCAGGCAACTGAAGGCATGGTTACCAACCATGGCAAAGTTAAAGTTAAGATACCCAAAGACAGAATGAAATGAGTGCAGCTATCACAGAGATTTATGCAGTTGGAGGATAAGAAGAAATGACGCCATGACTGAAGTTGGACCAATGCTAATTTTAATTTTGTTGTTAAAGCAGGAGTCGCCATAAGTCAGTGAACATAAGTGGTACAGAAATGGGAAATAGTAAGCTAGGTTGTATGCATCAGAATGCACTCTCATCAGTTTTCCTGCAGGTAAAGGAAATCAAATTCAAGTTCAGAAGGTTTGGAATTATTGAGCATCTTTAAAATTATTTTTCAGTAAGAAGTCCACTTTCTTTACATCCAGTATGTAGGAAGCTATATTTTTCTAGATATTTTTATTGAAAATTTAGCATGTTTTTACACGTTTACAAAAGAAAACTAAAAAAATCCCCAAGTATAAACATTGATATACAATTAAATCTTAAATAAATAATAACCAAACTCTATCAAACAGGAAAAAAGAAATACCGAGAGGAAAAAAAACCGAAACTCAGCTAACTACTCATCTAACCTACAACTAACCAGAGTGTATGATTAAATCTCTTACATTATTCAAGAGAGAAAAAAAACGACGGAATACACAGAAATTGAGTAGTGATATACATGCTCGGAATGTGTTAACATCAGATCATAACAAAACCCGTATTCATGCGGGATTCCTCTCCTAAGGGGCCCCGGACCAGCCAGGTTCACCATCTCAATTAAATAAAAGCCCTTGTTAGGATGGCCGAGATATCTGTATTTGTGTAATTCAAGAAGGGCTGCCATATTTTATGGAATAATTTGGTTTTTTGGTGCACCATATTTGTAAGGAAGTCGGGGGAATATATTCCATAATTATTCTGTGCCAATTCGCAGGTCCATGAGGGCCCTCAGCCACCCAGTTTACCAAAATATTTTTCCTTGCACAGAAAGAGAGAATGGAAAATAATGTCTTCCCTGTCGTAATTTCAAGTGTTCTTTATCCAATAAGTATGTCTCCTCTAGGAGAGCTATATCAACCCTTTCTTTCTTGAGGTTTGATAATATTTTCTTCCTTTTGATTGGTGAATTACTCCCCATGACATTCCAGGTGCGCCATTTAATCGACTGATTACCCATAATCACCAGGCAAGTCCGAGACCCCTCGGGAGAAGAAACCCTATCCAAAACATCCCGAGCATAGACCATATAAAATTCACAAAAATAAAGGCTCTTTAATACACTCAGATCAGTATAATCAAAAACTATTTCTAAATAAAAAAAAATAAAACTTATTTAAACTGAGATTTTCCCCCTTGTTCCCAGGGGGCATCATTTCCTTTCCAAAAGCCCATCATATCCTCTCCCAACCAGTGCCCCACCCTTGACCCAGGCACCCCACGATAGGATAAAAAAAATTCAAATATACTACCGAGCTAGAGTTAACAATGAGTACCCTACCCACACCAACACCTGGGTATATTTGGTAATATTAATACCATGTATGAACATGTAGAACTATAAAATTACAGTCTCAACAAATAATAATTAAATATAGTAATACAGAATACAGGGGAAAATAACCGCACTCCTAAAAACAGATAAAATAGGATAAGGTAACCACCTCTCTTTCCCCCCCCACCCACCTACATTAACTAGAACCCCTGGCCTACATGTATATATTTTTAGAAAAAAGGGGGGAGAAAATTGCTAAGTGGAAAACAAATAAATAAACCCCTCTCCCCACCCCCTGGAGATGATAATAAACAATAAGGTAATGAAAATTTAAAAAGGGAGTAAACCGGGGTGGGGGGAGGGCAAAACAACATCAATTAACTCTTACAATTTATCTAAAAGAGTCCAAAAATTCCTTGGCCTTCTCCGGTGATCCAAAGTTGTACACAGACCCTTCATGGCTGAAGCGTAGCGTAGCTGGGTTGCGCATGGAGTACTGAATGTTTAAGTCCCTTAAATGCTTCTTCGCTTCATCAAACGCCTTCCTCTTTCGGACCAAAGCTGGGGAAAAGTCCTGGAATAACATAATCTTGGATCCTTTATAAATCATGGCTTGGGGTCTTTCCCAAGATTTCTGGAAGCTTCCAAGAGCATCTGCCTCTCCTTAAAGCTCTGCAGCCGGAACAGAACCGGGCGGGGGCGCTGGTTCGAGCCTGGCCCACGCACTGCAACCCGGTAGGCCCATTCCACCCTTCCTGGCCTGATCCAGCCTCCAGATTTAACAGCTGTGGAAGCCACTGCTCGAGGAACACTGTAAGCTGGCCTCCTTTTTCCTGTTCGGGAAGGCCCAGCAAACGAATATTTTTTCGACGACCTCTATTCTCGAGGTCGTCAATGTGATCCTCTACGGTTCGGACTTGCTGTTCGAGAGTCCGGACCCGATCCACGGCCGATTCTACTATAGTCTTGGAGGACGTGGCCTTTAGCTCCGCCCCTCTGACTCAGTGCTCAATTTCCTCGATGTCTCGGTCGTGCTTTTGTAGCGCAGCCGAGAGTGAATTCCATCTGCTCCGGTACTCTTCGATGAAGGCGTTGATCTTCACGTCATGTGTTGGAGATTATTTCCGTGAGTTTTGCCACCGTAGGTAAGTCCTCCGGGGCGGCTACGGATGCCTCTGCTGCAGCTGGGGAGAGTGGGGGAGGGGCTCCTACCTGCTGAGAACTGCAGGCACCTTTTTCCCCCTAGTCATTTTTACAGGAGACTAGACTGTTTAAATTTAGTACTGAGCAACTAATTACATTAAGTAAAAACTATTTTAAATTATTTGGTAAGTGTGGTAGAGGCGGGTGGCCCAATTTGCCCAAGTTTTGGGAGGAGCACTATAGATTCAGACTTGCTGGGTCGCCGCCATCTTGGATCTTCTCCAGGAAGCTATTTTTGATCACTTGTGCTTTTAATTCTACTATCAATTCAACATACTCGAGAAAAAGCAGCTGGTACACAACATTGATCTTGTTGTACTCACAATTTCAAAAATACAGTGCATCATTCACTAGCTGAACACTTAGCTTTCATTTACATTCTATCAAAACTTACAGAAGTGATCTTGTGTTATGCTTTTGGTTAATCTAACATTTCACTTTTGCCTTAAGAAAACCAAGACGACTGTAAACGCAGTTCGTGTCCAAATGTTAAACTGAGCGTAGTTGCAGGAGTATTTTTAAGCTGAACATTACTCATTTGCTGGAATGTTGTGGATCTATTCCTTAGGTGCTTCCCACAAAAATGTCTTATTGTTCTAACCTGAAGAATGTTATGAGTATGCAAAATCGTCAGAGGAAGGCCACGGATGAGCAAGTATTACCAGAAGATGAATCTGAAAATTCACGAATAGGGCCATCTGCTCAGGACCTTGCAGCACAACTAAAAAGCAGTTTACTGGCTGAGATCGGGCTTACTGAAAGTGAAGGACCACCACTTACTTCATTTAGGTAACTGTTCTTCCCATTACTTTTTAATCTTGATGTTTTTATTAAATTCTAATTGTCTTTCAAATGGTGTAAAATTGTACAAAGCTCTACTGAATTTTTTTAATATTTTGCTATTGCTTGTGGTGTTAGAAATGTATCATTAATTCCTTGTTTTTATTGATTATCAGGCCACAGTGTAGTTTCATGGGTATGGTGGTTTCTCATGACATGTTATTGGGACGTTGGCGCCTATCATTGGAACTCTTTGGAAGAGTGTTTATGGAGGATGTAGGAGCTGAACCTGGATCAGTAAGGATATTTAACGTATAACATTAAAATTTTAAAACACTAGACCATTATGATTATTTTGTGTTCAGGCTGAACATAATTTCAATTCAAATAATGTAGAGTGGACTTTTCTTTCAACAGATTTTGACTGAACTTGGTGGTTTTGAAGTTAAAGAGTCAAAATTCCGACGAGAAATGGAGAAACTAAGAAATGCTCAGTCTAGAGACCTAACTTTAGAGGTAATAAGCAGAGTTCCTTCTAATTTTCTTTTCACCAATCTGGGCCTCTGAGGCCTGTATGAACCAGTGACTTCTAGAACCAGAGGTCAAGATAGTGTAGGTTTTTTTCCTTGGAAGCTAGTATGGGCATTTTAGTCTTTTTTTTTTAATCAAACTGCATTTTGTTGTAGTAAAAGCAAGTCCTACATGAATTTGTATTCTTACAACCACTGTCTTAAGAAACTGGACACTTTTGCATGAGATCTGGTAGTTGTTTATCCCTTACTCGGGGCGGAGAGTCAGTTCAGTTGACTGGATGGCAGATTTGCAATGCAGAATGACACCAACAGTGTGGATTCAGTTCCTGAGCTGATTGATGTCACCACAGAGTTCACACCTTCTCAACCTCTTGCCCCGGCCTGAGGTGTGGTTTCCCTCAGGGTAAACCCACCATCAGTTGCATCTCTCTAATTAGAGAGCAGCCCAAGGTCCTTTGGGATGTTGGTGACTTTACCTCTGTCCTTATTCAGGTAGTCATTTGCATAAGTGAGCATGGGCAATAATTTCTTTGATTATCAGGAACATTGCAGTTGATACTGATTTCATGTGACTGAAGTTCCCATGTGTGTATTTGCAAGTGGGTAACGGTCAATGTTGAGAACCTGGATTGTATGTTCTCTTCCCTGGCTTCAAATGTTATCACCAATTAGAATGCCCGCATCTTGGCTGGTTACAATCATTCATTCATACAATATAAACATTAAACCTGGAAATTTCTGGGTTATGTAAAGTTTAGCCAGTCCTTAGAAGTCTTAAACAAGCTTTAATTGACATGTAAACATCCTGATTATTAGGAAGAAATGAATATATGTTTGCTATTTTATGTTTGTCTTCATCAGGTAGTCTTTTTAAACTTTTTTTAAAAGGCAACTTCCTGCTTATTTGGATAGTATTTACTCTATTAGTTCACATATGTCTCGACATTTTTTGGATGTTGATGAGAAGAGTTACTAAAGGCTGTTCATGTTTAATTTCTGTGGTGTTTCAGGTTGATCGAGATCGTGACCTCTTGATTCAGCAAACAATGAGGCAGCTAAATAACCATTTTGGCCGTCGATGCACTACAACTCCAATGACTGTACACAGGGTGAAGGTTACATTCAAAGATGAGCCAGGAGAGGGCAGTGGAGTGGCTCGAAGTTTTTACACTGCAATTGCACAAGCATTTCTATCTAGTGAAAAATTGCCAAACCTGGACTGTATACAGAATGCTAGCAAGGGATTACAAACCAGTATGTCATCTTTGAATACTCCTCAAGAAACTAATATGCATGTAGTTCCTAAATCACTGACCACTTAACTTGTATTCGGAAAATTGAAGGAACCTTACAATAGAACTTAATGTTTTCACCATCTCAAAATACTTAACAAACAGGAAAGTTTGGTGGCATAACGTCTAACTGTTACACTCAGATCAGGCAAGCTAATGCAATCATGATTAATCCTAGACTGCATGTCTTTTTCACATCACTTAGCCTCCGACCCTACTGATCATTATTACATCAAAGGAGCGAATTATCAAAACCCAGAACAGTGGAAATAAAAGGATAAAATAACTCACTGATGTCTTTGAGAGAGCTGTTTGTTGAAACTAAGTCTCTTTTTTTTAACGCATATGATGGCAAGCTACTGATCTTCCTCATGAAGGTTATTTTTCCAGTTCGTTGGTATTATTTTCTATGAAAGATTATATAGAGTGCTAAACAGTAATACATTTTTACTGTGCTCTTTTAACTGTAGGGTTAGTTTTTTGTGTATTTTTCTATTTGTTACCTAAGGCAAGATTTCCAAAGCCTATCCTGTTTAGAGTTTCTAGATTCATAGCTATATATGCAGAGAGATGGGTTCCGATTGTGTTGGAAGTAGCATTAAATATTACTATTAGATCCAAAATATATTCATTTGTAGATTTTCAAAAAAGCTTTAAAATCCTGTAAAATTTAACCATGTTGTGGTCCTTAAAATTAATTTAATCAGTGGTACAGCTGTCTTCAATGTATCTTTAATAGCACTAATAAAATCGAATATCAAAGTTTTTGATCAGTTGTTTTTGCCTTAGGTTTAATGCAACGGTTGAGAAACAGAGAGAGGGAGCGAGAAAGAGAAAGAGAGAGGGAAATGAGGAGAAGTGGTGGAATGAGAGCAGGCTCTCGTCGAGACAGAGATAGGTGAGTGCGAACTGTTACATCAGCTGTTAAATACAAAAGGCTTTGCATGATATGAAGCGCAATTGAAATAATATCTTTATGTATATACACAAACAATTGAAGGAAAAAGAAAGATGTGGTTCAATTTTATATTGTACTTTCTCCTGTCCTACTTTATTTAAAAAAAACTGCTTATGCTATAGACCTGGTCTTACTCTGGTATTTACATAGACTCAGATCTCTGATTGAAGAGAGGAGAATTATGTCATTACCTATAGTTCAATCCTAGACAGTTTTGTGACTTCACATTTCGATTCCATTTAAATCAATATAACACTTGCATTAGTTCATGTAAACAAACAGTTTGCTTAGGTTTATCTGCAAGTTGCAACTTTGAGGAAACTAACAAAGGCAAGATTTTATGTCAGTGATATAAACGGAGTTTGAATTTTATCAGATCAGTGAAATCCAATTCCAGCTTGCATTTGCAACAGTTTTTATGCACTGCCACCTTGTCAACTAAGCCGAAAAATATTTAATGTTTGCTATCCAGCCTGTGTTCTCAACGTATCACTAACCACTGCCTGAAATTTATTGTGCTTGGATTTGCCAAGGAATCTGTTAATCCAGATTCCTTTGTGAAAAATGTTCCCTGGAATGTCATATGTAAAACATTTGCAGTTCGTTATCTTGCAAGCTCTAATATTTTTTTCAGTCAGGCTGCTTGGTTTGTGTTGCTGCGACCAGGGTTTGTGGAAAATCTAAAGCATGGAACTTTTCTAATATTCTGTTTTGTTACAAGTCTGCTTCAATGATCAAATTTTTTCAATGCATTCATATCAAATTGAGATTTGGAGCTGTTCTCACAAAGCCAAGGCATTTAATCAGCTTTCACATTTTCACATCAAACTTGATGTGTCACTTCAAAGGTCAGTTTCATACATTTTAATTGTGCAATGGCTGTCAAGCATCTGAACAGATCAAGTACTGGCACTATAGAACTAACTTACCAAGAAAATACTGAAAAGTTAGCACATTCTCTACTCGCAGTACTGAATAATCAGATTAGATCCTGAAAAACAACTTTGTGAAATGAATATCCTATTTCCACTTCAACTTGAAAAACTGTAACAAATTCACATGGTGCAGTAAAAAGACATTCCAGGTTAGTTTGAAAGGACTTAGTGTGTTCTAAATACAGATGTGAAGTTTACTGCTTAAATAAATTTCCACATTATTTAAATAATTAAAAGTCAAGGATGGCTCCATTCAGATTTCTAGTTTAGTGTAAATCATGTGCTGAAGAAATAATGCAACAATTCTGTGGGTGATTGTTCAGATATAATGCAATAACGATTGGACATAAAGTTAGTATTTGTTTTTAATTCTTAGGGAATCAAGAAGGCAACTTTCCATAGATACTAGACCTTTCCGGCCAGCATCAGAAGGAAATCCTAGTGATGATCTGGATCCGCTGCCAGCCCATCGACAAGCACTTGGAGAGCGACTGTATCCTCGGGTTCAAGCGATGCAACCAGTAAGTATACTGCAAAGTATGGTGTAATCTCTACCTGTAGAACCTATTAAAGTCTGGTTTATTTTGGCAAGAAAATTTGAACTTGAAATAAAAGTTGTAATGCATTAATTGATTTTTTAATTTAAATTTCAGGCATTTGCCAGTAAAATTACAGGAATGCTACTAGAATTATCTCCTGCTCAGCTTTTGCTACTTTTAGCTAGTGAAGACTCACTAAGAGCAAGAGTTGATGAGGCCATGGAACTCATAATTGCACATGGCAGGTAAAGAAAATTCATAAAACCATGATTCTCTCTAATCCTGTATTTGTGTTGTAAAAATCTGTTCCACTAAAAATTGCAATTTTTCTGCAGGGAAAATGGTGCTGATAGTATATTGGACTTAGGATTGCTCGACTCATCAGATAAATCTCAGGTAAAAAAAAATGCACTTTGAATAAATCTAATGATTTGGGTTTGAGATTATGGAATGGGATTGCAGTAGAGGAAAATTTTTCATAATTATAAGTACGTGGCAAATATTATTACCTGGTATTTTTTGCATGACTTCTATGTTATGTTTGTTTTCATATGTTCTTATTGCTAATAAACTAACAGTTGTGAGCAGCAAAGATTTTTGATTTCCAGAATTCCAGTGCTAGCCTTTTCAATTTTATCCTATCATTTTGGCTGAGAATAAAATGATTTGGCCCATCTGGTCTATGCTGACCCTTTGCAGACAAATCCAGTCAATCCTGTTTCCCCCAGTCTAGCCCTGCAGGTTTATTTTGTCTGTTGGTGGTCCAATTTCCTTTTTTACATCATGAATGGTATTCTCCTTAAGGTCCTGATAGTTGGCACGTTCCAGGTAATTGCCATTCCCTGTGTTTATGCAGAAGCCTTTTTCCTCACTGCCCCACCTGCTGGTGTTTTCCGCACTAAAACTTAAATCAGTGTGCTGTAATTAAACTTCCAGCGAATTCGAGCAGCTTTTCTTTGTGTACCATATCTGAATTTGGTCAGAATCTTGTCTGCCTCTCTCAAACCTTCCCTCATCTCCTTCACTCCAGGGGGTGCAACCCCAGCTTTTCTTTTGAGATGTGGGCGTTGTTACCAAGGGCCATCATATAATGGCCATCTCTAATTGCTCTTGAACTGAATGACTTCAGAAGTTAATTAAGAGCTAACCACATTACTGTGGGTCCAGAGTAGCATGTAGGTCACACGGGGTATGGATGGCAGACTTCCTTCCTAAAAGCATATTTGTGAACCAAGTTGGTTTTTACAACTATTGATAGTTTTATGTTCATTATTATTAAGACAGGCATTCAATTCCGGATGAGTTCACTGAACTTAAATTCCACTGATTACTGTGATAGCATTTGAATCTATTCTTCATCAAAGTATTTGTATAGTCTCTGGATTTAGAATCCAGTGATGTTACCAATTTGCCAGTATCTCATCCTAAATCTCTGGAAATGTGTGAATCTCATTTTCTGCCTCCACGGGACACTATCCTTCCTCTTGTGAAATAGCTATGACTGGTTATGGTACTTCAATTATGGTCTAACCAGAGCTTCATGAAACTTCCACATTACCTCTCTATTTTTGTACTCTGTATTTTGAAGCTCAAGATCCAGTATGCTTTAATAACTGCTCTCTCAGAATGTCCCACCACTCAGGTCCATCTATCCCTAACCATCCATCTCAGAACAATGCCATGTTATGTTTACTTTAGCAATGGTGAAGGATAGGTATATAACGCAGGGCAAGTGTTATTGCAGTGGGAAAGGCAATTATCTTGCAATTAGGCAAGATTTAGGATGCATAGGATGGGGAAGGAAACTGTGGGGGATGGGCACAATTGAAATGTGGAGCTTATTCAAGTAGCAGCTACTTTGTGTCCTTGATAAGTATGTATCTGTCAAGCAGGGAGGAAGTGGTTGAGTAAGAAAGCCATAGTTTACTAAAAATGTTGTATCGCTTGTCAAGAGGAAGAAGACGGCTCATGTTAGGATGAGATGTGAAGGCTCAGTTAGGGTGCTTAAGAGTTACAAGTTAGTCAGGAAAGACCTAAAGAGAGAGAGCTCAGCAGAGCCAGGAGGAGAGGTGAGAAGTTGTTGGAAGATAGGATCACGGAAAACTTTTAAGCTTTCTTTTCTACAGGTATACCAGGAATAAAAGAATGACTAGAGACAGATTAGGGCCAAATCAAGGATAATAGTGGGAAGTTATGCATGGAGTCTGTAGAGATAGAGGAAGCACTAAATCCATATTTTTTTGTCAGTATTCACACTGGAAAAAAACCAGTTGAGGAGAATACTGACATACAGGCTACCAGACGAGACGGGGTTGAGGTTCACAAGGAGAAGGTGTTAGCAATTCTGGAAATTATGAAAGTAGGTAAGTTCCCTGGGCCAGATGGGATTTATCCTGAGATTCTCTGGGAATCCAGGAGGGAGACTGCAGAGCCTTTGGCTTTGACCTTTATAGAGTCATAGAGATGTACAGCATGGAAACAGACCCTTCAGTCCAACTTGTCCATACCGACCAGATATCCCAACCTAATCTAATCCTGTTTGTCAGCATTTAGCCTATATCCCTCTAAACCCTTCCTATTCATATATCCATCCAGGTGCCTTTTAACTAATGCAATTGTACCAGCCTCCACCACTTCCTCTGGCAGCTCATTCCATACCCGTACCACCCTCTGCGTGAAAACGTTGATCCTTAGGTCCCTTTTATATCTTTTCCCTCTCACTTTAAACGTATGACCTCTAGTTCTGGACTCCCCACCCCAGGGAAAAGACCTTATCTATTTATCCTATCCATGCCCTCATGATTTTTAAAACCTTTATAAGGTCACCCCTCAGCCCCCGATGCTCCAGGGAAAACAGCCCTAGCCTATTCAGCCTCTCCCTATAACTCAAATCCTCCAACCCTGGCAACATCCTTATAAATCTTTTCTGAACCTTTTCAAGTTTCGCAACATCTTTCCAAGAGGAAGGAGATCAGAATTGCATGCAATATTGCAAAAGTGGCCTAACCAATGTCTGGTACAGCTGCATCATGACCTTTCAACTCCTATACTGAATGCTCTGTCCAAAAAAGGAAAACATACCAAACTCCTTCATCACTATCCTATCTACCTGTGACTCTACTTTCAAGGAGCTATGAACCTGCATTCCAAGGTCTCTTTGTTCAGCAACATTCCCTCAGACCTTACCATTAAGTGTATAAGTCCTGCTAAGATTGGCTTTCTCAAAATGCAGCACCTCACATTTATCTGAATTAAATTCCATCTGCTACTTCTCAGCCCATTGGCCCATCTGATCAAGATCCTGTTGTAATCTGAGGTAACCCTCCTCGCTGTCCACTATACCTCCAATTTTGGTGTCATCTGCAAACTTAATAACTCTTCCTCTTATGCTCACCTCCAAATCATTTATATAAATGATGAAACGTAGTGGACCCAGCACCGATCCTTGTTGCACTCCACTGGACACGGGCCTCTAGTCTGAAAAACAACCCTTCACCACTGCCCTCTGTCTTCTACCTTTTAAGCTAGTTCTGTATCCAAGTGGCTAGTTCTCCATGTATTCTGTGAAATCTTGCTAACCAGTCTCCCATGGGGAACCTTGTCGAATGCCTTACTGAAGTTCATATAGTTTGCATCAACCACTCTGCCCACATCAGTCCTCTTTGCTGCTACTTCAAAAAACTCAAGTTTGTGAGACATGATTTCCCATGCACAAAACCATGTTGACTATCCCTAAACACGCCTTGCCTTTCCACATGGATGTAAATCCTATCCCTCAGGATTCCTTCCAACAATTTGCCCACCACTGATGTCAGGCTCACCGGTCTATAGTTCCCTGGCTTGTCCTTACCATCTTTCTTAAATAATGGTACCACGTTAGCTAACCTCCAGTCATCTGGCACCTCACCTGTGACTATCAATGATACAAATATCTCCGCAAGAGGCCCAGCATTCACTTCCCTAGCTTCCCACAGAGTTCTAGGGTACAACTGATCAGGTCCTAGGGATTTATGTCGTCATTTGTCTACAGGAATAGTGCCAAAAGTCTGGAGGATAGCAAATGTTGTCCCCTTGTTCTTGAATGGGAGTAGAGACAACACTGGGAATTATAGACCAGTGAGCCTTTCTTCAGTTGTGGGTAAAGTGTTGGTAAAAATAGTAAGAGATAGGATTTATAATTATCTAGAGAGGAATAAGTTAATTAGGACTGGTCAACACGGTTTTGTGAAGGGTAGGTTGTACCTCACAAACCTTACTGAGTTCTTTGGGATGGTGACCAAACAGATGGATGAGGGTAAAATGATTGATATGGTGTATATGGATTTCAGTAAGGCGTTTAATGAGGTTCCCCACGGTAGGCTATTGCACAAAATACGGAGGCATGGGATTGAGGGTGATTTGGCAGTTTGGATCAGAAATTGGCTAGCTGAAGGAAGACGGAGGGTGGTGGTTGATGGGAAATGTTCATCCTGGAGTTCAGTTACTGGTAGTGTACCTATCTATTTTGGGTCCACTGCTGTTTATCATTTTCATAAATGACCCAGATGAGGGCGTAGAAGGATTGGTTAGTAAATTTGTGGGTGACACTAAGGTCGGTGGAGCTATGGATAGTTTTGAAGAATGTTGCAGGTTACAGAGGGGCATAGATAAACTGCAGAGCTGGGCTGAGAGATGGAAAATGGAGTTTAATGTGGAAAAATGCAAGTTGGTTCACTTTGGAAGGAGCAGCAGGGATGCAGAGTACTGGGCTAATGATGATAGGATTCTTGATAGTGTAAATGAGCAGAGAAATCTTGTTGTCCATATTCATGGATCTAGAAAAAAGTTGCGCCAGGGTTGATAGGGTTGTTAAGTAGGCGTAAATATATGGTGTTTTAGCTTTTATTGGTAGAAGGATTGAGTTTTGAGCCACGAGGTCATGCTGCAGCTGTCCAAAACTCTGGTGTGGCCATATTGCATACAGTTCTGGTCACAGCATTATAGGAAGGATATGGAAGCTTTGGAAAGGGCTCAGAGGAGATATACTAGGCTGTTGCCTTGTTTGGTGGGAAGGTTTTATGAGGCAAGGCTGAGGGACTTCAGGCTGTTTTCATTAGAGAGGAGGAGGTTAAGAGGTGACTTAATTGAGACATAAGATGATCAGTGGGTTAGATAGGGTGGACAGTGAGAGCCTTTTTTCTCAGATAGTGATGGTTAGCATAAGGAGACATAGCTTTAAATTGAGGAGTGATAGATAAGGACAGATGTCAGAGGAGTTTATTTACTCAGTGTAGTAGGGACGTGGAAAGCACTGCCTGCATCTGTAGTAGATTTGCCAACTTTAGGGGCATTTAAATGGTCATTGGATAAACATATGGCGGAAAATGGAATAGTGTAGGATAGATGGACATCAGATTGGTTCACAGGTTGGTGTAACATCAAGGGTCGAAGAGCCTACAATGCGTTGTTATGTTCTATAAGTCTATATTGCCTCTCTGTCCCTTCAGACAAAATGTGTCACCTCAGATTTCTTCTGTATTAAATTCTGTCTGCCGGTTGTCCATTTATAATGTTGTCTCTCCATGTTATGTTGAATTCGATTTACATACAAACTAGGAACAGGAGAATGCCATTCAACCCTTTGAGTCTGCTCTGCCATTCCTTATGATCATGGCTGATCTCAATGTCCTATTCCTGCTTCCACCCATACTTTTTGCCTTTAAAATTGAAAAACTTTCCATTGCTTTCTTCGATATATTCTGTGACTTGGCCTTCACAGCCATCTTTTGAAGAGAATTCCACAGGATCACTACTGGTTGAGTAAGGAAATCTCTCCTCCTATCAGTCCTAAATCATCTGTGCCATTCAAAGTTTGTGAGAAGATTTGTAGCTCGGGTGCTCGTTGTTGTGGTTCTGTTCGCCGAGCTGGGAATTTGTGTTGCAGACGTTTCGTCCCCTGTCCCCTGTGTGCTGTTATGAGTCCTAGTGGTCGCAGTAGTCTGGCTATCAGTTCGGAAATGCTCTTGATGTATGGTAGTGTGGCTAGTCCTTTGGATTGCGGCATGTCCTCGTTCCGTTGTCACACAAACCAACAGCCATTCTCAGACAACAACTCACCAGAACGAAGGACCCGATACCCAGCATGAGCAAAACCAATGTCGTGTACAAAATCCCATGCAAGGACTGCACAAAACATTATATAGGACAAACAGGAAGACCGTTAACAATCCGCATCCATGAACACCAACTAGCCACGAAACGACACGACCAGCTATCCTTAGTAGCCACACACGCAGATGACAAGCAACATGAATTCAACTGGGACAACACTACTATTATAGGACAAGCCAAACAGAGAACAGCCAGGGAATTCCTAGAGGCATGGCACTCATCCACAGATTCCATCAATAAGCACATCGACCTGGACCCAATATACCGACCACTGCAACGGACAGCTGGAACTGACAACCGGAAGCGGCAGATTCAAACCACTACAAATGCCGGAGGAAAGTTCACAGAAGCGCTTCACAGGAGGCTCCCAAGCACTGAGGATGTCACCTAGACAGGGGACGAAACGTCTGAACACAAATTCCTAGCTCGGAGAACAGAACCACATCATCTATGCCATGTCCAGACACACACACTGGGTATGAACTCAAGCAGGGAAAACAGCCTGATTTTAGTCTTCCAGCCTTGATAGAACTTAGAATATTACATGTTTATGTTGAAACATATCATTACTGTCTACTACTCCAAGTTCGAACATGTCACTAATTCTAAACTCCATCAAGTTTTCAGTCTATATGTGCACGTGCCTACCTGTAATAAGTAACAATCTGTGCACACTTTGCTGCAAGTCCCTGGACTCTGATGTTTCATAGTTCTGCTTCAGCAAAAGAGAAAAGCAAAAGTTCAGTCAGTACAGATGTAGTCCTGCTACAACCAAAGCTTCTACAAGTTGTAGGTGATTTCTTTTATTCTTCTGCAGCAGGACACTAGAAAACGACATGGTTCGAGCCGAAGTGTCGTCGATATGGAATTGGATGAACCAGATGATGGTGATGACAATGCACCACTCTTCTACCAGCCTGGAAAGAGAGGCTTCTATTCACCAAGGCCAGGCAAAAGCACAGAAGCACGTCTCAACTGTTTCCGTAATATTGGCAGGTAAAGTCAGGTGCTACGCAATCATGAAGTTTTTATGACATCAGTTGTGAATCTATTGTGCATGTTGGAATACTAGTTTGAACTTTAATTTCATTAATATACTCTTCTGTTCCTTTTCAGGATATTGGGTCTATGTCTGCTACAAAATGAACTCTGTCCGATAACCCTAAATAGGCATGTTATTAAAATTCTTCTAGGAAGAAAAGTAAGAATGTGCTTCTATTGAATGCTTAGTTTGTTGACTTTTTCTATTTTTGTATACTATTAGGAGTTAATTTGATTTGGAAATAATTTCTTAACTTTCCAGGTGAATTGGCATGATTTTGCTTTCTTTGATCATGTGATGTATGAAAGTTTACGCCAACTAATCCTCGCCTCCCAGAGCCAGGATGCATATGCAGTCTTTGCAGCAATGGACCTAGCTTTTGCTATTGATCTATGTAAGGAAGAAGGTGGAGGGCAGGTATGATGTTTTCTCAGTGACTCTTCACAGCTAGTAAACTTGGTTTGGTTTGAGCAGATGAATAAGCATTTATACTTTAACCTGAAGTAATACTATATTAGAATGCCTCCCAGCTGCAGTTCCAATTATGACTGTAGGATGCAAGTGCCACATATGTCACTTCTTTAAAAAGTCTTTTCTTAAAGTACATTTCGTTAATTTGATACAATTTTGTAAAAACATCATTGGGATGCATTCTCTGTGGTTCACCAGTTATGTGCCAGATGATCTAAATGATTCATCCTTATGCCATAGCATTCTGATTTCATTGGCTGAAGGAGTTCATTGCTGCACATGAGGATCACGACCCACCAGTTGCTGCCTTTCCTATCCTCCTTTGTTACACACCTTGTCATAGTGTGCAAGACAAACATACTTGTATGTTTATGCAAAGAAGAATCAAGTTTTTTTTAATGTCACATTTCAAGCTAATGAAGAAATTAGTCTCCTAAACTGCCAGACCAAGATGCAAAATTGGTTACAGGGTGTGAACCATTCAAAGCAAATAAATTCTACAGATTAATTACAAGGTCTGACAAAAATATTATCAAAGTAGAAACTTTTAACCACATCACTTCCACAAAATAACCTCGTCAAATTGACACGATGATTGAGTTTATAATCAATGTAGTTAGTTTCCCTATAAGTTTTTTTTTCTCACCCTTTGAGTATTACGATATCCTTATGAGTGGTCTACAATATATTTAGAAGGGAGGAATAAAAGTGAGTCTAAGCACATCAAGAGCAATACTACTTGGCATTTGCCTCACAGATTAAACATTCTTCTGACTACAGAATTGTTTGTGAAAGGTTCCAACTACCTTTTCTGTTGTGCAAGAATAACATTTGGGCACTGTAATGCAAATAATGCGTTGATTCTCACCCCCTGCCTAATGTTGCACCTTCAGGTGACAGCTGCCTGAAAAAAAGCATTCTAATACAGTATTACTTTAGGTTAAAGCCATATGTCTTTTCAGTAACTGTAGCTCAGTTTTAAGAAAATGTTTTCTTTACAGGTTGAACTTGTTCCGGGCGGAGCCAATATCCCAGTCACTCCTTTGAATGTTTACGAATATGTTAGGAAATATGCAGAGTATCGAATGTTGGTGGTTGCTGAGCAGCCCCTTCATGTGAGTCCCTTTTATTTATAATGCAAATTTGTTACTTTTGTCGGAAAGATTACTTATGAAGTTATTCATTGAGACTGCAGTGAAAGTAAATCGGTTATGATGCTATGGAAACACTTGCTGTTGCACGGAAAATGTGATTCTTAATAATGAAGTTTGCTCAATGACGTGATATCCATTGGAGTTGAAGGCAATAAGAATGTTACTGATATCAGGTGAAATTCTTTAAGTAAAAAATGACAAAACATAATCCTTTGGTCGTATGTAGGCTTCAGTTACTTCATGTGAAAAGTCAAGTGCGGAAATCTGTACCTTCCCCTACCCTCACTACACTTTACAGAATCTCTCAGGTGATGCTTTTTAAACAAAACTGAAGAATTTCTCTGAAAGCAATCTTGCAAGCAGCAGATGGAGGTGGGGTGGGAGGGGGGAGAATCCTTTTTTATATCTAACTTAGATTTTCTTGTGCTCTCTGGTATTTCCTAAGCCAACCAACTCATTCTATGGATTGGACAGAAGATAATACTTGTAGTTCTTTGAAAATTTATATTAAATCTCTTTAATTGTCAAGAGTTTGAAGCACCGTAGATTGCACCCTGTGTTAACTAAGGCCTTAATACATAGTTTAAATCTGGTGAGCTACCGTTGAATCTTTGCCAGGACATCTCCCACACTCTTCCCTAATATGACAACACCAAAACTGGACATAGTGTTTCACATGAGGCCTTAAAGGGTAGCAGAGTATTTCTGTTTGCACTGAAGTATTGTGAGGAAGATCACTCATATTTGATATTGTTATAGCCTCATGGGACTTAGGGTGAAACTTCAGATGTTTCTGGATTATGATGATTGGATCTTTCTCAACTCTGACATACAACTGAGCCTTAATTGAAATTAAATGACGTTAGTGGGATATGAGATCATCCTTCTCTTGGACAAGAGTTATACAGGAATTAGTTGCATTCTTTTAGGAAGGTGGTTATTGATAATGGCTTTGCATCATCTCAATGGTAACTTGTGTAAATAGTTTCTCCATATTTATTTTGTCAAAACCCTTCATTAATTTGTGCATATTACATTTGAAATCTATTTCCCTGTCCCCATGTGACATTTTTGCATAACTTATTTTCATGAAACACTTCAATCAAATCATTTGATACAGATTGTGGCAATTAATTGCACGAAAACTTATTTCTTTAGGACTGCATTAATTGCCAGTTAGAATAAGCAAACCGACTACGACTAATGGCAACTTAAACAAACATGCAACCAAAACTTTACCTTACCCAAAATCTTCCCTTTAATCCCACAGTATTTGTGTTATTTAATGGATGGCACCTTGTCATTATATTTGTACATTAATAATCTTTTACAACAAATTATAATCTTGGACAGCAATTTGTAGTCCAAGTGAAGCTAATTGGTTCATCACCACATTCTCAAGGATAGTGGCACCTATACCACACTGATTTTTTTTCCTGGCTTTTTTTTATATTTTTATATCTGTATGAAGTGGAAACAGTTCTTAACTTCAGCAGACTGTTAAATACAAATGCTGTGCTCACAGAACACAGCTCCCATTTCTTTTAACTTTGAATATGTTGGGACCTGCAGGCCAATCTGATGAAACCTTTTTACTTTAATGTTCAGTGTGCTATTGGTAATTCACCATTGTGGTCTTTTTATGAAGACTCATGACCAAGCAATTTTTAAACCTTGTCATGCAGTAGGACGTACTTCAATTCATGTTGAACCATAGAAAAGCACAGAGAATCCATCCAGCTCAAGTGTCTGCATTGACTAAATAAACTAGCCACCCATTTTAATTCTACTTGGCAGCATTTGGTCTGTAGATTTGCAGGTTACAACACTTCAAGTCCAGATTCACATTACTTTTAAATAGATTGAGGTTTCTGCCTTGACCACCAAACTGGGTCATGAATTCCAGACAAACACCACCCTTTGGGTGAAAATGTTTTTCCTCGTATTTTTCCTCTGATCCATCTACCACTCGCCTCTAATCCATCTACCACTCGCCTCTAATCCATACCTTAATTTGACTAGCTCTATATACCCATGGCCTGGCTCAGCTGAACCCTGATTTGAGCACTTGAGTACAGTGACATTTTGCATCCTTTACTTATAAGACCATAAGACATAGGAGCGGAAGTAAGGCCATTCAGCCCATCGAGTCCACTCCGCCATTCAATCATGGCTGATGGGCATTTCAACTCCACTTCTACGTATTCTCCCCGTAGCCCTTAATTCCTTGTGACATCAAGAATTTATCAATTTCTGCCTTGAAGACATTTAGCGTCCCAGCCTCCACTGCACTCTGCGGCAATGAATTCCACAGGCCCACCACTCTCTGGCTGAAGAAATGTCTCCGCATTTCTGTTCTGAATTTACCCCCTCTAATTCTAAGGCTGTGTCCACGGGTCCTAGTCTCCTCGCCTAACGGAAACAATTTCCTAGTGTCCACCCTCTCCAAGCCATGTATTATCTTGTAAGTTTCTATTAGATCTCCCCTTAATCTTCTAAACTCCAATGAATACAATCCCAGGATCCTCAGCCGTTCCTCATATGTTAGACTTACCATTCCAGGGATCATCCGTGTGAATCTCTGCTGGACACGCTCCAGTGCCAGTATGTCCTTCCCGAGGTGTGGGGACCAAAACTGGACACAGTACTCCAAATGGGGCCTAACCAGAGCTTTATAAAGTCTCAGTAGCACAACGGTGCTTTTATATTCCAACCCTTTTGAGATAATTGACAACATTGCATTCGCTTTCTTAATCACGGACTCAACTTGCATGTTTACCTTTAGAGAATCCTCAACTAGCACGCCCAGATCTCTGTACTTTGGCTTTACGAATTTTTTCACCATTTAGAAAGTAGTCCATGCTTGTATTCTTTTTTCCAAAGTGCAAGGCCTCGCATTTGCTCACATTGAATTCCATCAGCCATTTCCTGGACCACTCTTCCAAACTGTCTAGATTCTTCTGCAGCCTCCCCACTTCCTCAGTACTACCTGCCTGTCCACCTAACTTTGTATCATTGGCAAACTTCGCTAGAATGCCCCCAGTCCCTTCATCCAGATCATTAATATATAACGTGAACTTATGTACTTATATAGATGAAGAGGCAATAGGAAGGAAATTATTTGCAGAAAAGTGGTTTATTTTTTGGTTTTCACTTATTCCTTGTGCTAATTGATTGAGAACAGATATGGTAATTGTTTCATAACATGCAAATATGATTTTCTCTCTCTTTTAGGGTCATGCATCCTGTTATCCATATCTGTTTTACTTAAAATGGAAACTGCCTATATTAAGCTCTCCCACTGTAATTATAAACATCTTGTTAGGGTGCACTTCAACCTCGAAGTGTTGCATTATCAAATAAGCTGTTAAATCCAAGCTCCGTCTCCTGTAAAGGCCTGTCTAAAGCCATTTGTTTCTGGGTTAAATTATAGATAATTTTTAAAATGTTGCTGTTTGTACACTTTCAGTATCAATTGCTTTGTATTTAATGTATATTGATTTTTTTTTTTATTTACAGGCAATGCGAAAAGGACTACTGGATGTACTTCCTAAGAATTCACTAGAAGATCTGACAGCAGAAGATTTTAGGCTCTTAGTCAATGGATGTGGCGAAGTGAATGTTCAAATGTTGATTAGCTACACATCTTTCAATGATGAATCTGGTAAGGAATAACTGTTTGCTTTGGGCTGAGTAGGGAAGTTAAGATTATTAAATGTTGGTGGATGTTTTAATATTGGGATAACCGTCTTGTGTACAGAACAATGAATGCGTGCAATAGTACTTATTTAACAATGTAATCAGGCCTGTTTTTTTGGGCAGTTAGAAAGGGCTTTAAACTAAATGTTGTGGGAAGATATAAGTTAATGAAAGGACAAGGCAAGAGAGCAAGGTGGCAGTAAGAAAATAATCACGTTGGCAAATAATGAATACACCTCCTTTGAGAAAGGGTGATATAAAAAGGAGAAAATTATACAGGCCAGTTGGCTTAACATCTGAAATAGAGGATGTTAATTAACAGTTAGAAAATCTGTGCAATCAGAGTCAGTATGATTTATGAAAGAGCAGTTGTGTTGATTTAATCTATTGCAGTTCTTTTAAGGAAGTAAGTATGAAGTAGATGAAGAAGAACCTGTGGGTGAAGTGTCCTTTGATTTCCAGAAGCCACATCAAAGGTTTCTACATGAGCTCACGGTGTAGGGGGTACCAAAGAAACAGAAGAGCCAGGAGCAAAGTAGACCATTTGCTTCGAGTCTGCTCCACCATTCAGTAAATCATTAAAAATCTATTCATATTCAAAAGTTTGCAATCCCAGCTACACTAGATCACCTTATGTTTTTATAACAAGTGCAGATGCTGGAGATCTGGAACAAAAACAGAAATTGCTGGCAAAACTCAGCAGATCTGGCAGCATCGATGGGGAGAAAACAGAGTTAGCTTTTTGATTCCAGTAACTTTTCATCAGAACTGCTAAGTTTTGCCAGCAGTTTGTTTTTAACGTTATAAAACTACTGTCTTAAAACTATTCAATGACACTGCCTTCTGAGACAGTGTTCCAAAGTAGCATCTCTTCTGAGAGAAAAAAAAATTCTCCTCAGCTCTGACCTAAAGGGACAATCCCAACTTTAACATGTCACCAACAAGAGAAAAGATGATTTCTCTGTCCATCTTGCCAAGAAACTTCAGAATCTTCAATCAAGTCAAAAATCACTCTTTTCAACTCCAGTGATTATAACATGAATAGAGGTTTGGTTATCTCAGGAAGCAGTGGGCATACTTGGATCATTTTTGAGTTAGCAAAATATAAAGAGTGGTGTACCACAGGGATACGTGCTGGAGTGTCAACTACTCAGTCTCTATTCATAATGTAGATGAAGGGACGGAGTGTGTAGCTATCTTTAATCAATCTGTTCAGATATGTCTGACACACTTTTTTGCAGTAAGTGAAACTTGAACCTGGGCCTTCTTGCCTTGAGATAAGGACACCACTGCATCACAAGACTGAGTGACCTAAACTATGATTGCAATATTTGCTGATGACACAAAGATTTGAAAGAGATCTGGCATGTTACACAAGTAGGCAAGAAAATTGGCATATAGCATATAATGTGGATAAAAGTGAACTCATCCACTTTGGCAGGAAGACTACAAAAGCAGCATATTCATATGGAGAAAAACTGAAGAAGTTGAGATACAGGGGGATTTGGATGTCCTGAGATGACATCACAAGTTTTTTTGTAGGTACAACAAATTAATTAGGAAGGCAAATCCAAGTTAATAATACCCTTCCTATAGCAGGGGTACTAGAACTGTACACTAAAAGTGGCCTCATCAATATCCTGTATTTACCTCCAACATGATGTCCAAACTCCCATATTCAAAATGGTCTGAGCAGTGAAGGCAAGCATGCTAAATGCCGCCTTAACCATTCTGTCGACCTCTAATGCAAATTTCAAAGAACTGTGTACCTGAACCCCAAGGTCTGTTTGTTCGGCAACACAACCTAGGGTCCGACCATTAACTGTATAAGTCCTGCCCTTGTTTGTTTTACAAAAATGCAATGCCTTGTATTTATCCAAATTAAACTCATCTGCCACTCTTCAGCCTATTGACCCAATTGATCAAAATCCCTTTATAGTCTTAGGTAATCTTCACTGATGACTATACCACCAATTTTGATGTCATCCGCAAATCTATTAACCCATGCTCATCCAAATCGTTTACATAATTACAAACAAAAGTGGACCCAGCACAGATCCCAGTGGAACACTGTTAGTCACAGGTCACCAGTCTGAAAAATGCTTTCCACTATCACCCTGTCTCCTATCATCATGCCAATGTTTTCTGCAGTTGTCAAGCTCTCCCTGATTCCCATGTGATCGAACTTTAATTTTGTCTACCATGTAGAACCTTGTCAAAGGTTTTACTAAAGGCCATGTAGACGACAACTACCGCTCTGCAGTCATCAATCTTTTTGGCTCCATCTTTATTTCCCAAGCATAAAGCCATGCTGACTGTCCCTAATCAGTCCTTCCCCCTCCAAAAGGTGTAAAAATCCAATCTCTCAGAATCCCCTCCAACAACTTACCCACCACTGTCAAACTCACAGGTAAGTTATACTGTAGATTTTTTAATCTCATCTTCCCTCCACCCACCCCCCTCCAATAGCTACAATATTCTTCCCCACCAGAGAAAGGTGGTTACATTCTTTTTTATTTGTGACTTCTTAAGTTCAGCTGTTTTCAGAAGAGGCACCATTAAGCAATTAAAGCATTGAATGGGTATTTCCAGGTTAGTCCCAGAGGCATGAATGTAACATTTGTTTTGTTGTGACAGGGGAAAATGCTGAGAAATTGCTACAGTTTAAACGGTGGTTCTGGTCTATTGTGGAGAAGATGAGCATGACCGAAAGACAGGATCTGGTATGAATCTAAAGCAATTCATTTTAAAATAAAAACTGAAAGAACTGCGGACGCTGTAAATGAGAAACACAATCAGAAGTTGCTGGAAAAGCTCAGCAGGTCTGGCAGCATCTGTGGAGAGAAATCAGAGTTAATGTTTTGGGTCTGGTGACCCTTCCTCAGAACTGCAGTTCCGTGGAAGGGTCACCAGACCTAAAACATTAACACTGATATGTCTTCACAGATGCTGCCAGACCTGTGGAGCTTTTCCAGCAACTTCCGATTTATTTTTAAATTGCGTTTGGAAAATTAATGCAGATTTAAGCAAGGATAAGTATGTTTAATCTTGATAAATCAGGTAATAATAGTGCTGAGGAGTGACTTCTGGGAGTAATTTGCTGACTGATGTGATTGGTTTTCTTTCTGGATTTTAGGTGTATTTCTGGACATCGAGCCCATCGTTGCCTGCCAGTGAGGAAGGTTTCCAACCAATGCCATCAATCACCATTCGACCACCAGACGATCAACATCTTCCAACGGCAAACACTTGCATCTCGCGTCTATACGTCCCACTTTATTCCTCCAAACAGATTCTCAAACAAAAACTGTTACTAGCCATTAAGACAAAGAACTTTGGTTTTGTGTAGAATATAATAAAATGTGTGTAATTGTGTGTAATAATATAACTAGGTCCAGGTTTTGTAGATTAATTTTTCATTTGTCTATAAAATTTATGGAAGGTAATGCTGTCACACAACTGGAGGTTCAGTGGTGGTAAACATTCCTGTATTTGGCTTGTAGCTGGAAGTCCAAACCACAGGCTGTAGTAGCTTTGACCGTAACCTCCTAGGCTTTGGCTAGTCAGTATCCTGTTAGCCTAACCCCAGCCAAAGATGACAGTAGATCATGTATTGTTACACTGTGATTATGGTCATTTGGCCTAGGAGAACTGAAATGTTTCTGAAATTTCACTGCTGCCTTTGTCAAAAGTTTCATCAAAGGTTCTTGTATAGAGGGAAGTAGGGAAATTCTGAATAAAACCAGAGAATGCTTTACATTTTGTGTGTGACTATTAAACCTGATGGGAAAAGCCCTTTTGTTTGCCTCATCCATTCATCATTGGATAAATTTTAAATTAAATGTTATGATTTCTTAATTTTAACAGAGGTGAAATATATTCTCTCCCTCATTCTGCCAAGCCATTGTTAAACTGATCTAAAACTGGTATATAGATCTTCTCATTTAATTTATAAGAATATTTAGTTTGGTATTCACAGTACATTTCAGTCACAATGTAAAACTGAGCCTGCTATTGAGCAGGTTGTACAGTATGCTTCTGTTTATCCAAACTACTTATGAAATCATTGGTTTGGTTTGGGTAATCGTGTTCAGTTTAACAAATATGGTTTATTAAATTGAGATTCCAAATATCAAAGTGTACTGTACCAAAGAGTTGGCAAACCAGTGCACATGTGGAAAAATGCATTTTTGTATTAAAATAAAAGAAATTTGCGTTCATTGTACTTGCTGCAGTCCATACGCTCCTGTTGCTTCCTTCATTAGCATGTTTAGAATTGCAAACCTTATCCCCCTACTTTTGTGCCAACTAACAACTTATTAGAGTTGTAGTGTTTATTACAATTTCTGCTGTGTGCGAGAATCAAAATAGAAGTAATCCAACTTTTTCTGTAATCTACATATTAGGAACACAAACTGCACAGTGGCTCAATGGTTATCACTGCTGCTTCCCTGCGCCAGGGACCTGGGTTCAATTCCACCCTCAGGCAACAGTCTCCGTGAAGTTTGCACATTCTCCTTGCATCTGCCTGGGTTTCCTCCAGGTGCTGTGGTTTCCTCCCACAGTCCAGTGATGTGCAGGTTAGATTGATTGGCCATGCTAAATTATCTGAAGTGTCCAGGTATGTATATGCTAGGTGGATTAGACATGGGAAATGCAAGGTTACAGGCAAAGGCTATGGGGGAGAGTCTGGGTGGGATGCTCTTCAGGGAATCAGTGTAAACCCAATGGGCCAAATGGCCTACTTTCACACTACAGGGATTCTGTGATGACCCTATGCTTGTATCTGCATAGTCTTTAAATAGTGCAAGGCCAATATGTGGTCGGAAAACATATGGCAACATCAATTATGTTGATTTTGACCTTGTATGTGAAGTTTTTATTCTATCTCCAATCTTATACTTGTAGAGGTGTTCCTTAGTCTACTCAAAGTTAATCTAAGTATGCAGGTTTTGGGACTTCGATTTTTCATCAGTTTGTGCACCATGTTTGAGTTCCAAATGCTTAACCTCTGGTACCTCTAAGTAGCATTAACTGAGCACCAGAACATAGTAATGGACCAACCCCTCTTCACACATTGCAAAACTAAAACACTACTAAGGTCTATCTAAATTCGTCCACAAACTAGTATCTGTTTGCCCAAAGAAATAGTTGCATTTATTCGTCCTGAATTCTTTTGGAATTGTGATTTTTACTTTACATTAAGTGGATTGTAAAGAATAATTGTATAGATTTTCAATACTGGGTTGCAGATAACATTGTGCACTTTGTTCCGAGATCTTTTCAAAAGACAAACATAATGTTGACTAGCAAGATTAGTATAGTGAAAAGATTCAGCGAGAAGACCAAGTAAATAGGAAATTATGCTTCAGTTAGTATTTTAAAGACTATAAATTATGAAAAGTCAAGATTTAGAAAGGTTAGTCATCTTGAAATTGTAGGAAAATATGAGACAGGGTTTTGCTGCTTCACATCTTTAGAAGCAGTAACCATCTTTTACAATAGAATAAAAATATTGCACAGAGATAGAAAATGGAGAACAGTTCCAGCAAAGAAAAAGGACATTCAGCCTATCGTGCCTATGCCCACTGAATACATAAGCTGCCTATTCTAATTCCACTTTCCAGCAACAGAGTCATAGACTTGCAGAGACAGCTCTTCAAGTGCAGATCCAGGTTCCTTTTACATGAATTGGAATTTTCTACCTCAACCAAAATTCCAGCCACCCATCATCCTCTAGCTTTAAAATAAAAGGCTTTTTCTCATGTCCCTTCTCATTCTCGTGGCAATCGTCTTAAATCTGTGCCATGTAGTGATTGGCCTCTTCAATAAGGCAAACAGGTCTTCCCTGTCCAGTCTTATCCAAGTCACTCATTGCTTTATACTTTGTCATCACTTAGCCTCCTCTGTTCTAAAGGCAATAAACGTAGCCCATCCAATCTTTCCTCATAGGGTTTCAAGTCCTGGTAGCATTCTTACGAATCTCTACACTTCAGTAATGTCTTTCCTGTAAAATGATGACCTAAACTTTAAGCAGCACCAGCTGTATTCTAACCACAGTCTTATACAGTTCCAACATTACTGCTTTTAATTGAAAATCTCTCACAATGGAGAAAAGCATCAGAGGTGCTTTCTTTACCACCACCTCTGTGTCCCATCTTCAGAGACCTGTGGCCGTGTAGTCCAGGTCGTTCATTTGCTTTACACCTTTGTCTTTTTTGTTTGCTCCTTCCCCCCCCCCCCCCCCCCCCATTTATTATTTATTCCTTTGTTTTGTTAGCCCTCCCAAAATGAGATGGGGGATTATTTGTTCGATAACTATTGTATCCAAGAGTAGAAGGAATATTCTACAGCAGTCCTTTAATGTGGAGATGACATGAGAGTTGAGTATTCATTTCAGCTAAGGGAACATTTTGTTCTGTAAACTGGTTTTGCTGTTAGATATTCTTCAAATGGGCAAATTATTTAACCTGTCTCTTTTTCCCTCCTTTGAAGAGGGCTCTAACGCCAATAAAGCAGGTATTTTAAAATGACCCAAAAGGTCGGACTCTGAAGTGAACCTGCATTGAGCCTACTGACAGAGCAAGTGGTTGTCTAGCAATAGCATGATGGCCCTTTTCATGTCTTTAAGAAGTAAAGATGATTGTCAATAATGCAAGATCAATATGATAGTACACATGCACAGATCCAGCCAATGACTGACAGGACAAGCTGCAGGATTCTTCTGCACATAATGATCGCACTTTTTTTTTCATGCATTCACAGGAAGCACAGCCGAAACAAAGTGTTGAGTTTCTTTTGTGAATGCTGCAAAAGGGAAGTGGCCACTCAATTTTGGGTGGTTTTGTGGCCCTGATGCATGTAGATTTTGTGTGCCCAAATCTCATGTGATCCTTCTGCATTTAATTTTGTTAAGAAAGTGGCTGATCCACTTGTGGCTGCAGTAATTGTCAGATGAGGGCGAAAGTGTACCACCTTACTAATGTTGAGTCGAGGATCTTCAAAATAAACAGGAGAAAGATAAAATGTGCTGCTTGTTCACCATCACCTGTTTTGCATTTACCCACAAAGTCACTGTTTATTCCCATCTCTATAACCCTGCTTCCAAAAAGATTGTTTGAGTACGCTGGCATTTAAGCATAATTTGGGCTGCTTCTGGATCTTTGGCTGGATAGGTGTTTTTGAACTGTATCCAAAATCTTGATTATAACATTTAAGCTAAGCATTTTCTGATGAACCATTATACTTTTTCTTTCCATTTAAATGGTCTGTGCATAATAAGAAACATTGCTTGAAATCTTTGGTTTCATGTATTCCAAGCAGATTATGTGATAAAATGCTGCAGCTTCGCACTTGCCCATTGAAAATGGGAGACCTGAAGGTGTGGGTTCAAGTCCCACCTGCTCCAGAGGTGTGTAGTAACACACCTGAATTAAAAAAAATAACATCTGGAAATAGGAGCAGGTGTAGGTCATTTGGCCCTTCAAGTCTGCTCTGCCATTCATTAGGATCATGGCTAATCATCTGACCCAGTACCTTCTTCCCACATCTTTTGATCCTTTTAGCTTGAAGAACTTCTCAAAAACATTTCAATGTCTTAGTCTCAACTGCATTCTGTAGCAGAGAATTCCAAAGGCTCACCACTGTGGGTGAAGAAATTTCTCCACATCTGGGTCCTAAATGGCCTAACCTATATCCTTAAACTGTGACCCCTGATTGTGGACTCCCTGAGCGTTGGGACATCCTTTTGCATTTATCCTGTCCCATCCTGTTGTATTTTATACGTTTCTAAGATCTCCCTTCATTCTAAGCTCGTGAATGTAGTTGTAACCAGTTAACTCTTCATGGCTCAGCCCTGCCATCCCAAGAATCAGCTTGGTAAAGCTTCATTGCACTCCCTCCATAATCAGAACACCCTCCGAAAAGGTGATCAAAACTGCAGACAATGCTTAAAGTGTGGTCTCACTAAGGTCCTGGTTCCAGTAAGATGATCAGACGATACACTATGCATGAAAAGCTCTGATATCATTAATACTTGATCATAGCAAGAATTCCACAGGAATGGTAAATAATATAAGCAATAACAGACTTGCTTATTAAGAGTCAGAGTTCTCCTTCGCTAGGTAGCGCTTACGGTGTCAGTTCCAAAGCTTGAAGGAGGTTTGGAAGAGACCTTCTCAAAAATACAGAATCCAGCTAAATTAAGCAGTTGAAGAAATTGAATGGTGAGGCAAACGTTCCTGTTACTACTATGAAATAGGCGATGTTTATTTTGGATGTACTGTCACTGTTGGAAGCAGGTGACACTGAACAGAAGGTGATTTGTGTGTCCAGTGTCTAGTAACTATGCAATGTTTAACTGTAAATGACACAACCTGGAAATGAGAGGAGAATCCTCTTAAGCTGAATGATGTGAATGTTCCTTTCAACCTTGCAAATAGCCTTTCATAACCTTTCAAAAACCAGGTTTGAACATATGATTGCCAGGTATTACTCATTAAGCTGGCTTACATAGCCACCAGACCTGAAACCTTCTCCAACCCTTCCCTCTGCACCCAACACCCTTTCCTCCATTGTCAGACCCACCTCCACTCCATCCTTAAATTAAAACAGTAGTCCTACACAGGTCTTACCACACACTTTTTGCTCTTGGTTGCACCTACACAGTCGATCTCCATTACTTTTATGTTTTCTCAACCAGACAGAATTGAAGCATTGACTCTGAGTTAATTTCTAATTTGTTTTTGAGGTGTCACATTGCTAACAAAGGAGAGCATTCATGGCATGTCCATAATTTTCCTTCGCAGTAGTAATGAATACGACGAACTGCTTTAGTCCACGTGTAGGAATACTTACTGTGCTCTGAGAGGGAGGACCAGAATTTTGATTCAGTTACTCCGACAATGACAATATATTTTCCAAGTAAGGGTGGTGTGTGACTTGCAGGTTGACAGTGTTCCCACATTTCTGATTCATCAGTAGGCTTACCAGAAAAACAAAAATCTCCTTAATGTATGGGGTTATTAATTTGAAGATTACATCACCAGTCCTCAAATGAGGCAGTGGGTGGGAAAATGTTGTGGACGAGGTAAAAATGGATGAGATAATAGACAGCATTGTATTAGTCTGAAAGACATTTTTGCTTTGAGAAATGTCTGGGCTCCTGTGCAGTGTTAGTGTTACTACCTCTGAGCCACGAAACCTGGGTTCAAGTCCCACCTGCTCCAGAGATATATAATACTGTCTCTGAACAAATTGATTAAAATGATTTGCTTACAAATTGTGGTTGCTGATGATTTCTGTATTTTTTTTCCATTTTAGTTTAAAACATTGTTCAACCTGAAATTCTTCTCCTTTTTAAGCATCCTAAAATGTGAATAAAATGAGTTGCACATTGTCTAGCGGAAGCAATGACCTAGTATCACGAGACTATTAATTTGGAGACCCAGGTATGTTCTGGGAACTCGGGTTTGAATCCCTCCGTGGGAGATGGTGGAATTTGAATCTGATTAGAAGAAAAAATAATAATTAGAAGTCTAATGATGACCATGAAACCATTGCCAATTGTTGGGAAAAGCCCACATATTACCTATGTCCCATGAGACTTGAGACCCATAGCAGTCATCTGGCCAATTAAGGACAGGAAATGAATGCTGTCTAGCCAGCATCACTCTCATTCTGTTATTTCGAGAATTTCCCCATTCAAGTTCAATCAAAAATACTGGTGATTCACAGAATTTAAAACGCATAATTTAAAAATGTGATCTATCTTTAAAAGCACAGCCAATTGCAATAGACTAGATTTGGTTCCGAAGTTGGAAATAATAAATGGCTTGTATTAATAATAAAAGGAGAAATAACATAAACCCTGATGATGTAAAATGTTTCATGTGTAAGAAAAAAGAATTAAAGAATGATGTATATCTGCTTTGTCACAAAGCATGAATCAAACCATTTGTCATCTTAATTTAATGAAATCACAGATAGACCAATCCACAAAATTAGTAAAATATGTTAAGTTGTTGAAATGAGAAGAGTCATGATTCCAGGAAAACATGAAATATACCCATTCACTTTCTAGGGATCAATGATTTTAGAAAGCAATAGATCTTAAAATTGGAGGAAATTGAGCAATCTCGCTAAAAGATTCTAGAAATAGGTTGAATATACTTATAAAGTTGTAAAATTTAAATAGGGAAGGAAAGAAAATAAAATGCAGTGACATTATTTGAAGAGCAAATACACTCCATACATCTGGATGGATATATGAATAGGAAGGATTTAGAGGGATATGGGACAAGTGCTGGCAAATGGGACTAGATTAGATTGGGATATCTGGTCAGCATGGATGATTTGGATCAAAGGGTTTGTTTCCATGCTGTACATCTGTATGATTCTCTGACTCTGTGCGGGTTTGGTGGATTGATCATGCGAAATTGCCCATATTGTTCAGGGATGTGTTGTTTAGATGCGTTTATCAGTGGCAAATGTAGGATAATAGAATAGAGGAAGGGGTCTAGATGGGTTACTCTTCAGTGGGTTAGTGTGGACTTGTTGGGCTGAAGGGCCTGTTTCCACATTGTAAGGATTCTATAAATTAATCTTCCTTCAAGCAAACCTTCTCTAGAAAAGGTCATTATGCCAAAGATCAGTTTCTCTCTTTGAAGATGCAATGTGCTCTATATTCTTGAAAGGAACCATGATTTTAACCAATGGTTAAGGTGAAGATAATAACCTTGCATTTCTTTGATAGGTCACTAAAACAGTTTTTGACATGGTTAACCAGAGAAGAAGAGCGTCAAATTGAATAAAAAAAGAGTAGTGGTAAAACAGGATTGAGAAAGTTCAAAAACCAGCAGAAGATGAGGGAAAAAAAAGATGGCCTAGATCAACTTTGCAAGTACTATTGCAAGTAATATCAATATGGACAACAAGAGTTTCTTTAAATGCATTAAAAAGAAGAGAGCAACTGAAAACACAGGTCCCTTAGAGAACTAGGTGAACCAGGAAATGGCAGAGGAATTGAATAGATACTTTGCATCGGATTTCACAATCGAAGATATTGATAGCATTCCAAAATTATAAAATAATCAATGGTCAAAAAGAGGAGAGGAAATGTATATGGAAACTAATGGGGTTAAAGACTGATAAGTCCCCTGGACCTGATTGGGAAAATGCAAAAATATTAAAAGAATTAATTATAGAGATAATGGGTGCAGTGGTAATAATCTTCCAGGAATCCATAGATTATAGAGAAGTCTCAAAGGGTTGGAGAACTGTCAATGTACTAACTTTATTTGAAATGGGAGGAGACATAAAAAAAAGGTCAGTTAGCTTAATGTCTGTCCTTAGAAAAATGTTAAAGGATATGATTAGCAGAGCATTTGGAAATACGTAATATAATCAAGCAACATCAGCATGGCCTCATGAAGGGTAAATCATGCCTGATACATTTTATTGGAATTCTTTGAGGAGGTAATAATCGGGATAGAAAAAGGGAAAGCAGTGGCTATGATATATTTGGAATCTCAGAAGGCATTTGATAAGATATCATACATTAGTCTACTCAATAAGATAAGAACCAATGGTCGTATGTTAGTGTGGATAGAGGATTGGCTGACTAATTTGGCTGACTGAGATTTGGGGTAAGGACCATTTTCAGGATGGCAACCTGTATCTAGTGGAATGCCATAGGGATCAGTACTGGGGCTGCATTTATACAGTCATAGAGTCAAAGAGTTATACAGCAAAGAAACATGCCCTACGGTCCAACTCGTCCATGTTGACCAGATATCCTAAACTGATCTTGTCCCATTTGCCAGCATTTGACCTATATCTCTTTAAAACATTCCTATTCAGATACCCATCCAGATGCCTTTTAAATGTTGTAATCGTACCAGCCTCCTCTGGCAGCTTGTTTCATACAAACACCACCCTTTGCATAAAAAATGTTGCCCCTCAGATCCCTTTTATTCCCCTCTCACCTTAAAGCTATGCCCTCTCATTTAGGACACCCCTGCAAGAGCAACCTGAATGGTCTGATTTGTAAGTGTCTCAATTAACTACCTCCACAAGTAGACATCTATTCAGTTTCATCTTCCTTTGGGAAATGCTAGGAATGCTTCTTCACCTTATGTATTTGAAGTAATATCTCCTTACATATTTGACATTGGGATCTGAACTAATTAACATAATGCTGTCTTCTTTTCCATTGTTTTGACAAATGACCTTGTTCACAAAAATTTTGAATGCTTGCCAATGGTCACGCTCCTGATTTCCTGGCTTGTCTTGCAGTTAAAAACAGAATTAAAGACAAAGGAAATTGGGCAGAAGTGTGGTAGTTAGACTCTCAGTGGAATTATCTGTGGTAGAGAACATAGTTCCCTGTAACATCATGACAACTGAAACAACTTATAAAAATCAGAGAAAATGAGATTAGATTATGCCTTTTGAATGAGAACTTTTCTACTATGTGGTATGTGGCATTTGTTGTATTATTTGTTCAAAATTTTAAACTCTAGAAGGATAATTTTGCATATTAATGCCCCTCATGTTTTCTTGGTGCATATCACTTTGAGCCCATACTGAGCAGGAGCAAAGCATGTCTCAGATTTAGGGGAAGGACAACCAGTAGTAATGAGGTATATCAACCATATGCTACTAAATATTTTACTCACACCTTTGGTGGAATCTGTAAATGTGACTATTCCAATGCACTCCTACCTAGCCCACCATAAACAGAAGGTAATTGAAAACTGCTGCATCCTAACTTGAGTTAAAGGCTATTCCTCTATTTAGCACTGTTTGTATTAGTTTCTGATTAAGGCTGGCAGATATAAAGCTCTCTATTTCTATCTTATCTTACACTGTAACATCTTTGAGATCCAGGATGCTCCACCTTTGGTCATTCCAATCTTTATTGTAGTGTTAACATGTTTACTTTAAATCCTCCGAACCTCCACTTTGAATGCATGCTTCTCTAATACTGATTTACCTTCATGTTGCTGTCTACCTTCACTAAATCACTCCTTACCTTAGGAAAATTGGCATGGACCTTATTTAGAAATCTAACTCTTGTTCATGATCACTACCATTAAAATATATCCCACTGCCAATCCTTCTTCCATTCAGCTTCATTTCTTTAAACCAAGTCCAGACTGTGCCCTCTCTTGCTGGACTTACTACACAATGGTCACAAAAGTTCTCCTGAATGCACCTCAAGAATTCTGCTCCCTCAATTCCTGCCACTAATTGAGTGAATATTGGAGCAGTTACAGTTCCTGACTATTATGTCCTATTGTGTTTGCAATTCTCAGATTTGTCCTTACATCTCCTTTTGACTGCTTGGGAGTCTTGTCATAAACTAACTGGGAAATATGTGTCAATAATCATGTCCCATTGTTGCATAAGCAGTCCCTAAATGTAGATATTTTCTAATCAACCTGATCAGAGATATTATTATACACATCTGGAGCAGGTAGGACTTGAACCAGATATTCTGGTTCAGAGTATGGACATTACCATTATGTCACAAGAGCCCTTTGTCCCTTAGTGTATAAAATCCCAACCAAACTACTAAGATGACCAATTTGCCTGACTGCTTGTTTTTTGGGCAAAAAAAACAGGTTTCATCATTAACAGAAAATAACTCTAACACGCTTAACTTTAAGAAATGGCATAGAAAAGATCCCTAGCTTTCTACCATTTATCATAGATTAAAACCTTTGGAAACCCCAAAATCTACACACATTCACAATTAAGGCAGACAAATGACAGATAGTTTTATACAGAGAAAATAAAACTCAAAAGATCAAAGTTCAGATCACAAAGGGGTTAAATTGTTTCTTACAATTCCTTGGATTCCAGCAATGATGACACACTGCTGCCTGTATAGTGATACTCATCCTTCACTTCAATAGTGAATCTAGTGGATGTATGTCTTCCCTTGTTTGCATTCTTTCTTTTAAGTTTTCTTGGTTTTTCTGTCTTTTCCCCACAGAAAGAGATGTTTTCCACTTGCAGGCTCTGGATGTCTCCGATGACCCTGCATTTATAACCTTGGTTGAATTGCAGTTAGTTACAATCAGAGAGCTGTTGTCAGGCACAATTTCCTTAACTCAAGTACTCTCAAGGCCACTCTGTCTCTGTCACTGCTTTGAAAAGTAACAAATGTACACCACTTGTTTTTTTTTCAAGTAGCAAAACTCTCCTAGCATTTCAGTTACATAGCAGTCTGACTTCCATTCCAGTTATAGTGTAAAAAAAGTAAATCTATGATCCCTTACAGTCTACAGTACACTCCATACAGTGTGGCTACCTTTTTTATGATTAGATTCCCTACAGTATGGAAACAGGCCCTTCAGCCCAACAAGTCCACACCAACCCTCCAAAGAGTAACCCACCCAGACTCATTCCCCTACTCTGTATTTACACCTGACTAATGCATCTAACACTACAGGCAATTTAGCGTGGCCAATTCACCTGACCTGCGTATCTTTGGAATGTGGGAGGAAACCCACGCAGACACGGGGAGAATGTGCAAACTCCACACAGACAATTGCCCGAGATGGGAATCAAACCCAGGTCCCTGGCACTGTGAGGCAGCAGTGCCAGCCACTGAGCCACCATGTTGTCCATTTTTGTTCCTTAGATAAACCCTTTCTAACACATGAACCATCTTCACAGCATAAATAATTTCAATGGCAAAAATTAGACCCCACATTTTTGTTACCTTTCTCTCTATCTCATCTAAAAACCTTATGTTTTCAGTGTTGGGTTATAGTGCTTTTCTGGCATGCCTTTTCTGCCTCCTAATTTATTTTCTGCCCTATATCCTGGTTAAGGGGCCTATACATGTAATAATACTGAAACCAACATGTTCATTCTAAAAGATGAGAGACTTAACAAACAATCCAGGTCTTTTTCAATATATAAATTCAGTTACATCACTGTAAACCTTTGTTATAAATTCTGTGTCTGACGATCTTATACTCCATAGCCACCTGATGAAGGAGCAGTGCTCCAAAAGATAATGCTTCCAAATAAACCTGTTAGACGATAACCTGGTGTTCTGTGATTTTTAATTTAGATAAATATGAGATGCAGCAGTTTGGAAAGACAAATCAGGGCAGAACTTATACAGTTAATGGGAAAGTCTTAGGAAGTGTTGCTGAACAAAGGGACCTTGGTTCATTGTTCCTTGAAAGTGGAGTCGCAAGTAGATAGGATAATGAAGAAGGAGTTTGGTATGCTTTCCTTTATTGGTCAGAGCACTGAGTAAAGGAGTTGGGAGGGGGGTAGCCATGGGCACACGTATGGGCCCTGTCTCTTTGTTGGCTACATAGAACAGTTGATCTTCCGTAATTACACCGGCACCACTCCCCACCTCTTCCTCCGCTACATTGATGACTGCATTGGCGCCACCTCGGGCTCCCGCGAGAAGGTTGAGCAATTCATCAACTTCACCAACACATTCCACCCTGACCTTAAATTTACCTGGACCATCTCTGACACCTCCTCCCCTTCCTGGACCTCTCCATCTCCATTAATGACGACCGACTTGACACTGACATTTTTTACAAATCCACCAATTCCCACAGATACCTGGATTACACCTCTTCCCACCCTACCTCTTGCAAAAATGCCATCCCGTATTCCCAATTCCTCCGCCTCCGCTGTATCTGCTCCCAGGAGGACCAGTTCCACCATAGAACAGACCAGATGGCCTCCTTCTTTAGAGACCGCAATTTCCCTTCCCACGTGGTTAAAGATGCCTTCCAACGCATCTCGTCCACATCCTGCACCTCCGCCCTCAGACCCCACCCCTCCAACCGTAACAAGGACAGAACGCCCCTGGTGCTCACCTTCCACCCCACAAACCTCCGCATAAACCAAATCATCCGCTGACATTTCCGCCACCTCCAAAAAGACCCCACCACCAGGGATATATTTCCCTCCCCACCCCTTTCCGCCTTCCGCAAAGACCGTTCCCTCCGTGACTACCTGATCAGGTCCATGCCCCCCTACGACCCTCCCATCCTGGCACTTTCCCCTGCCACCACAGGAACTGTAAAACCTGTGCCCACACTTCCTCCCTCACCTCTATCCAAGGCCCTAAAGGAGCCTTCTACATCCATCAAAGTTTTACCTGCAGATCCACTAATATCATTTATTGTATCCGTTGCTCCCGATGCGGTCTCCTCTACATTGGGGAGACTGGGCGCCTCCTAGCAGAGCGCTTTAGGGAACATCTCCGAGACACCCGCACCAATCAACCAAACCGCCCAGTGGCCCAGGATTTCAACTCCCCCTCCCACTCTGCCGAAGACATGGAGGTCCTGGGCCTCCTTCACCACCGCTCCCTCACCACCAGATGCCTGGAGGAAGAACGCCTCATTTTCCGCCTCGGAACATTTCAACCCCAGGGCATCAATGTGGACTTCAACAGCTTCCTCATTTCCCCTTCCCCCACCTCATCCTAGTTTCAAACTTCCAGCTCCACACTGTCCCCTTGACCTGTCCGGACTTGTCCGACCTGCCTAGCTCCTTTTCCACCTATCCACTCCACCCTCTCCTCCCTGACCTATCACCTTCATCTCCTCCCCCACTCACCTATTGTACTCTATGCTACTTTCTCCCCACCCTCACCCTCCTCTAGCTTATCTCTCCACGCTTCAGGCTCTCTGCCTTTATTCCTGATGAAGGGCTTTTGCCCGAAACGTCGATTTTGCTGCTCGTCGAATGCTGCCTGAATTGCTGTGCTCTTCCAGCACCACTGATCCAGAAAGGAGTTGGGAGGTCATGTTGTTTCTGTACAAAACATTGGTTAGGCCACTTTTGGAATTTTGAGGCAGTTCTGGTCTCCATCCTGTTGGAAGGATTTGTGAAACTTGAAAAGGTTCAGAAAAGATTACAAGCATGTTGCCAGGGTTGGAGGATTTGAGCTATGGGGAGAGGTTGGATAGGCTAGGGCTGTTTTCCCTGGTGTGTCAAAGGCTGAGTGATGACCTTATAGAGGTTTATAAAATCATGAGAGGCATTGATGGGGTAACTAGACAAGGTCTTTTCCCTGGGGTGAGGGAGACCAAAACTAGAGGGCCTCGGTTTAAGGTGAGAGGAGAAAGATCTAAAAGGGACCTAAGGGGCACTTTTTCATGCAGAGGGTGGTGCGTGTATGGAATGAGCTGCCAGAGGAAGTGGTAGAGGCTAGTACAATTACAACAAAGAAGACCAAAGGACAAAGAAAATCACAGCTCAGGAACAGGCCCTTTGGCCCTCTAAGCCTGTGCTGATCCTAAACCTGTTGCCTATTTTCTAAGGATCTGAATCCCTTTGTTCCCTGCCCATTCATGTATCTGCCTAGATACATCTTAAATGACGCTACCGTTCCTGCCCCTACCACCTCCTCTGGCAACGCATTCCAGGCACCCACCACTCTCTGCGTGAAGAACATATCTCCCTTAAACCTTTCCCCTCTCACTTTGAACTCATGACTTCTAGTAATTGAATTCCTCACTCTGAGAAAAAGCTTCTTTCTAGTCAACCTGTTTACACCTCTCATGATTTTGTAGACCTCATTCAGGTCCCCCTTCACCCTCTGTCTTCCTAATGAAAATAATCATAATCTACTCAACATCTCTTCATAGCTAGTGCCATCGATACCAGGCAACATACTGGTGAACCTCCTCTACACCCTCTCCAAAGCATCCACATGTTTTTGGTAATGTGGCGACTAGAACTGGATGCAGTATTCTAAATGTGGCCAAATCAAAGTCTTATACAACTGTAACATGACCTGTCAATCCCTGTACTCACTACCCCATCCAATGAAGGAAACCCTGCTGTATGCTTTCTTAACCACTCTATTGACCTGCGTTGTTACCTTCAGGGTATGATGGAGCTGAACACCCAGATTTCTCTGTGCATCAATTTTGCCCAGTGCTTTTCCATTTACCATATAGTTCGGTCTTGAATTGGATCTTTCAAAATGCATCACCTCGCATTTGCCTGGATTGAACTGCATTTGCCATTTCTCCGCCCATCTCTCCAATCTATCTATATTCTGCAGTATTCTCTGGCAGTCCTCTTCACTATCTGCTACTCCACCAATCTTAGTGTCATCTGCAAAGCTGCTAATCAGACCACCTATACCTTCCCTCAAATCACATATATATCACAAACATCAGTGCTCCCAGCATAAATCCCTGTGGAACACCACTGGTTACAGTTCTCAATTTTAAGAAACTCTCTTTTACTCCTACTCTCTGTGTGCTGTGGCTCAGCCAGTTCTTTATCCATCTAGCTAGTACACCCTGGACCCCATGCGACTTCACTTTCTCCATCAGCCTACTATGGAGAACCTTACTGAAGTCCATGTGTATGACATCAACAGCCCTTCCCTCATCAATCGACTTTGTCACTTCCTCAAAGAATTCTATTAAGTTGATAAGACATGATCTTCCTTGCACAAAACCATGATGTCTGTCACTGATAAGCCCATTTTCTTCCAAATGGGAGTAGATCCTATCCCTCAGTATCTTCTCCAGCAGCTTCCCTACCACTGATGTCAGGCTCACAGGTCTATAATTACCTGCAATATCCCTGCTGCCCTTCTGAAACAAGGAGACAACATTAGCAATTCTCATGTCTTCGAGGACCTCACCCATATTCAAAGATGCTGCAAAGATATCTGTTAAGTCCCCAGCTATTTCCTCTCTCACTTCCCTCAGTACCCTGGGATAGATCCCATCTGGACCTGCCTTTTAGAAAACTCAACACTTCCTCCCTCCTTATGCCGACTTGACCTTGAGTAATCAAACATCTATCCCTAACCTCAACATCCGCCATGTCCCTCTTCTCGGTGAATACCGATGCAAGGGAGTCATTAAAAATCTCACCCATTTTCTCTGACTCCACGCATAACTTTCCTCCTTCATCCTTGAGTGGGTCAACCCTTTCTCTAGCTACCTTCTTGCTCCTTATATATGAATAAAAGGCTTTGGGATTTTCCTTAACCCTGCTTGCTAAAGATATTTCATGACCCCTTTTAGTGCTCTTAATTCCTCGTTTCAGATTGGTCCTACATTCCTGATATTCGTCCGAAGCTTTGTCTGTCTTCAGTCACCAACACCTTATGTATCCTTCTTTTTCCTCTTAAGTAGTCTCACAATTTCACCTGTCATCCATGATTCCCTAATCTTGCCATTTCCATCCCTCATTTTCACAGGGACATGTCTGTCTTGCTCTCTAATCAACCTCTCTTTAAAAGCCTCCCACATATTAAATGTGGATTTACCTTCAAACAGCTGCTCCCAATCCACATTCCCCAACTCCTGCCGAATTTTGGTATAGCTGGACTTCCCCCAATTTAGCACTCTTCCTTTAGGACCACTCTCGTCTTTGTCCATGAGTATTCAAAAATTTACAGAGTTGTGATCACTATTCCCAAAGGAATCCCCAACTGAAACTTCACCCACCTGGCTGGGCTCATTCCCCAACACCAGGTCCAGTATGGCCCATCCAGAGTTGAATATTTACATATGGCACTAGAAAACCCTCCTGGAAGCTCCTTACAAATTCTGCTCCATCTAGATCTCTAACACCAAGTGAATCCCAGTCAATGTTGGGAAAATTAAAATCTCCTATCACTACCACCACCCTGTTGCTCCTACATCTTTCTATGATCTCTCTACATGTTTGTACCTCTATCTCACATTCACTATTGGGAGGCCTGTAGGACAATTCCAACATTGTTACCGCACCCTTCCTGTTTCTGCCCATATCACCTCACTGCTCGAATACTCCAATAGTGCCCTCCTTCAGCACAGCTGTGATATCCTCTCTGACCAGTAATGCAACTCCTCCACCCCTTTAACCTCCCTCTCTATCCTGCCTGAAGCATCGATATTCTGGGATATTTAGTTACCAATCAGGCCCTTCCCTCAACCAAGTCTCAGTAATAGCAATAACATTATACTCCTAAGGTACTAATCCAAGCCCTAAGTTCATTTGCCTTACCTACTACACTTCTCAATATAAAACAAATGCAACTCAGACCACCAGTCCCTTTGCGTTCATCCTCTGCTCCCTGCCTACTCTTCCTCTTAGTCACACTGACTTCATTATCTAGTTACTTACAGGCTTTAGTTACTACCTCCTTCCTGTCCACTGACCTTCTCATTTGGTTCCCATCCCCCTGCCACATTAGTTTAAACCCTCCTGAACAACGTTAGCAAAAGCACCCCCAAGGACATTGGTTCCAGTCTGGCCCAGGCATAGACCATCCAATTTGTAATAGTCCCACCTCCCCCAGAACTGGTCCTAATGTCCCAAAACTCTGAACCCCTCCCTCCTGCACCATTTCTCAAGCCACACATTCATCCTGCCTATTCTTTCTTTTCAACTCTGACTAGCCCATGGCATGAGCAGCAATCCTGAGATTGCTACCTCTAAGGTCTACTTTTTAACTTGGCTCCTAACTCCCTAAATTCTGCTTGTAGAACCTTATCCCATTTTTTTAAACCTATATCACCTGTGCCTATATGCACCATGACAACTGGCTGTTCAATTACAGCGGAGAAAGTGAGGTCTGCAGATGCTGGAGATCAGAGCTGGAAATGTGTTGCTGGAAAAGCGCAGCAGGTCAGGCAGCATCCAGGGAACAGGAGAATCGACGTTTCGGGCATAAGCCCTTCTTCAGGAATGGGGAAAGTTTGTCCAGCAGGCTAAGATAAAAGGTAGGGAGGAGGGACTTGGGAGAGGGGCGTCGGAAATGTGATAGGTGGAAAGAGGTCAAGGTGAGGGTGATAGGTCAGACTGGGGTGGGGGCGGAGAGGTCGGGAAGAAGATCTCAGGTTAGGAAGGCGGTGCTGAATTTGATGGATTTGACTGAGACAGGGTGGGGGGAGGGGAAATGAGGAAACTGGTGAAATCCGAGTTCATCCCTTGTGGTTGGAGGGTTCCTAGCCGGAAGATGAGGCGTTCTTCCTCCAACCGTCGTTTTGTTGTGGTCTGACGATGGAGGAGTCCAAAGACCTGCATATCCTTGGTGGAGTGGGAGGGGGAATTGAAATGTTGAGCTACAGGGTGGTTGGGTTGGTTGGTCCGGGTGTCCCAGAGGTGTTCTCTGAAACGCTCCGCAAGTAGCCGGCCTATCTCCCCAATATAGAGGAGGCCACATCGGGTGCAGAGGATGCAATAGATGATATGTGTGGAGGTGCAGGTGAATCTGTGGCGGATATGGAAGTTTCCTTTGGGGCCTTGGAGGGAGGTGAGGGGGGAGGTGTGGGCGCAAGTCTTGCACCTCCTGCGGTTGCAGGGGAAGGTGCCGGGAGTGGAGGTTGGGTTGGTGGGGGGTGTGGATCTGACGAGGGAGTCACGGAGGGAGTGGTCTTTACGGAATGCTGATAGGGGAGGGGAGGGAAATATATCCTTGGTGGTGGGGTCCGTTTGGAGGTAGCGGAAATGACGGCGGATGATGCGCTGTACATGGAGATTGGTGGGGTGGTAGTTGAGGACCAGTGGGGTTCCGTCCTGGTGGCGGTTGGAGGGGCGGGGTTCAAGAGCGGAGGAGCGGGAAGTGGAATAGATGCGGTGGAGGGCATCGTCGACCACGTCGGGGGGGATATTGCGGTCCTTGAAGAAGGAGGCCATCTGGGTTGTGCGTTTTTGGAACTGGTCCTCCTGGGAGCAGATGCGGCGGAGTCGAAGGAATTGGGAGAATGGGATGGCATTTTTACAGGGGGCAGGATGGGAGGAGGTGTAGTCCAGGTAGCTGTGGGAGTCGGTCGGTTTGTAGTAGATGTCCGTGTTGATTCGGTCGCCTGAGATGGAAATAGAAAGGTCGAGGAAGGGGAGGGAGGAATCTGAGACTGTCCAGGTGAATTTGAGGTCGGGGTGGAAGGTGTTGGTGAAGTGGATGAACTGTTCAACTTCCTCAGAGAGGGATAGGTCTGGAGGGATGGTGAAAACACGGCAGAGCTGGGAGCTAGGACCTGGTGTGGGGCTGGAGGTGGGTGTGGGGGCGGGGACGGGGATCGGTGTGGGGGCGGGGTTGGGCGTGGTGACAGCGATAGACGAAGGGGCGGGGTTAGACGTGGTGACGGAAATAGGCGTGGGGGCGGGGTTAGGCATGCAGTCGGAGATCGACGAAGGGGCGGGGTTAGGCGAGGTGACGGAACTCGCCGGGGGGGCGAGTTCCGTCACCTAGCTCCCAGCCCTGCCGTATTTTCACCATCCCTCCAGACCTACCCCTCTCTGAGGATGAAAGATCAGTCCTCAGCAGGGGCCTCACCTTCATTCCCCTACACTCCCGGATTAGTGAATTCAACACGCGGCGTGACATCGAACAATTCTTCCGCCGCCTTCGCCTCCGTGTCTACTTCTTTAACCAAGACTCCCGCCCACCCTCTGACGATCCCTTCTCCCGCCTCCAACACACCCCATCCACCTGGACACCCCGTGCTGGCCTCCTACCTGCCCTCGACCTCTTCATAGCCAACTGCTGCCGCGATATTAACCGCCACCTGAACTCCCCCACCCCACTCACCCACTCCAACCTCTCACCCTCGGAACGCGCAGCCCTCCACTCCCTCCGTTCCAACCCCAACCTCACTATCAAACCAGCAGACAAGGGAGGCGCGGTAGTAGTTTGGCGCACCGACCTTTACACCGCTGAGGCCAAACGCCAGCTCGCGGACACCTCCTCCTACTGCCCCCTTGACCAGGACCCCACCTCCCACCACCAAACCATCATCTCCCAGACCGTCCATAACCTCATCACCTCGGGTGATCTCCCATCCACCGCCTCCAACCTCATAGTCCCACAACCCCGCACCTCCCGTTTCTACCTCCTGCTCAAAATCCACAAACCTGACTGCCCTGGCCGACCCATTGTCTCCGCCTGCTCCTGCCCCACCGAACTCATCTCTGCATACCTCGACACGGTCCTGTCCCCCTTAGTCCAAGAACTCCCCACCTACGTTCGGGACACCACCCATGCCCTCCACCTGCTCCATGATTTTCGCTTCCCCGGTCCCCAACGCCTTATTTTCACCATGGACATCCAGTCCCTGTACACCTCCATCCCCCATCACGAAGGACTCAAAGCCCTCCGCTTCTTTCTTTCCCGCCGTACCGACCAGTACCCTTCCACTGACACCCTCCTTCGACTGACTGAACTGGTCCTCACCCTGAACAACTTCTCCTTCCAATCCTCCCACTTCCTCCAAACGAAAGGAGTAGCCATGGGCACCCGCATGGGCCCCAGCTATGCCTGCCTCTTCGTAGGATATGTGGAACAATCCATCTTCCGCAACTACACTGGCCCCACCCCCCACCTTTTCCTCCGCTACATCGATGACTGTATCGGCGCCGCCTCGTGCTCCCACGAGGAGGTTGAACAGTTCATCCACTTCACCAACACCTTCCACCCCGACCTCAAATTCACCTGGACAGTCTCAGATTCCTCCCTCCCCTTCCTCGACCTTTCTATTTCCATCTCAGGCGACCGAATCAACACGGACATCTACTACAAACCGACCGACTCCCACAGCTACCTGGACTACACCTCCTCCCATCCTGCCCCCTGTAAAAATGCCATCCCATTCTCCCAATTCCTTCGACTCCGCCGCATCTGCTCCCAGGAGGACCAGTTCCAAAAACGCACAACCCAGATGGCCTCCTTCTTCAAGGACCGCAATATCCCCCCCGACGTGGTCGACGATGCCCTCCACCGCATCTATTCCACTTCCCGCTCCTCCGCTCTTGAACCCCGCCCCTCCAACCGCCACCAGGACGGAACCCCACTGGTCCTCAACTACCACCCCACCAATCTCCATGTACAGCGCATCATCCGCCGTCATTTCCGCTACCTCCAAACGGACCCCACCACCAAGGATATATTTCCCTCCCCTCCCCTATCAGCATTCCGTAAAGACCACTCCCTCCGTGACTCCCTCGTCAGATCCACACCCCCCACCAACCCAACCTCCACTCCCGGCACCTTCCCCTGCAACCGCAGGAGGTGCAAGACTTGCGCCCACACCTCCCCCCTCACCTCCCTCCAAGGCCCCAAAGGAAACTTCCATATCCGCCACAGATTCACCTGCACCTCCACACATATCATCTATTGCATCCTCTGCACCCGATGTGGCCTCCTCTATATTGGGGAGATAGGCCGGCTACTTGCGGAGCGTTTCAGAGAACACCTCTGGGACACCCGGACCAACCAACCCAACCACCCTGTAGCTCAACATTTCAATTCCCCCTCCCACTCCACCAAGGATATGCAGGTCTTTGGACTCCTCCATCGTCAGACCACAACAAAACGACGGTTGGAGGAAGAACGCCTCATCTTCCGGCTAGGAACCCTCCAACCACAAGGGATGAACTCGGATTTCACCAGTTTCCTCATTTCCCCTCCCCCCACCCTGTCTCAGTCAAATCCATCAAATTCAGCACCGCCTTCCTAACCTGAGATCTTCTTCCCGACCTCTCCGCCCCTACCCCAGTCTGACCTATCACCCTCACCTTGACCTCTTTCCACCTATCACATTTCCGACGCCCCTCTCCCAAGTCCCTCCTCCCTACCTTTTATCTTAGCCTGCTGGACAAACTTTCCCCATTCCTGAAGAAGGGCTTATGCCCGAAACGTCGATTCTCCTGTTCCCTGGATGCTGCCTGACCTGCTGCGCTTTTCCAGCAACACATTTCCTGTTCAATTACAGCATCTGAATGGGTATACGAATAGAAAGGATTTAGATGGATATAGGCCAAATCCTGGCAAATGAGATTAGATTTATTTAGGATATCTGGTGGGCATGGAAAAGTTGGATTGAAGGGTTTATTTCCATGTTATTTATCTCTATGACTCTCAAGTAAATAAGGATACAAGTTGTTTATGAAGCTGAAAATTATCACAAGTCTCTAATATTATCACAGGCATGGTTTGCTTGAAGATTCTCTTTCCAAACTGTAGGAGTTGAAAACTTGAAGAAAGATTTAGCAGCTGAGATGGTTTATGTAGTGACAGTTAAAAGTTTTTCCCAGAGGTGCCTTAGCAAAATAAGTTCCAGAAGTGAGCGAAGTTTCCTTTATTTCACTTTTAAGACACTGCAGGTTTTGGTTCTTAGTAGTGTGCTTCAGAAGAGCAGAACTGGAAACCTTCCTCATTTCCTTGCTGAGCATAGTAACTGCTTCAAGATACTTTTCACATGGTCACAGAATAGCCAGATACGATACATAACTGGGCTCTTATCCCGAAACTGTTGAATCATGCTTCTCTACGAGGTATTGGGTTACCCGAGGGGTCCCATACATTGTCTTTCAATGGGGTCATTAACCTTTTTAATTCCTCGTCCATTAACTTGGTGATTTTCTTCTATCTGGTTGTGGGTGAGATCGGGAAAACTGTTTACACCACATGGGAACAGTTCTGAAGGAGTTTCTATTCACCTTTGAAAATATCCATTGATTTTATAAAGGTTTGTTGTGATTTCTTCTTGAGATACGTTTAGTCCAGTGCCAGCTGAAACCACAAGGATAGTCATGTGACTCATGGAAGCCATTTTGTAACATTCTTTGTGTCAATTTATAGACCAATTAGAATTCTATATAAAATATTGTAAGCGCACAATTGTCACATCTACTTTAAAATCTTCCCTGTCTTTGCCCCTCCTCTTCTCGGTAACCCTACCCAACCTCACAATCCCTTAAACAATTCTGTGTTGCTGGGTTTCTGGTATCTTGAGCCCAATTTTAACTGGTTAGCCATTGATGGCCATGTCTAAAGTCACCTAGGGCTTAAGCTCTGAAATTCCACCCCCACACTGTTGTACGTCTTGCTTTACCAATCATAACCAGTTTGTTGTTGGGGTAGTTTCCTACCATTAAATTATTGTTAACAAGCCTCTTCCCTTAAACAAGGTGTACTTCATTGCATGATTGTAACTATGGAACAAGTTACATTGTTTCTAAAACTATGTAAAGGTAACATCTCCCATAGTTCCACTCACTCACTCAAGAGAGACGACTGGTGGTGAGTTTAACCTGAGGGTTACCTCACCTCAGGCAAGGAGGTGGGATTTTCATAAGAACCTCGGCTGATGCAAGAGTTGAACCTGTGTTGTTGGTGTTATGCTGCATTGCAAACCAGCCATCCAATCTATGAGCAGACATGTGATGTGGATTTCTACTCTACAGGATCCTAACCTGTTTGCCTTTTTCCCCACCGTGATCCTTTTGATCTCACCTGGTTGGTGGAGCTTAATGCAATTTCAGAATAATTACCTTATACATCTTGCTCCAAGCTTTTTCCCTACAGTTAACATTACTACAACCCCAAGCCTCTCTAAGACTCTGACTTCACAAATTCAGATGGTCTGGAGAGTTCACAATTCTTTTAGAACACTCTTTCTTTGGAGATGAATAACTGGCAGATCTTTGACACGAGTACTGTTGGTATTAATTTTTTTTTCTTGACTTTGTGTGATCTGTACAGTCTCTCTTTACTAGGAGACCTTTTATCTCTTAGAAGTTCTTCGCTAAGGACATTGTTTCATTTCAACCAGGTTGTTGATGTTTTACCTTACCTTGAAGGTTGTAACCTCCTTAATTTCTTTTGCAGCAGAACTCTTCCCTGATGAATCAGGTAGTTGCGGCGCAACATTGTCTGGGGGACTTTTAATCTCCTGAATTCCCCTCATGGAAGTTGACTGCTCTAATGAGATAGGTTTGTCTATTCCTGAATCCGTGGGCATTAGTTATCCCATCTCAGTGTTGGTTCACTTGGAATCTTAAGCTGTCCTCCTTCAATCTGTTTATACAAACCTTTATTCTCAACCTGCAGATACATCTGTGTCGAAGAGTATGGAACTTTTTCATTTCAATTTGAAAATCAAGTTGATTGCCTTCATTCATCCACTACATTTGTTTTACCAGTGACCTCAACATACGACTTGAAGAATGCTGCTGACCTAGCACGGTGACTGGCACTGATAATTCTTCCTGGAAGATGACACGTTGAAATATCTTTTTTGATCTTGCCTTCTTTCATTCTCATCAAATTTGAATCTGCTATTGCTCTTTGTTTACCAAAATGTATTGATGCCTGAAGAATCTCAGCTGAAGGTTAATCAATAAGCTCAAATAGGTTGTACTGATCATTCTCTTTCTCTTTGCATGTGTCATGGCCAAAGACATGTAGTGAAATCACGGGACGACAAGACTGGTGTGTGAATGGAGATTGGATCAGTTAGGATTATAGTCACTGCAATCTAGAAGAATGAGGGGGGAGTCTCATAGAAACCTATAAAATTCTAACAGGTAAACACAGGAAGAATATACCCAATGACTGGGGAGTTCAGAACCAGGGGTTGTAGCCTCAAGATATCGGTTGAGTCATTTAGGTCGAGATGAGAAGGAATTTTTTCACCCAGAGTGCAGTAAACGTGTGAAACCCTCTGCCACAGAAAGCGTTTGAATACAAAACATTGGATATTTTCAAGAAGGAAGATGATACAGTTCTTAGGATCAAAAACTATTGGGGAGAAAGTGGGAACAGGCCCCTGAGTTGATGATCAACCATGATCATATTGAATGGTGAAGCAGGCTTAAATGGCTGAATGGCATACTCCTGCTCCTATTTTCTCTGGTCTTATGAAACATTCAAGATTCCCAGTGGACATAATATGGTATATGAGGAAAGGTTGTTTTGTATTGTGGAAGAGTTGAAAACCAGGCAGCATAATCTTGGAGTAAGGAGTTGTCCTTTTAAAACAGCGATGAGGAGGAATTTCTTCTCTCAGAGGGTAATGAATCTGTGGAATTCCTTACAGCAGAGGGCTGTTAAGGCTGGGATGGTTAGTAAATTCAAGAAAGGCAGTGAGGGAAACAAGGGTTGGGGGAAAAAGAGAAAGGTCCAGTTTGCAGCGCAGCCTTGATGGGCTGAATGAACCACTTCTCATCCTGTTTTTTAGGATCTCATGCTCTTGCATTGTGTTGAACTCCTTAAGTGTTGTTGGAGCTACACTCATTCAGGAATGTGGGGAATCCTGATTTGTGCCTTGTAAATGGTGGACAGGCTTTCAGGGAATCAGGAGGTGAGTTACTCACTATCAGATTCCTAGCCTCTGACCTGCTCTTGTAGCCACTGTATTTATGTGGTTGGCTCAGTTCGGTTTCTGATCAATGGTAATTCTCAAGATATTGATGATGAGGAATTCCAGGAAGAAAATGCCTTTTAACTTCAAAGGGATGGTTAGGGGATTTATCGATTCTCTTTTATTGCCTGGCATTTAAATGGTTGAAGCCTGGATATTATCCACATCTTGTTGCATTTGAACATGGACTGCTTCAGTATTTGAGAAGTTGCAAATGGCACTGAACGTTGTACACTCATTAATGACTATCCTCACATCTCACCTCATGGTGGAAGAAAGGTAATTGATAAAGCAGCAGAAGATGGTTATGTCTAGGATACTACCATGAGGAACTCCTGCAGAGATGTCGTGGAGCTGAGATGACTGACCTCTAACAACCACAACCATCTTCCTATGTGCCAGATATGACTATGACTAGCCTGGAGTTTTACCCCCGATTCCCATTCACTCCAGATTTGCTACAGCTCCTGGATGTCACACTTAGTTAACTGTTCTGTTAATGCTAAGTGTTGGGAGTCTCACATCACCTCTGGATTTCAGCTCTTTTGTCCATGTTTAAATCAAGGCTGTAATGATGTCAGGAGCTGAATGGCCCTGGCCAAATCCAAACTGGGCATCACTGAGCATGTTATTGCTGAGCAAGTGTTGCTTGATAACACTATTGATGATACCTCCTGTCACTTTATTGATGATCAAGAGTAGACTGATGGGGTGGTAATTGGCCTGGTTGGATTTGTCCTGCTTTCTATGTACAGCACATACCTGGGAAATTTTCCACATTGTCATATGTGTACCACGTTGTACCTGTACTAGAACAGCTTGGCTAGGGGTGTGGCACATTCTGGATCACAAGTCTTCAGTACTGTTGCAGGAATGTTGTCAAGGTCCACAGGCTTTGCAGTATCTAGGGTCTCCAACCATTTCTTGATATCATGTGGAGTGATTCAAATTGGCTGAAGATTGGTATCTGTAATGCTGAGGAACCACTGGTGGTGGCCGAGATAACTCATCCACTTGGCATGTCTGCATGAAGATCGCTGCGAATACTTCAGCCTTAGCTTTTGCACTGATGTACTGGGCTCTTCCATCATTGAGGATGGGGATATTTGTGGAGCCTCCTCCAATGAGTTATATACTTATCCTGCATCAATCATGTCTGGATGTGGCAGGGCTATAGAAGACTGATCTATTGGCTGTGAGATCACTTAGCTCTGTCTGTTGCAGGCTGCTTCTGCTGTTTATTATGTAAATAATCCTGTGTTGTACCATGGACCAAGGCGGGGACAGAGTTGGTGCTGATCATGGCCTTGGCCTCCAGTCTCCGATCCTCTGACCTCCGATTCCCTGTCCTATCACGGATCCTGATCTGAGCCTTGTCCCATCACTGGCCCCTGACCTGGGCTCACCACACAGCTTCTGACCTGATCTCAGTGGGGTCACTGGAGATTCAGGCTCTGGTTATTTAGCTCTGTAACCAGACCCTACCAAGTAACCAGTCCTTCCCTCCATTTAAATGTGTGCAGACGCCAACAGTTGCCAGGCATGATTTCCTCCCCAGATTGTTTCTGACATGAATCATGAAGATTGCAGACTTGACAAGTTTCAGCTTTTAAGTCACCATGTTTCTGTTGACTTGCAGCACCATCTGGTGGCATATGGACTTGCAAGTAAGCTGAAGGAGAGCATTAAACCAAATCTCTGCAGATGGCGTGGAGAGTCTCACTCACTCGGTTTACACAGTATTTGCATAAAAACATGAGAAGTGGTGAAATATCAATTTTTGAGCTGATTAAAAATGCCCAATGACTCAGGCCCAAGTCATCCCAGTGAACTGATGGATGCATAATTGCTGCAACCTAGGCAACGTGGTCTTGCCAGCTGCCATTCTAACCAGTCTCAACAAATGTGCCTGGGAGCACCTTCCCCACCTGCAAATGTTTGGGGTATCTCGAGTAATTTAAATCCTGACAGCTTTTTAACTGGCGAACGCAACACTTGTACTTAATTCCAGGTCAGTGCTGGGCAACTAGCAGGTGCTGGGCCAGAGAGACTAGCCAAGTCAGTTTTATTCTGATGGTTTGTGTGAGCTCCTCATGCACTTCAGCAGGATCAACACTAGAGGTCTCCAGCTGGCCTTGCTGGTCCCAGAGAGATCTTGAAGAAAGAAAGACTCAATAGAAAGTGCATTAACGTGTTCCCAAGCAGTCATTTACATTACACCTCTGTGTTTTGTAAAATTATCAATTCCTTGAAAGCTTCCTGAAAACTGTTTCTCTGAATTGTAGTATTGACCTGGGAAGACAAAAACAATGTGGAGTGGCAGTATGGGCTAGTACGTTCTTCTGTTTATCACAAAGGTGCCAAATATACAACAAAAATTGGGAATAAAATAATGTGGGTCATTTATTTGAAGATAAAACTAGATACAGATAAAAGCAACCAAAGGTCATATAAAAATGTAGGACTGATGCTTTAATCTGGCTACAGAATCATGAGCCTTAAAGGGATGTGCACATCATGTGCCGGATGTAGACAAAGTTTGGGAGTGGGTGGAGATCTAATGGAAGGTAACCAACTAAGTCAACGCGCTCTATTGCTATGGAGGACTGTTGTCTATTAAGCCAAGATCACTGGGTCACTTAAAGTCCAGTGATTCATGGTCTTTTCCCTACTCCCACCATGTCAGTGCAGTGAACTGGTGCTATTTATCAGGTGAAAAGTTAGAATCAGAAAGATATTCATACCTTGTGGCATCTCATCCAACTGAATACACAGAATTAAATTGCAAGCATCTTAAAAGTGGAAAATCCTACAGGACAAATGATCCTTGTTATTAAAAAAACCTGTAGCCTAGCTCCACAAAGGTATGTAGTGAAGGGTCCCCATTGACAGAAATGAGGACTTATACAAATATTGTACTTGCTACACAATAAGTAGACACTGTGAAGTGTTTAGTTTCTGCTGCTAAAAATGCTCATGCACATAACTCCTATCACAGTGCAGTGCATTGTATTTAGCACCTTCTCCCTGTAGGTTTCCACCAGGTACTCCTGTTTTCTCCCACAGTCCAAAGAAGTGCAGTTTAGGTGGATTGGCCATGCTAAATTGTCTGTTGTGTTCAGAGGTGTGCAGGCTAGGTGAATTCACCACAGGAAATGCAGGATTACAGGGATAGGTAGGGGTCTGGGTCTGGATGAGATGCAATTCGGAGGGTTGGTGCAGACTTGATGGGCTGAATGGCCTCTTAGTCGGCGGCACGGTGGCTCAGTGATTAGCACTGCTGCCTCACAGTGCCAGAGACCTGGGTTCAATTCCCGCTTCAGGCAACTGTCTGTGTGGAGTTTGCACATTCTCCCCGTGTCTGCGTGGGTTTCCTCCGGGTGCTCCGGTTTCCTCCCACAGTCCAAAAATGTGCAGGTTAGGTGAATTGGCCACGCTAAATTGCCCATAGTGTTAGGTGAAGGGGTAAATGTAGGGGAATGGGTCTGGGTGGGTTGCTCTTCGGAGGGTCGGTGTGGACTCGTTGGGCCGAAGGGCCTATTTCCACGCTGCAAGTAATCTAATCTAATCTAATGTTGGTGTCTGCACTGTAAGGATTTTATGATTCTATGATTCTGGTCCTGTTTCTAAGTTGGGCAACAAATGCCTGGACTGTTCCAAGACAAGGCACAGCATCATCTTCAATGTTAAGTATGTGGTAGTCATGGTAGCAATAAGAGATAATTGATTGCAAAATGGTCTCACCCATTTCCGAATGAGCAAGTGCCAAGGGACATTTTTAACACTGACAAAGCTTTTCTTGCTTGTCGTCATGGAAATTCCAATAGAGGCAACCATGGAAACATACATTGCACTATGGAACTGAAAAATGAGGTAATCATAGATGCAGTATGTTCTTCAACTGAGGAAAGTGAGGAGGCCGATGAGCCTGAAGAGTGTGATGACTGCCTGGTCACTCAGCCAGTGAAGCTATAAGGATGCTCCAGGATTTTGCACTGCAGCATAAAAACACGGAAAAGATCTTTGACGACATTGATGACATGGTGGACGGTATCACTTGTTCAATGACAGCACACTAAGCAGAAAATAATTATTGAATTTTTTCAGAGTTAACATAGAACATTACAGCGCAGTACAGGCCCTTTGGCCCTTGATGTTGCATTGACCAATCTAAAGCCCATCTAACCTACACTATTCCATTATCATCCATAGGCGGCACGGTGGCACAGTGGTTAGCACTGCTGCCTCACAGCGCCAGAGACCCGGGTTCAATTCCCGCCTCAGGCGACTCTCTGTGTGGAGTTTGCACATTCTCCCCGTGTCTGCGTGGGTTTCCTCCGGGTGCTCCGGTTTCCTCCCACAATCCAAAAAAAAATGTGCAGTTTAGGTGAATTGACCATGCTAAATTGTCCGTAGTGTTAGGTGAAGAGGTAAATGTAGGAGTATGGGTCTGGGTGGTATACGCTTCGGCGGGTCGGTGTGGACTTGTTGGGCCGAAGGGCCTGTTTCCACACTGTAAGTAATCTAATCTAATCTAATCATATGCTTATCCAATGACTATTTAAATGCCCTTAATGTAGGCGAGTCCACTACTGCTGCAAGCAGGGCATTCCATACCTTCTGAGTAAAGAACCTACCTCTGACATCAGTCCTATATCTATTACCCTTCAATTTAAAGCTATGTCCCCTCAAGCTAGCTATCACTATGTGAGGAAAAGGTTCTCATTGTCCACCCTATCTAATCCTCTGATCATCTTGTATGCCTCTATTAAGTCACCTCTTAACCTTCTCTCTAATGAAAACAGCCTCAAGTCCCTCAGACTTTCTTCATCAGACCTCCCCTCCATACCAGGCAAAATCCTAGTATATCTCCTCTGAACCGTTTCCAAAGCTTCCACATCATTCTTAATATGTGGTGACCAGAACTGTACGCAATACTCCAAGTGTGGCCGCACCAGAGTTTTGTACAGCCGCAACATGACCTCATGGATCTGAAACTCAATCCCTCTACCAATAAAAGCTGACACACCGTACGCCTTCTTAACAACCCTATCAACCTGGATGGCAACTTGCAGTGATCTATGCACATGGACACCGAGATCTCTCTGCTCACCTACACTACCAAGAATCTTACCATTAGCCCAGTACTCTGTATTCCTGTTACTCCTTCCAAAGTGAATTACTTCATATCTTTCCGCATCAAACTCCATTTGCCACCTCTCAGCCCAACTCTACAGCTTATCTACATCCCTCTGTAACCTGCAACATCCTTCCGCACTGTCCACAATTCCACCAACTTTAGTGTAATCTGCAAATTTACTAACCCATCCTTCTACACCCTCATCCAGGTTATTTATAACAATGACAAACAGCAGTGACCCCAAAACAGATCCTTGCGGCACACCACTAGTAACTGAACTCTAAGATGAACAATTCCCATCAACCACCACTCTCTGTCTTCTTTCAGCTAACCAATTTCTGATCCAAACCGCTAAATCACCCACAATCCCATGTTCCCGTATTTTCTGCAATAGCCTACCATGGAGAACCTTATCAAACACTTTACTGAAATCCATATACACTCCATCAACTGCTTTACCCTAATCCACACGTTTGGTCACCATCTCAAAGATCTCAATAAGGTTTGTGAGGCAAGACTGTTACGGCACAGAGTAAACCCTTCTGCTAATTTCAACCAGACCCACAGAAAAGCTTACCTTGCGTTGTAATCTGTTAAAGTATGAATGACAAAGAACTACAAATTCCCACTGTTTAAAGAAAAAATTAACAATTTATTCTTTAACACCAAGAAATACGAGAACAATTAACAACAACTATCTCCACAGTAATCCTCCTTTGTCTGATCAATTTATCTACCTGCCACTCTACAACAATAGACTGATCCGATAAACACCACCTTCCCCCCCCACCCCCACCACCGATTAAGTTTATTAAAAAATTCAAATTTCAAAACCAGTCAGTTGCCACTTTTCCCTTGGCATCTGTACTTTCCTAGGTCTTTTCTTAGTCATCTGTTTCACAAATTTCATTTGAAAAACTACCTTTCAGAGAGAGGCTCTGCAGGCCATATTTCATTGGTGCTCTTTGCCACTCTGGCTAACTGATCAAAATACCCGATTTTATATATCCCAAACTATCAGACTGCCTCATTGGTTTAATGTCATCAAAATATTAAAATTCAAATTCGATTGGAATTTGGTCTCTTGGAGCATGATTTAAATTGATTGGCCAAATTCAAATTTGTTGTGTACCATGGCAATGCAGCTCCAGCTAGTTGCTTCACAACCAAATGTTACATTTTTACATTTTTCAGCACACTCTGTGCCTCTCTAAGTCCGTGCTAGCTTCCACTCTCTCTTAAAGGTCCAGTAGACACCGACACCTTCATAACATGACCTACCCTTCACAAAATTGTGTTGACTATCCCTAATCAAATTACTCCTTTCGAGATGATTATAAATCCAATCTCTTATAATCCTTTCCAAAACTTTGCCCATAACAGAAGTAAGGTTCACTGGTCTATAATTACCAGGGTTGTCTCTACTCCCCTACTTGAACAAGGGGACAACATTTGCTATCTTCCAGTCTTCTGGCACAATTCCTGTAGACAACGACGACATAAAGATCAAAGCCAAAGGCTTTGCAATCTCCTCCCTCGTTTCCCAGAGATTCCTAGGATAAATCCCAGCCGGCCCATGCGACTTATCTATTTGTATTGCTAACACCTCCTCTTGATGAACCTAAATCCTGTTTAGTCTAATAGCCTGTATCTCAGTATTCTCCTCGACAACATTGTCTTTTTCCTGTGTGAATACTGACGGAAAATATGCATTTAGCCCCTCTCCTATCTTTTCAGACTCCATGTACAATTTCCCACCACTGTCGTTGACTGGCCCTAATCTTACCCTGGTCATTCGTTTATTCCTGACATACCTATAGAAAGCATTAGGGTTTTCCTTGATCCTACCTGCCAAAGACTTCTTATGTCCCCTCCTGGGGGTTCTTGGCTCTCTCTTCAGGTCTTTCCTGGCTAACTCATAACTCTCAAGTGCCCTAACTGAGCCTTCATGTCTCATCTTTACATAAGCCTCCTTCTCCCTCTTGACAAGGGATTCAACTTCTTTAATAAACCACGGCTCTCTCGCTCAACCACTTCCTCCCTGCCTGACAGGTACATACTTGTCAAGGACACGTAGTATCTGTTCCTTGAATAAGCTTCACATTCCAACTGCGCCCATCCCCTGCAGTTTCCTTCCCCATCCTATGCATCCTAAATCTTATCTAATCGCATCGTAATTGCCTTTCCCCCAGCTGTAGCTCTTGCCATCCGGTGTATACCTGTCTCTTTCCATCGCTAAAGTAAACATAACTGTATTGTGGTCAGTATCACTAAAGTGCTCACCTACCTCCACATCTAACACCTGGCCAGGTTCATTACCCAGTACCAAATTCAATGTGGCCTCACCCCTTGTTGGCCTGTCTACATACCTTATCAGGAAACCAGCTTGCACACATTGGACAAAAACTGACCCGTCTAAAGTACTCAAACTATAGCATTTCCAGTCAATATTTGGAAAGTTAAAGTTCCCCCAAAATAACCACCCTGTTACTTTCGCTCCTATCCAGAATCATCTTTGCTACCCTTTCGTTTACATCTCTAGAACTATTCGAAGGCCTAAAGAAAACACCCAACAGGGTGACCTCTCTTCTCCTATTTCTTACCTTAGTCCATGCTACCTCTGTAGATGAGTCCTTAAACCTCCTTTCTGCCGACGTAATACAGTCCTTGACTAACAATGCCACACCTCACCCTCTTTAAGCACCTTCCCTGATCCTACTGAAACATCTAAACTCCAGAACCTGCAACAACCATTCCTGTCCCTTCTCTATCCGTGTCTCCGAAATGGTCGCAACATCCAAGTTCCAGGTACCAACCCCTGCTGCCAATTCTCCCACCTTATTCCGAATGGTCCTGGTGTTGAAGTAGACACACTTCAAACCACCTTCCTGCTTACTGGTACACTCCTGCAACCTTGAAAACTTATTCATGATCTTACTACTCTCAACTTCCTGGACACTGGAGCTACAATTCAGGTTCCCATCCTCCTGCTGAATTAGTTTAAACCTTCCCAAAGAACATTAGCAAATCTCCCCCCAAGGATATTGATACCCCTCTGATTCATATGTAGACCATCCCATTTGTAGAGGTCCCACCTCCCCTTGAAAGAGCCCCAATATCGAGGTATCTAAAACCCTCCCTCCTGCGCCATCCCTGTAGCTGCGTGTTCAACTGCTCTCTCTCCCTATTTTCCTCGTCTTACTAGCACATGGCACGGGTAACAAACCGGAGATAACAACACTGTTTGTTCTAGCTCTAAGTTCCATCCTAGCTCCATCAGGTGGTTCTTCATCAGGCTTCCCAGAAGCCTCTGCACTCTGATAAGTTTTTAAATGAAGAATTTGTCTTTCCAAAGCCCCATGGTTTCCGCCCTCGCCATTCCCGCTGCAGAAATGAAGAAATAACTCCCAACATTCTTCCACATCTTTTATTGTACAAGGTCAGGCCTTTGTAACACATTAACAAATTGAAAAATAGACACAGATTGGGCTGCACAGAGGTCTCCTTGGCTATCTTGAACCTCTGCGCCATATGACTATGTGAGCAGTCCCCCTGCAATTGAATAATGATTTGGAGAAGCCGGTGTTAGTCTAGGGTGGACAAAGTTAAAAATCACACAACACCAGGTTACAGTCCAACAGTGAGTTTGTTTAATATATTTCAGCTGGATGACACTGTAACCTTTTGCTGTAAATTCTGTGTCTTATGGTCCTACTCCACAACCACCTGATGAACAAGCAGCCTTTCTAAAGCTAATGCTTCCAAATAAACCTGTTGGACTATAACCTGTGTTGCGTGATTTTTAACTTTGCAATTGAATATATTGTTATTTTCATGTAGATATTAAAATATGAGGTGATTTCTCAATAAATGCCAATTTGAAAGACTATGTGTGTTCAAATAAAACAATGTGTTTCAAGCCTATTAAGCCTAAATTATTGATCGATCATTTGGGTTCCCTTTCAGTGAATTTGATGTACTTTCAATGGATGCCAGTGTTTCCAAGTACTCCAACTCATCAATTGCTGTTCCTGTGTCGGGCTGCAGGTGGGGGGCTTTAGCCAGGACTCTCCGAACTGTGCCACTGTTTTGGCTGGATTTTCATAAACCAGCTCTATCTGCTCAGAGCTGTTGAGCTTGACATTTGTATCAGGCATCACATTGTATCAAAAAAAACAAATACAGGTTAAGAGTGACAAGCTGCTCCCATTTCTCAGATTCTGGGAACAACATTGACTTGTAATATAGCACCTTTAAAATAATAAAACATCCCAAGGCACATTCCAAGAGGGTTTAAAAACAAAACTTGATACTAAAGCACATGAAGAATGCTAGGATAGTCGCTTAGTCAAAAGATGGAAAGAGATGTAAAGGTGTGGAGAGGTTTAGGGAATTCGAGAGCTTGTCAAATGAGGACAGAGGCAGCAAAGGTTTCCATTCAAATCACACTCCAGGGCCTCAACACCCTGGGAACCCTCAAACACAAGGGATGAACTCAGATTTCTCCAGTTTCCTCATTTCCCCTCCCCCCACCTTGTCTCATTCCCAACCCTCGAACTCAGCACCACCTTCCTAACCTGCAATCTTCTTCCTGACCTCTCCGCGCCCACCCCACTCCGGCCTATCACCCTCACCTTTACCTCCTTCCACCTATCGCATTTCCAACGCCCCTCCCCCAAGTCCCTCCTCCCTATCTTTTATCTTAGCCTGCTTGGCACACCCTCCTCATTCCTGAAGAAGGGCTCATGCCCGAAACGTCGATTCTCCTGCTCCTTGGATGCTGCCTGACCTGCTGCGCCTTTCCAGCAACACATTTTCAGCTCTGATCTCCAGCATCTGCTGTCCTCACTTTCTCCCTCAACACAAGAGTCAAGACTGAAACACCAGGGCAAACTGTGGAGTGCTGCTCTGCCAGAGGTGATGTCTTTCAGATGGGATGTTAAATTTACTGTGTGGGTGAATGTAAAAGAATCAGTGGGAATATTTCTCAGATGGGGGAGTTATTCCCAATACTCTGACCAAAATTCATCGCTCAATCAACAGAACAATATACAGTTTATCTGGTCTGTTATCAGTTTGCTGTTTGTGAGAGTTGTCTTTGGTTGCTGTGTTCCCTATATTATGACAGACTACCTACTGACAGTTGTCTGCAAAGCACTTTGAGATGCCAAGTGGTCATGAAAATATCAGTGCGAGTCCTGCTAACCGGGTGAGAGTGTGCAAAGAGGGTAGGTTTAACATACACTTTTAACATTTTGACGGAATTATATTATGGTGAACAAAGATGACATCTCCAGCAATCATGCAGAAACTGCAAACTAAAAAACTATTAAACGTTGACACCTATAGCCTTCAAAAATCTTTTTTCACTTTAATACTTCCAGAGTTCATGAAAGATCCATTCACAGATGGATAATTGCTTAGAGAGGAAAGAAGAGATAAAAACCTTTGCTTGTCCTCTACTGAGTGCGATGTGTGTGGTGCTCCATTGGGGCTGGAGCAACAATGGATCTTCAGACTGGCCCAGGCCACTGGAGCAAGAGGCTTGAGGATTGGCAGGAATTGGTGTCAGATTCTCATTACACATTATGGATGTGCTGCAGCGTTGGACACAGCTCCATTTTCATTTCTCAGGCGTATAACACATCACCTCCTGCTGCATGTATGTGCACATGTCATCGTTACAACATTTTTGTTTTGCATGATGGTTTGTGGGACTTGGGAACTCCACAGAAGTGATGGTTTTGGCTGGGAGTGGGGTGCAAGGAGTTCATAATCATGGTCTACAAAGAGAAACACCATCAATGAATACTATATATGGATAATCTAATGAGAGACTTTGCAATCATCCCTCAATAAATCCAAATGTCAATGAAACCCCTGTCCTACACAATTGAAGAATTTGCATGGATATGTGTGGTAGGCTTCACATCTTGCAGTGATGTACCTCTAACAGACACACATATTACACTGGGCACCATAACATTTTAGTTTTCTCTTCACTAAATTTCCAATCTAACATTCAGCCACATATTCCAGTGGCATTTTCTGGTCCTACACTTTTAAAATATTGGATTGAGGATTTAATTGGTCAGAAGAAAAAATTCAGTTCCCCTGTGTCGGATCAAAGCCCTGGTTCTAGTCTCACTCACCAGTGAAAACAACCTCCCTGCTTCTATCTTATCTATTCCCTTCATTATTGTATATGTTTCTGTAAGATCCCCCCTCATACTTCTAAATTCCAAAGCGTTTAGTCCCAATTAACTCAGTCTATCCTCATAAACCAATCTTCTCAACTCTGGAATCAACCTAGTGAACATCCTCTGCACCCCCTCCAGTGCCAGTACATCCTTTCTCAAGCAAGGAGACCAAAACTGTAGACAGTACTCCAGGGGTGGTCTCACCAGCACCCTACTCAGCACAACCTCCCTATTTTTAAATTCCATCCCTCTAGCAATGAAGCACAGTATGCCATTGTCTTCTTAATTACCTTCTGCACCTGCAAACCAACATCCCTCTGCACAGCAGCATGCTGCAATTTTTCACCATTTACAGGGGCAGCACGGTGGCTCAGTGGTTAGCACTGCTGCCTCACAGAACCAGGGTCCCAGGTTCGATCCCAACCTCGGGTGACAGTCTGTGTGGAGTTTGCACATTCTCCCCGTATCTGCGTGGGTTTCCTTTGGGTGCTCCGGTTTTCTCCCACAGTCCAAAGATGTGCAGGTCAGGTGAATTGGCCATGCTAAACTGCCCATAGTGCTAGGTGCATTAGTCAGAGGGAAATGGTTCTGGGTGGGTTACCCTTTGGAGGGTCGGTGTGGACCGGTTGGGCTGAAGGGCATGTTTCCACACTGTAGGGAATCTAATCTAAAAAATAAACAAAATGGATGATTTCACATTTACCAACATTGTACTCTATTTGCCAAACCCTTGCCCACTCACTTAATCTGTCTATATCCCTCTGCAGACTTTCACTGTCCTCTGCACACTTTGCTCTACCACTAACCTTAGTATCATCTGTGAACTTTGACACACTACACTTGGTCACCTCCCTGAGGCATATCACTAGCTACTGATCCCCAACCAGAAAAACACCTATTTATCCCCACTCTTTGCTTTCTGTTGGTGAACCAATCTTCTATCCATGCTAATACATTACCCGTAACACTATGCACATTTACCTCATGCAGCAGCCTTTTGTGCAGAACCTTGTTGAATGCCTTCTGGAATCCAGATACACCAGATACATCCACCGGTTCCCTATTGTCCACTGCAACAGAGGTATGTACTCGGGCGGAGTGCAGCAGGTCATTCATTGCCGTATGACACTGGAACCAGGTTCTGTTTACTAAGCGCAGGTGCTGACCTCCACAACTGCCTCCGTCTCGGCTGCATTCATCATGGCCTCTTGTTGCCATCCCTAGAGAAAAGATCTTCCATTTGCTCCGGGACAGCCTCCTAAAGCCTTTTACCTTGTCTCTGACATCTCCAGGATTCAGTTGGGGTGATGATCAGAGAGTGAGTGATGTTCCTGGGTTGCAGAGAGTGACGTGCTATCCATTCCCTTTCAAAATGCATTTTGAATTATAGAATAGAATTAAAGAATCCCTGCAGTGTGGAAACAGGCCATTTGGCCCAACAAGTCCAGACCAACCCTCTGAAGAGTGTCCCACCCAGATCCATTCCCCTATTCTATTACCCTAAATTTCCCCTGACTAATGCACTTAATCTACACGTCCCTGAACCCTGTAGGCAATTTATCATGACTAATTCACCTAACCTGCACGTCTTTGGACTGTGGGAGGAAACCCTCACAGACAAGGGGAGAATGTGCAAACTTCATACAGACAGTTGCCTGAGGCTGGAATCAAACCTGGGTCCCTAGCACTGAGCCACAACGCTACCCTCAACATTTGGAATTTGCAGCCCAGCTGCTCCTGGTGGCTGGAACATCCTCGTCATCCAATTTGGCATTTTACTGGTAAGTGAGCTTGGAAGAAGATACTCATGTGACATAGCAGAAGTGTTCCTATCTCTGAGGCAGGTAGCCCAGGTTCAAAACCCACCTATTCCAGAGTTGTGCCATAACACATCTAAACAGGCTGATTAAAAATACATATGAGAAAACCTAACGTGTCCCTGAGTGGAGATCTCACACTTAGTCTTTAAAACAAAATATTGAATCTTCTGATCCATCCTTCAGCAGTTACTCCTAACGCGAGCTTTCATACCTCTGCTAAGAAATGTAAAGTTTATACATTCTTAGGCTTTAAACTGATTAGTTTTCTCAAGTATTTTGCACAAAGGTATGTGAAACCATGCCAACTAGGAATGAGAGTAGACCACTCTGCCCCTGTGGCCTCCGCTGCTAGTCAATAAGATCAAAGTTAAGCTGATTACTTCACATTCCCATCTTCCTCCTGAAAATCTTTCAACCCCTCACCTCGCAAGAATCTATCCTACCTCAGCCTTAAAAATAATCAAAGACTTCACTTCCACTGTCTTTTGAGAGACAGCATTGCAAAGACTCACTACCTTTTGTGAGGGGGTTGGGGGGGGGGGAAACATTCTTCTCATCTTGGTTTTAAAAGTGACTTATTTTTAAAAGACACTCCCCTAGCAATCAATGGCCTAGACTCTCCTATAGTAAGGCTGAAGTTATTCCTGTGTAGATAGTAGTTATGCTGCAGAATCCCCAACAGTACACACTCCCAAAGACTTACCCAGAAAAGTGAAGGCCCTGCCGAGCAATTCCCTGAACCTGGAGCATTTTGGATGTCTCTATTTAAATCGGCAAATTCACAGGGTTCTGATTAAAATAAGTAACTAGTTGTTCAGTAGAAGTTAGACTGTTAAGTTCATAGCCGAAATCCTGAGTAACTATTAAATAAACCCATAGTTAACCCACTCACCCACAACTCTACACTCCCTCACATTGTGACCTGACACCATTCATCTTGCACCTGGGACCCAGGATCCAATCCCCTTTGCCTGCCTGCCCCAGACCTAACCTGACTTCCTTCGTCCATCAGGACATGACACCCCCCCCCCCCTTTACCCATCAGGATATGGCTGCCCTTTACCATATTGGACTCAAACCCCTTTCACCCTGACTGATGAAAGTAAACATCTGAACACCTTCTTTACCACTTTATCCATCTATGTTGCGACTTTCAAGGAACTATGGGCTTGCACTCCAAGGTCTCTCTCTCTAAACCAATGCTCCTAAGGGTCCTGCCATTTACTGTATACTGTCCTCTTGCATCTGATCTCCAGAAATGCAACTCCATTAAACTCCATCTGCCTTTTCTCCATCCAACTTTCCAACTGATCTTTATCCTGCTTTATTCTTTGCTCAACTTCGCTATTCACAACTTCATCAATTTTTGTGTCGCCTGCAAACTTCCTAATCAGACCATTTCCATTTTCATCCAAATCATTTCGATATTATAAACAACAGAGGTCACAGCAATGATCCTTGTGGAACACGACTGGTCACAGACTTCAAGTCAGAAAATTCACTTCTCCACAATTACCATCTGTCTTTTCTTTTTTTTCTCCCCGTTTTGTCATCTTCATTGTCTCCGCTCTGATTTTGACTGCCTTGCACATTCGAGGCATTGCACACCAAAGAATTTGGGAGGCATGGTGGCTCAGTGACTAGCACTGCTGCCTCAAGGTGCCAGGGACCTGGGTTCTATTCCACTTCAGGTGACTGGCTCCATGGAGTTTACACATTCCCCCGTGTCTGTGTGAGTTTTCTCTGGGTGCTCTGGTTTCCTCCCACAGTCCAAAGATGTGCAGGTTAGGTGGATCGGCCAAGCTAAACAGCTCATTGTATCGAGGTATGCGTAGGTTATATGGATTAGCCATGGAAATTGCAGGTTACAGGGATGGTGTGGGTGGGATGCTTTTCAGAGGCTCGGTGTGGACTCGATGGGCTGAATGGCCTACATCCACACGCATGGATTCTATGGTATCTATGTCATTCATTACTAAGTCAATCCGACTTACCAATTCACTGTGGATCCCATGTGCCTTAATCTCCTGGATCAGTCTACTATGGGGGAGCTTGTCAAATGCTTTAGTAAAGTCCATGTAGATAACACCCAGTACCCTATCCTCATCAATCATCTTCATCACTTCCTTGAAAAACTCAATCAAATTTGTGAGACAAGATCTCCTTGCACAAAGTCATCTGACTAACCCTAATAAGTCCATTCTTTTCCAAATGCAAGTAAATCCTGTCCCGAAGAATCTTCGCCAAATAATTTTCATACCACTGATGTAAGGTTCAACAGCCTATAATTTCCTGGATTACCCCTGTTGCCCTTCTTAAAGAAAGGAACAACATTTGCTAGTCTCCAGTCTTCTGGGACTCTGCGAAAGAAAATACAAAAATATCTGTCAAAGGCCCAGCAATCTCTTCCCTTACCTCCTTTGGTATTTTGGAATAGATCCTATCAGGTCCTGAGGATTTATCTATCTTAATGTTTTCATGACATGTCCTTCCTTCTTAATATTGATATACCCCAGAACATCAATGTGGCCCTCCTAATCTTTCCATCACCCATCTCCATCTCCTTGAGGAATACTGACACAAAGTAATCATCAAGGAGGTCTCACCCACCTCTGCTGGCTCCACACATAAATGGCCTCCTTGGTCCTTGAGTGGACCTACCCTTTCCCTAGCTACCTTCGCACTTCTAATATATGTATAAAATGCCTTGGGATGATCCTTAATCTATTTGCCAAGGACATTTCATCGCCCCTTTAACCCTCCTAATTCCTTGATTATTTCCTGTTTCCTTTAAATTCCTCATGGGCCTTGTCTGATTTCAATTTTGTAAATCTTACATTTTTTCTTATTGACTAAACTTTCATCCTAACACAAACATGCTGGTCCTGAATTCTGGTCAATTGGCTTTTAAAAGGCTCCCACATTTCAGATGTAGATTTACCTTCAAACAGCAGTCCCAATTTTTCTAGTTCCTGTCTATTTTACTGTTGTATTTAAGGAGGATGGTTAATTACTGTTGTGATTAGCCTTCCCCCAATTTAGCACCTACACCTGAGGATTATCCATAACTATCTTAAACCTATGGAATTGTGATCACAGTTCTCAAAATGCTCCTCACCAAAACCTTAATCACCTGGCTAGGCTCATTCCCCAAAACAAGGTCTAGTATGGCTCCTTCCCTAGTTGGACTATCTTCATATTATTTCTAGAAACTCTCCTGGACCCTGTTTAGAAATTCTAACCCATCTAAGCCCTGGAACTAAGGGAGTCTCAGTCACTGTCGAGCTAGTTAAAATCACCCATTGTGTTACATCTTTCCATGATCTGCTTACATATCTGTTCCTCTACCTATTGCTGGCTATTGGAAGGCTGTAGTATAACCCCATCATAGTAACTGCACGTTTCTTATTCCTGAGTTATACCCATATGGCCTGGCTGGATGAGCTTTCCAAGGTGTCCTCTCTTAGTACAGTTGTGACATTCTTCTTAATCACTAATGCAACTCCCCCATCCCTTTTATATCCCTCTCTATCATGTCGGAAACAAGTAAACCCTGCAACGTTGAGCTGCCAGTCCTTTCCTTTTCTCAACCAAGTTTCCATAAAATCAAAAACATCATAGCTCCATGTGCTAATCCAGACTCCAAGTCCACGTGTCTTACTTGTTCTACTCCTTACATTGAAATAAATACACTTCAGACCACCAGAGCCCCATGTTCATTAACCTTGCCCTGCTTGTTCTTCATGTTAGTCTTATTTCACTTAACATCTACTTCTCCTCAATCACTGCACATGCAGACCCACTCTTCTGGTTCCCATCCCACTGCCACACTAGTTTAAACTCTCCTGAGTGGTATTAGCAAACTTCCCTGCCAGGATATTTGTGTCCTTCCACTTAGGTGCGACCCATCCTTCTTGACAATCCACTCATTTCATTTTATAAAGCAGAATTTACCCTTTTATACCTACTTCCTGTTTCCTGTGGGCCAGTCCATCTTCTATCCATGCCAACATGTTACCCACTACACCATGAACTTTCATTTTCCACAATAGCCTTTCACAGAGAGAGGCATATAGAGTCATACAGCACAAAAACCATGTTTATGTTGCATCCTACTGAATTTCATAAGATTCTGCTTATCTGTACACTCTGTCGTATGTGGCCATTTTTCTTGCAACCCCTCATGAGAACACAACTGGAGTGGTTTATGGGTGTTCTCCTTACAATATGGGTTTCAAATTCATGGCTCTGATTGATAAAACAGAAAAAGAAAAACTTGAATTTTCCATGTTCTCAAAGTTCTTAACAGGCATCTCTTTGTGCAGCATGACTATCCTACCCCCACCCTCTTTTTTACCCTTTATTCTTTCCTGTATTTTATGCATCTTCTTTCCTTAATTAATTTATTCATCTTTTTCATTCAAGACTGATGTTTTCTCAAACCGCATGTAAACAAGTTGGATGAACTATATTTAGTTATGTTCAAGCTGATGAATACAAGTTACCCTCGTATTGATTTTTTTTTACAGTATACCTCCCAGAGAATAAATCCATCCAGATTAAAGCACTGAGACGACAAGCAATGTCACTGTATAGGAGAAAGTGAGGACTGCAGATGCTGGAGATCAGAGTCAAAATCACTCAATATCACTGCATAGGGTAACGAAACAAAATGAGATAGTCCTATGGTCAATGTAGTGCAAAAATGGTCAAAAATAATTGTCTGTTGCTATGAAGTAGGTAATGCTTTTTTGGTGTGCTCTCATAATAGTCTGCAAAATGTATCTGATGCTTTCAAATATTAGACAATGGCTTATTATTAAATTTCTTGGCTTTGATATTTCCTTGATTCTCCTACTGAACTTAAACACTTCTTGTTGCCATGGCACTGTGTGCATGCAAAGTACACATAGATAATAAATATTAAATCAGATTTTACAGCACCACTGCTTTGCTTATCCAATTTAGCTTTTTATCCATCCTCGATTTGTCACAGAGAACATTGCGCTGATCTCCCTTCACATCGTACAATAAATCTAACCTCTTTAGACCAATAAAGTAAGATACACTGTTACAAAACTGCATTTACGATGAGAAACTTACACTGCACAGAAGATGTAGCGCGTGGGTGGACAGACTATGAACTTTTTATTTTAATTTACAACAAGTATAGGGAATCTGCTAAATTTATTGTTTTTAAGAATAAGTGATCTTTCCAAATGAAAACCAAGCTCTTAAATGGAACTTTTTTTGTGAGGAATTATTCATTGGCACTATGTTTTGTGGATTGGACAATTGAGACTGTACTTGAACTTAATGACCAAACAAAGCTGCTTTGAAAGATTGCATCTGAAAGTACAGTGAAGCATGAAATCAGAGGCTGAGGGGTGACCTTATAAAGGTTTACAAAATCATGAGAGCTAAGATTTACAAAATCATGAGAGCCATGGATAGGGTGAATAGCTGCAGGGTCGGGGAGTCCAAACTAGAAGGCAGAGATTTAAGATGAGAGGGGCAAGATTAAAAGGGACCTAAAGGGGCAATGTTTTCACACAGAGGATGGTGCATATATAGAACAAGCTACCAGAGGAAGTGGTAGAGGCAGGCACAATTACAACATTTAATGTTAACCTACATTACATCACTGACAATGCTTCAGAAATATTCCACTCGCTATAAATCACTTTTAAATATCTGCTGATTCTAAAAAATACTTTCAATGCAAATTCTTCTTTTGGTGAAGGGAAAAATGGTGATTTAAATTAAAATATGTGCCAGTGTATATTAGAAATAATGAACTTACATTATAACATTCCTCTATCCTCAATTAGACCATTCCTCAAATGAATCAGTTTCAGGCATCTGATATTTCATGAATACAATTACTGGTTCCCATCAGTATCAGGACGCTTAAGTTCCTGATGTGGTTTTTACTATTCTGATCAGGACAGATCTCACTCACTAACCTACATAATACTGAGGTAATGTTAGAGCTGTGTTAAATCTTCCCTTGTAATCAGATTCCTTCCGGTCAAATCAGTGACTTCTAAACTTAACCTGAATAAATCCAACTTCAGTAGCATCGACTGTATTTAATAGACCATCTTCATCAACTTAGCTTTCCTACAGAATACCAGTAAAGTTAACCACATTCTGACTATGGTATAAAAAGGAGGACAATCCATAGGGTTACATTCCTGACCAACCCTGTTGAGAAGTATACGCTAAAATAACTCCACGGTATCTCATCACCAAGTCCCCCTTTATTTTTGTGTGCATAGTACATGACACTGACCCAGCTCGCTCAGAGCTGGCTCCTAAAAGGAGCAGAAACCCTGACGCTCCTGTTTGTTTTTTTTTATTAACCCCCACACTACTGCCTAACCACAGTAGTGCTTATTTTTTCCCCAGCATCCATGGTGTGTGTGTGTGCAGGTGTGAGACACAGTGAAAGACACAAAGTGCACGAATCTTTATTCAATTTCCACCACCAGGAAGATAGGAAAACACCTGGGTGGCCAGTGACAAGCACTGCCCTTCACATCAAAGGGCAATGCTGTGTGATCAAACACTCCTGTTTGTTTTTTTTTCTACTTTTCCTTTTTTATATTAACCCCCACACTACCACCTAAGTGCGGTAGTGCTTATTTTTGCCCCAGCACCCATGGTGTGTGTGTGCAGGTGTGAAACACGGTGAAAGACACAAAGTGCACGAATCTTTATTCAAATTCCACCACCAGGAAGATAGGAAAACACCCGGGTGGCCAGTGACAAACACTGCCCTTCAGACACTCCTATTCTTATTTTTTTTAGAGAAAGGGGGAGGACTCCCGCTCAGAGAGCCCTCCACTGGGGATCCCCACCGCCCGGTGGCAAATGGGCACGCCAAGGCGTGTCCGGACGGTGGAGAACTTTTGTTTTCTTTTATTATATTAACCTCCACACTACCACCTAAGTGCGGTAGTGCTTATTTTTTCCCCAGCACCCATGGTGTGTGTGTGCAGGTGTGAGACACAGTGAAAGACACAAAGTGCACGAATCTTTATTCAAATTCCACCACCAGGAAGATAGGAAAATACCCGGGTGGCCAGTGACAAGCACTGCCCTTCACATCAAAGGGCAATCCTGTTTGTATCTGTCAGCCATTGATCCCTGATTGGATCCGGTTAACAGCCCCAAACACGGAACTCATATTCTATGATGTCCACCTGACTGACCTTTTTCTGATCAACACACACCAGGTGAGGATACTATCAGATTTACTGTGATATCTTCATTTGTTAAATATCTACAGGCACCATTGTCCACGCTCATATGTAATGAACAGTGACAAGATAACACAGTATTACTGATTGATTTATTTGCTTTATTCTTCAGGAAAGGCATGAAGACGTGGAAGGGGGGAGGGAAGAGATTTGCCAGTTCTGAGGAATGGTCACTCGACCCAACATATATCAGATTTTTCTCTACAGGTTCTGAGGAATGGGCGAAGGGGTCCTTGGAAGGTGGGCGGGAATCCTGATTGTGAAAGTAAGCTCGGAGGCGGAGGCGACGGAGGAATTGTTCGATGTCACGGCGTGTATTAAATTCATTGATGCGTGGACGGAGGGGGATGAAGGTGAGTCCTTTGCTGAGGACTGATCGTTCGTCCTCAGTGAGGGGGAGGTCTGGGGGGATGGTGAAAACTCGGCAGGGCTGGGAGCTGGTGTGGGTGTAGAGCTGGGAGAGGGGTCGGAGCCAGTACCTGGAGTGGGTGTGATGGTGGGGGGAATGAGGTTAGAGTCATGAGCAGGGATAGTATTCCCCTCGGGGTTCTGGGGGGTGGGGATAGTGACAGTGGGGTCTGTGGGGGGCGTGTCAGCAGAATGCAGGTGAGTGGCGCTGGTGGGGGCAGAAGTGGTGGCAGACAAGGCAGTAGGGGTGGCGGAAGTCACTGAGCATGTGGCATCGGCAATGATGTGAGGGCCGGAAGTGGCTGTGGGAGTGGCCATGATGGGGGCAGAAGTGACATCATCAATCAGCGTGGGGGTGGTAGCTGCATCAGCCGCATGGCTAATGGCGTTTCCGAGGCCAGGGGAATCTTCTGGAATGTTCGAGGAGCGCTGGTTATGGAGGTGGGTAGATAAAAGTTTGTTGTACTTACAGTTTTTGATGTTTGAGATGGAATTGAAATACTGTTTGTTGAGAGTATGGATTCTCCTGAGGATATAGTACAGAGTGAGTCCTTTGCAATTCTGAGAGAGTGTGGCCCTCAGCTGAGGCAGGGCAGACTATAGAGAGGTTAGGTACCGGCGCATTGCTGCAAGCGTGGAGCGGAGGATCTTGAAGGAGCTGCCCTGCCTTATTTCTCAAGAGTAGGTCAAGTTTTGCACCTTCTCTAGTAGGTACATCCATGTACTGAATCAGAAAGTTGTCTTGTACACACTTAAGAAATTCCTCTCCATCTAAACCTTTAACACTATGGCACTCCCAGTCGATGTTTGGAAAGTTAAAATCCCCTACCATAACTACCATATTATTCTTACAGATAGCTGAGATCTTCTTACAAGTTTGTTTCTCAATTTCCCTCTGACTGTTAGGGGGTCTACAATACAATCCCAATAAGATTATCATCCCTTTTTTTTCTCAGTTCCACCCAAATAACTTCTCTGGATGTATTTCTGGGAATATCTTCCCTCAGCACAGCTGTAATGCTATCCCTTATCAAAAATGACACTCCCCCTCCTCTCTTGCCTCACTTTCTATCCTTCATGTGGCATTTGTATCCTGGAACATTAAGCTGCCCATCCTGTTTATCCCTGAGTTATGTTTCTGTAATTACTATGATGTCCTAGTCCCATGTTCCTAACCATGCCCTGTGTTCATCTGCCTTCCCTGTGTTAGGCCCCTTGCATTGAAATAAATGCAGTTTAATTTATTAGTCCTAGCTTGTCCCTGCCTGTCCTGACTTTTTGACTCACTTCTTTTCTCAACTGTACCAGTCTCAGATTGATCTCTTTCCTCACTATTTCCCTGGGTCCCACGATCCCACCAGCCACCCCACCCAAATCCTCTCCCCCTCCCCCCACCAACCCATTACTCCCCCCCCCTCCCCCCCCCCCCCCCACAACCCCCACCTTACTAGTTTAAAACCTCCCGAGCAGCTGTAGCAAATTTTCCTGCCAGTATATTAGTCTCCTTCTAATTTAGGTGCAATCTGTCCTTCTTGTACAAGTCACTTCTACCCCAAAAGAGATTCCAATGATCCAAAAATGTGAATCCTTCTCCCATACACCAGCTCCTCAGCCATGCATTCATCTGCTCTATCCTCCTGTTCCTGCCCTCACTAGCGCATGGCACCGGGAGTAATACAGATATTACTACTCTCGAGGACCTCCTTTTTAAATTCCTGCCTAAATCTCTGTAATGTCCCTTCAGAATCTCATCCTTTTCCTTCCTATATTGTTGGTTCCATTGTTGTGGACAATGACCTCTTGCTGGCTCGTCTCCCCCATGAGAACATTCTGCATCCTGAGACATCCTTGATCATGGCACCAGGAAAGCAACACACTATTTTTCTTTTTCACAGCTGGCCACAGAAACGTCTGTCTGTACCTCGGATTAGAGAATCCCCTAACACAATTGATCTCTTGGAATCCGACGTACCCCTCGTTGCATTAGAGCCAGAATCAATACCAGAAACTTGGCTGTTCGTGCTACATTCCCCTGAGAATCCATCACCCCCTACCTTTTCCAAAAATATCCTTTCTTTAAAAGAAATATTAATAATTTTACTAGACGAGAATATCATTGTGCAGAAACGAATCAGCAGTGTACTAGTCAGTGTCTATACTAACGATAAAGAAATGGAACAAAATCCAGCTGGGGAGGAACGACATTGCATTTTTTCCGATCAGTGCTGTTTTGATACAAACACTTAACATGCTTATACCAGTTTTTTTTGTTGATCTTGTAATGCTGAACCTAACAATTCTTAAATGAATTGATAAATGTCCTTATTAAAATAATACAGACAGGAATTTGCTGTCAGAACAGTAAACATTCACATTACATTGTGACTAGTGTGCCACTGTTCAACAGTCACTGTAATGTTTCATACTGTGAATAAATCTAAAACTGAATAATGATTAGCTTTTGGTCTCCAGTTTCACCAGCGAGCTGTCAGAAACTTAACACTCATGTTTGGGAAGGTAAATACAGACCTCAACTGCTACATTCCCTGGTTTTACATCTTAGAAACCTGACAGAGTGTTCCCAAGTACAATAGCTTGAAGTACAATGCATTGTGCATAGCAAGGTATCAAGAGAGGAACAGGGTGAATGAGAAGATTTTATTTGGTGGATTGATTGACTGCACAGTGCTGTGTAAGACACTGAAAGAACTTGCTAATGTTTTCCAAACAGTAATCTTTAAACTGTAACTGAACCAACACACATCATGTGAACTCAATTTTACATCTCTTTAAAAAGACCGTACCTTTACTGAATGAACTTCCCTGAAGTCTCTGAAACCCAATAGAGAGACTGTTGTGGTCTCAGTTTTACCAGATTATTTTGCTGCAATTTTCTTCTTTCACAGGAAGCATTAGCCATTTTCCTACATGCTGGCCATTGGAGCAACATCATTTTGAACTGATACAGACACAACTAAAAGCTTATTCCATAGTTTAATATAACTTACCAGGCCTTACTGGAGAGGGGCCAGCAAGAGGTCATTGTCCACATTGGAACCAACGATATAGGATGGGAAAAGGATGAGATTCTGAAGGGAGATTACAGAGATTTAGGCAGGAATTTAAAAAGGAGGTCCTCGAGATTAGTAATATCTGTAAGGTACGGTAGAGGTCTTGTGGCACAGAGGTATTGTTTGTGCTATACACAAGAAGGTCCAAGTTTATATCATATACCTACATCCCATATAAGCACAGAAGGCTTTTGGTAATGCAACCAAATAGGTAAATTGTCAGCCTGTAAGTCCTTCCATACCTATTGATAGCAGGCAGGAGAAGTGGAAGAGCCTGCCAGTCAGCTGCCTTGCAGGGGACAATGTCAAACCACTTTCATTCTTTTCCTGAAGAAGGGCTCATGCCCGAAACGTCGATTTTCCTGGTCCTTGGATGCTGCCTGACCTGCTGCGCTTTTCCAGCAACACATTTTCAGCACTTTCATTCTTTGTCAAGATTAGAATGGTGCTGGAAAAGCACAGCAGGAGCAGGAAAAATTGACGTTTTGGGCAAAGTCCGCCCTTCTCATTCTTTGCTGACAAGCATGAACCAATCCAATGGAAGTCCATAGCCCAATAATTGGAAACAAGGGCAGGAAAAAAGACAGACCGAAGTAGAGTTCTTAATAGCCTTGATATCATTTAGAAGATTTATTTTTTTAAAGAAGACATTGTAAAAAAACTATTCCTCTTACTGAATTAGCGTTCCCCTGAAACAGACAAATTATTTACTACTGTCCAGTCTCTGCTAATGAATAGAGTAACATTTTTTTTCAGCAGGAACACAGACTGATGCACACTAATGCAAACTGTTGAAATTAAATTTAGTTTATAGTAGCTAGCACATCAGGGATAGGCAGACCAGCAAGTATACCCAATAATGTCTTGAACTACAACCAAACAAATTACCTTGGCGGGGTTTGAAATATGTCCTTCACTTTTCTAACTATATTGAGGAGTATAGTTGTGCTAAAATCTCCATCCAACATACAATCAATAATTGTTCAGTGTTGGGCAATTCTCTATGTTGAACTTTGGTTTTCTTGGAGTTCTTGGTTCAGTAGTTGGTGATGGGCAGATATTTCACCAGCAGAGCAAGGTCGGTTGATAGGAGATTCCATTAACTTGAATAATATTTTCTAATTCTTATCCAAACAACATGCTCCAAATTGAGCTCCACTTGACAGATACTTTATTTTATCATGAACTGCCTTAGGCACAACTCCAGTAATGTCACATGAATATTATTGTGAGCTTTTATTAAGATGCAATACTTTAAATTCAATTCAAGAGGAAGTGGAAGGTGTGGTGACTAATGGGGCATAATGTACATTGACTCTATAATTGAGAATATCCAAGAATAGGAGAAAGTGAGGCCTGCAGATGCTGGGGATCAGAATCAAAAGGTGTGGTGCTGGAAAAGCACAGCCAGTCAGGTAGCATCCAAGGAGCAGGAGAGTCGACATTTCGAGCATAAGCTCTTCATCAGAAATGTGACACTCCTGATGAAGAGATTATGCTTGAAATGTGGGCTCTCCTGCTCCTCGGATGCGGCCTGACTGGTTGTGTATTTCCAGCACCACACTTTTTGACTCAATATCCAAGAATAATAAAGAAAAAATCAGATTTGATGACAGACTGTATGATTACTTTACACTGTATCACACTAAATACAATGCCTGGCTTTTGTGGGTTAGTCCAAGTAATGACACAAGATATGTATCTTTGTGCATATACAGCAAAAAGAACATTTGCAATTTTTTTATGGTAGGCAAACCAGCCAGGCCCCAGGCTTGATTCCAAATGAATCTTTTCTTGCATACTTTTTAATGTGACACCTGGCAGCCAGGTTCTTGCTTCTCCAGGGCGTTGTTCATGACACATCTGTCAGCCTGCCTTCTTGAAGAGGCCTTGATATATGCATCTCATATAGTTGGTGTTCTTCTCTTCTCAGTTTCAGATGATCCTGCAAACTAATATCACAACAGACAGAATGGAACAGCTTAACTTTTCTGTTTCTGGCCAGTGAGATGCACAGTTACAGCCAGTTAATTTCTCCTCTTTGAGGAGCCTTGGTTTTACAACAAGAGTGAGGTAAATGCATATGCCACTGATCTTGAAGAAAACCTTGTTGAGACATCAATAATCTTTGCAGTGAGAATTTTAACTTTCTCACTGTGCATTTGGTTGTAGCATTCCTCAATGGGAATCGTCAGCAGTACAAACACCAATTGCATTAAAGAATTCTACTTAGGCAGCCAAACAGGAAATGATTAGCAGCAAAATCATATTACTCCTTAAAAACACTGTACAGAGCTAAACTAGGATTAAGATGAGGTGACAGCCAGAGATGAAATATTATGAAAATCTTTTGATCTTTTAAAAATTTATTTTTAAAATTGCTATAAAAAAACACCGCAATTAGTCATTGAATACCATTCAACATATTTGCCAGGGCCAGATAAACTATTCAGGAGAGATTATTGCCCCCATTATTATTAAAACCCCAGTTCAACCTCAATGAACGAGGCTTAAGTTTTAATATGCTTTCTGGCAGTGATATGAGAATTAAAAAATGGTGGCCTCACCACATCTTCTGTTTTCAGTGATTGTTGAAGGGTGAAGATTCACCATCACAAACCATTTAAATTCCAGACCATTCTTTTAGCTGGACTTCAGTTTTCTAGACCAGTCAGAATTTATTAAAAATTTGCTTGTGTCTCCCAACTTTGATTGATTGAGCATGTTCCAATGTGTTCTGATATTGAGCAATAGCAGAAATTACATTGAAATAAGTTATTCCCGTCTTTTCCTATTTTTGCAGCCAGCCTCTTATTGTATTGTGTCCAGTTTCCATCTCTGTCCTTATTGTTCATTGGCATTACTCCTTGAGTAACTGCACTGTGGTTCCTACTTTTGAATACTTTTAAAAAATGGATCTCTCTGTTAATAAGGTTGCCAACTCAACTTAGGTAGCTGAGTGTGTTTCACAAAGGGGAGAGCTGGACGGTGTATCAGACAGATGGAAACTTTATACTTAATGTGAATTTTTCAGTGGTTTGATTTGCAGAACATGTTTTGGATGCCTGACTGACCAAAAAGAATTATAGCAATGTGCAGCAGTCTGCTTGAGTGATCCCAGCAAATGAAGAGGCCTTCTGAATGAAGTTTAGAGACCGTTAGCAACCTGTATTGCTGCTGAAAATGTGGTGCAGACAGGCAACTAGAGCTGGTTAGAAACTGGGAGTTCTCCTGACTTCTCAAAGCCTGTCAATCAGCTAAAAGTCAGGAATGTGATGGAATACTCACCACTTGCCTGGAAACAACCTGCTCTTGTCCACCACTTTAAGCATTCACTCTCTCCATGACAAACACTCGGTAGCAGCAGTGTATATATAACGCACTGCAAGAAATACCTTCTAAATTCACTACCATCTAGAGGGACAAGAGCAGCAGATGCAGGGGAATACCACCACCTGCAACTTTGCGTCCAAGACACTCACTGTCCTGACTTGGAAATATATCAGTGTCACTGGGTGAAACTCCGGGCACTTCCTCCCTAACAACACTTGCTTGCTCATCAAATGATTCAAGCTGAAAATGTGTTGCTGGAAAAGCGCAGCAGGTCAGGCAGCATCCAGGGAAAAGGAGAATCAACGTTTCGGGCATAAGCCCTTCTTCAGGAATGAGGTAAGTGTGTCCAGCAGGCTAAGATAAAAGGTAGGGAGGAGGGACTTGGGGGAGGGGCGTCGGAAATGCGATAGGTGGAAAGAGGTCAAGGTGAGGGTGATAGGTCAGACTGGGGTGGGGGCGGAGAGGTCAGGAAGAAGATTGCAGGTTAGGAAGGCGGTGCTGAATTTGATGGATTTGACTGAGACAGGGTGGGGGGAGGGGAAACGAGGAAACTGGTGAAATCCGAATTCATCCCTTGTGGTTGGAGGGTTCCTAGGCGCTCTTCCTCCAACCGTCATGTTGTTGTGGTCTGGCGATGGAGGAGTCCAAAGACCTGCATATTCTTGGTGGAGTGGGAGGGGGAGTTGAAGTGTTGAGCCACAGGGTGGTTGGGTTGGTTGGTCCGGGTGTCCCAGAGGTGTTCTCTGAAACACTCTGCAAATAGGCGGCCTGTCTCCCCAATATAGAGGAGGCCACATCGGGTGCAGAGGATGCAATAGATGATGTGTGTGGAGGTGCAGGAGAATCTGTGGCGGATATGGAAGTTTTCTTTGGGGCCTTGGAGGGAGGTGATGGGGGAGGTGTGGGCACAAGTCTTGTACTCCTGCGGTTGCAGGGGAAGGTGTCGGGAATGGAGGTTGGGTTGGTGGGGGGTGTGGATCTGACGAGGGAGTCACAGAGGGAGTGGTCTTTACGGAATGCTGATAGGGGAGGGGAGGGAAATATATCCTTGGTGGTGGGGTCCGTTTGGAGGTGGCAGAAATGATGGCGGATGATGCGCTGTACTTGGAGATTGGTGGGGTGGTAGGTGAGGACCAGTGGGGTTCTGTCCTGGTGGCGGTTGGAGGGGCGGGGCTCAAGGGCGGAGGAGCGGGAAGTGGAAGAGATGCGGTGGAGGGCATCGTCGACCACGTCGGGGGGGAAATTGCGTTCCTTGAAGAAGGAGGCCATCTGGGTTGTACGTTTTTGGATCTGGTCCTCCTGGGAGCAGATGCGGCGGTGACGAAGGAATTGGGAGAATGGGATGGCGTTTTTACAGGGGGCAGGGTGGGAGGAGGTGTAGTCCAGGTAGCTGTGGGAGTCGGTCGGTTTGTGGTAGATGTCCGTGTTGATTCGGTCGCCTGAGATAGAAATAGAAAGGTCGAGGAAGGGGAGGGAGGAATCTGAGACTGTCCAGGTGAATTTGAGGTCGGGGTGGAAGGTGTTGGTGAAGTGGATGAACTGTTCAACCTCCTCATGGGAGCACGAGGCGGTGCCGATACAGTCATCGATGTAGCGGAGGAAAAGGTGGGGGTTGGGGCCAGTGTAGTTGCGGAAGATGGACTGTGCCACATATCCTACGAAGAGGCAGGCATAGCTGGGGCCCATGCGGGTGCCCATGGCTACACATATCCTACGAAAAGGGTTACTCAAAGCCCTCCGCTTCTTCCTTTCCCGCCGTACCAACCAGTACCCTTCCACTGACAACCCTCCTTCGACTGACTGAACTGGTCCTCACCCTGAACAACTTCTCTTTCCAATCCTCTCACTTCCTCCAAACGAAAGGACCTTGTCTCAGTCAAATCCATCGAACTCAGCACCGCCTTCCTAACCTGCAATCTTCTTCCTGACCTCTCCGCCCCCACCCCAGTCTGACCTATCACCCTCACCTTGACCTCTTTCCACCTATCGCATTTCCGACGCCCCTCCCCCAAGTCCCTCCTCCCTACCTTTTATCTTAGCCTGCTGAACAAACTTTCCTCATTCCTGAAGAAGGGCTTATGCCTGAAACGTCGATTCTCCTGTTCCCTGGATGCTGCCTGACCTGCTGCGCTTTTCCAGCAACACATTTTTAGCTCTGATCTCCAGCATCTGCAGACCTCAAGTTCTCCTCATCAAATGATTCAAGTCAGTTCTGAGGAAGGGTCACTCAACCCAAAACGTTATCTCTGATTTAGAGTCATACAGATATACAGCACAGAAACAGACCATTCGGCCCAACTTGTACATGCCAATCAGCTATCCCAACCCAATCTAGTCCCAGCTGCCAGCACCCAGCCCATATCGCTCCAAACCCTTCCTATTCTTATACACATCCAGACGTTTTTTAAAATATTGCAATTGTACCAGCCTCCACCACTTCCTCTGGCAGCCCATTCCATACACGCACCACCCTCTGCATAAAAATGTTGTCCCTTAGTTCTCTTTTATATCTTTCCCCTCTCACCCTAACCCTACCCTCTAGGTCTAGACTCCACCATCCCGGGAAAATACCTTGTTTATTTACCCTATTCACGGCCCTCATGATTTTATAAACTTCTATAAGGTCACCCCTCAGCCTCTGACACTCCAGGGAAAACAGCCCCAATCTATTCAACCTCTCCCTTTAGCTCAAATCCTCCAACCCTGGCAACATCGTTGTAAACTGTTTCTGAACCTTTTCACGTTCCACAACATCCTTCTGATAGGAAGGAGACTAGAATTGCACACAATATTGCAAAAGTGGCCAAACCAATGTCCTGTACAGCTGCAACATGACCTCCCAACTCCTGTACTCAATACTCTGACCAATAAAGAAAGCATACCAAATGCCTTCTTCACCTGTGACTCTACTGTCAAGGAGCTATGAACCTGCACCCCAAGGTGTCTTTGTTCAGCAACACTCCCTAGGACCTTATCATTAAGTGCATAAGTCCTTCTGAGATTTGCTTTCCCAAAATGCAGCACCTCGCATTTATCTGAATTAAATTCAATCTGTCACTCCTCAGCTCATTGACTCTTCTGATCAAGATTCCATTGTAATCCGAGGTAACCTTCTTCGCTGTCCACTACACCTCCAATTTTGGTGTCATCTGCAAACTTATTAACTATATCTCTTATGCTCACATCCAAATTATATAAATGATGAGAAGTAGAGGACCCAGCACCGATTCTTGTGGCACTCCACTGGTCACAGGCCTCCAGTCTGAAAAACAACCCTCCACCACCAGTCTCTGTCTTCTACTTTTGAGCCAGTTCTGTATCCAAATGGCTAGTTCTCCCTGTAGTCCATGAGATCTAACCTTGCTAACCAGTCTCCCATGGGAACCTTGTCGAACCTTACTGAAGTCCATATAGATCACATCTACCACTCTGCCCTCATCAATCCTCTTTGTTACTTCTTCAAAAAACTCAATCAAGTTTGTGAGACATGATTTCTCACGCACAAAGCCATTCTGACTATCCCTAATCACTCCTTGCCCTTTCCAAATACATGTACATCCTGTCCCTCAGGATTCCCTCCAACAACTTGCCAACCACTGACATCAGGCTCACTAGTCTACAGTTCCCTGGCTTGTCCTTACCAGCTTTCTTAAATAGTGGCACCACGTTAGCCAACCTCCAGACGTCCGGCACCCCACCTGAGACTATCGATGTTAGAAATATCTCAGCGAGAGGCACAGCAATCACTTTCCTAGCTTCTCAGAGTTCTACCTCTCCACAGATGTTGACGGACCTGCTGAGCTTTTCCAACAATTTCTGTTTTTGAGAAAGTGAGGACTGCAGATGCTGGAGATCAGAGTCGAGAGTGTGGTGTTGGAGCAGGTCAGGCAGCATCCGAGGAGCAGGAAAATCGACTTTTTGGACATAAGCCATTCGCTCATTCCTGATGAAGGGCTCATGCCCAAAACTTCGATTCTCCTGCTCCTTGGATGCTGCCTGACTGGCTGTGCTTTTGTAGCACCATACTCTTAATTTCTGTTTTTGATTCAAGTAGGTGGCTCACCGTCACCTGCTCAAGGGTAATACAGGGATGGACAATGTTCACGTCAACTCTGACAGAAATAATAAATTAACTCCTTGTTTAGGCCCTTACCCTTTCTGAGACTCGGGTAAATGTCTCTGCCATTATCTGCTGTTTTTACTTGGTTGCCTTTTGTTGAGCAAGCCTGACCCATCCCCTGTCCACTCAGGCAGCACCCACATGGTTTGCAGTCTGGAGTATAACTTCAGTTAGTCAGGTAGCCAGTCAGCTCCCTCTGCTGCTGTCCTCAGGCTAGTTTATTTTCTCGGTCAGCCTCTGAGTTACCTGCAGTGTGTAGGAACTCCAACGCTTTCCTATACTTCCTCCAAGTGCCAGCTCCCAGCTCCTGCACAATGAACTCCCCTTGTACATCCTCAGGGTGAGAAGACTTGCTGTCTGCTGTGGGAAGAGTGTTGCAGAAACTGTCTCCCTGGATCCCTATACCGGGATACGGGCTGATGTGTGATCCTTTCCACCAGGATTTCTGCTTGTGTATGTTTTAATGGATGTTTCAGTCCCATTTTTTGAGTTGTTTCTCCAATTGGCCACACATGGAGCTGTAGGCTGACGTCAGTGGGTCTTTTGCTATTTCTGTGGAAGCCGGAGCCACCGTGGGGGAGAAGTAAGGGATTTCTCTCTGGGCTGCAGTTCGACAGCGTGAACATCCCAGCGGTGCTTGGCTCCTCACAGTCAATCTGTTTCCGCACAGTGCGAAGCTCGAGGTGTTTGGGTGAGTTTTATTCTGAGGTTTTTGGGGGAGGTGGGATTGGCTTATTGTGTGTGTGTGTTTAGCCGGATTATAAATGAAGCTGGCTGCAGCTCTGGCAGAGCGGCTCTTATCCAGGCTCCCGGGGATAGCCTCTGACTGACTGTGAGCATTCCCCCGCCCGCCCTCGGCACGCCCCGGAGAAGTGCCCGGTCCAGCTCCGGGTTGGGACACTGGTCCAGCGATTATATACACAGCCCTGAGGTTTTCAATGCTGTACTGTCTCTGGGCTCCTGATGGGAGGTGCTGGGGGCTGGGTGACGAGACGGTCTGGGAGAACAAGGGACACTCAGCCGAGTGCTGGGCTTGGATTGGATTGGAGGGGACAGAGAGGACTTTTTCGCAATCCCTTGTTGCTGCGTGGGAGTCAAGTTTACAAATCTCAAGGGCGCTTCAATCCCCCCGCCCCCAAACCCCGCTTTTATTTCTTTTTCACATCCAACAGCCCTCCAGTACCTGATCACTGGGATTGGAGGGATGCATACAGGTTCTGATTGGAACCAGTTCAGCAATTTACACCTACCACAGGAAAGCATTGCATTCTTCCAAGAGAGTCATTTGCATCTGTGTATTATTATCGCATGGAGTTCTCTTAGATTTTGTTACACACAGCAGCACGCCTTGTAACAGATCCTCTCTCTCTCTCTCTCTCCGTCAACCGCCAAGTATTAGACAGCACACACTGGAGTGCGTGAAGAGTGAATGGTTTTCTGCAATCTTTTTGATGTTCTCATTCTGAGCAAATGGTTCATCAATGTGCTATGTCATTGCCTGGTCTGCATATATGTAATCTGATTTGTATTTTCCAAACCATGTGTATGTGTATATACGGTGGGGGGGGGGGGGGGGGCTTCTGATCTGGACGTCTGAGAAACAGAAGCACACAGGAGGCAGCCAGTGAGGAATAAGGACCAGGGCTTTTCCCTGGGGCCCCTCATCAGAAGCAGAATTTTGACAAAGTGGCAGCTGATGGTGTGCTAAGATTTCAAATGCATGAAGGACGTGGAAAGCATATTACATGGCTCACTGTGATTGGGATATTCTGATGGAGGGCCTCATCGGGAGCTTTAATCAGCCTTTCTCTTTCACACTGCCTTTTATAAATCTCAAGCACTTGCTGTTTTGATCTGGAAACAACTGGAATTGTTGATTCTCTTATGCAAGTGCTATTGTCAGGTTTTTGGATATGTACTGGAAACTTTCACAGTGCGGTTGTTTGGGGATTCTTTACCAGTCATAGAATTGTGTCACATTGCTGATATCTGGCTAATGTGTACCTTTTTTTGTTATTATGTCATGATTTGGAGATGCTGGTGTTGGACTGGGGTATACAAAGTTAGGAATCTCTCAACACCAGGTTATAGTCCAACAGGTTTAATTGGAAGCCCTAGCTTTCAGAGTGCCACTCCTTTATCAGGTGGTTGTGGAGTACCTGATGGAGTGGTGCTCCAAGAGCTAGTGCTTTCCATTAAATCTATTGGACAAAAACTGGTGTTGTGAGATTTCTAGCTTTGTTATTAGGCTGGAAAAGGATATCTGCACTTTTTTTTTATCCCCAAGCAAACAACAGTTTGAGCCAGTGATGGGCTACTCATGAAGCTGCAACCAGACATGTTAGTGGTTTCTGTCTAATTTCAGGCATGGTGTCTGTACACCTGGAGCAGAAATAGCCACGAGTGCAGAGAAAAAGGGAATGGTGTGGCATTATTAGGTAACAGATCATGTGAAGCTTCTTTCCTTGACATGATTAGCTACATCCACTAAAGTGAAATTAATGTAAGTTAAATAGAACAAGGCATGACTCTTTCATGACAGCAGTAAAGATTGTTAGACTGTATTATTTCCCACACAATCATGCCAATAATGCAGATTTATTCTATTTTAGTCTAACCAGCATTACCTGTGCTTACCATGTGGGGAGCTCTGGAATGAGGAGACATAGTGTTATGTGGGAGACCTGCTCATATTAAACTAAGATGAGGTGAATTTTTTTTCTTCCCTTCTGGGAATGGAGGTTGCAACATTGAGCATGTTCAAGGCTTGGAAGAACTTGATTGACAAGGGTTGTGAGGGCAGGCAGGAAGATAAACTGTGATTTTATTGAAAGTTGGAACAGTCTTGAGGGGCTGAATGCCTACTGCTGCTCCCAATGCTTGTGTTCTGGCACAAATGTGCCAAGACAGGACAGGTCTTTGAAAGAGTTGGCCCGGACATGATGGCCTGTCACTGAGCTTACAATTATATTCTGTGATTGGTTAAAGTACAGTTAAAATTTGTTTATTCCAGTCAACTTTCTCTGCTGTCCATTTCATTTGACCTACTTTTTCTCTCAGTTGGCTTCTGGCAAAAGTTCAGTTGTGTGATTGGTCACAATTCAACATGCAGCTGGCTTTATTGAAATAACAATAACACTTGAATATATGTTGTAGTTTCTTATAACCAGTCTGAAGATCTAATGATTCTAATGTATAAATAAGATGTATGCACAGGATTGAAATGTAAACCTGGCAGCAGTGTGTACGAGATAGCGATTATTTTATTCTTCAGTCAACATAGGGAATGTAAATCTAGACTGCAGAAGGGTTACACCTGAAATGTTGACTTCTCCACCTCTTGATGCTGCATGGCTTGCTGTGTTCTCCCAGCCTCCTGCTTGTCTCCCTTGGATTCCAGCATTTGCAGTTATTTTTGTCTGTAAATGATGTAAGTAAGCTGAGTAGGATTAAAATCTAATGACTGGTCACCTTTTTTGAAGCCAGGTAACAGGATGGATTGGAAAATGCCTACAAAACCAAGGGTAGAATTTGAGGAGAGGATTTAGACCAGCAAGAAGAGGGGAGCCCTGAGAAATCAGCACTGGGGTGACTATTGATTGCCATCCACATCAATTTTCTAACTTGGACATTTGGATAATAATTTGTAAGTTTGTACTAAAATACAAAAAGATGCAAAACAGACTTTCTGAGGCTTAGGAGAAATTACAGAGAAGCTGTATCGGGAATGAGGAATTATTAAGCAGGTTGGGGGCATTCTCCCCAGGAAAGGGAAGACTGAGAGGAGATCTGATGTTCTTTAACATTTTATAAAGCATTTTATGTGAGATGCGGAGAAAAAAATCAAATGCTGCTATACAGAGCAAAGTTGTGATGAGTAATCAGGAAAAAACAAGTCTTGGTTATTTATAATTGAAGAATTTATGAAAGCTGTAGCATAAAGCTTCACTCTCTGGTACAAAAGGTAAATGAACTGCTGGATTGCATTAACAGATGGTAGGTGATCATTTGTATGATTGTGACATATATTGCTGGCCTAATCTCACTGTGTACTATCCTGGTTGTCTAACTGTGGGGTGGATTTTAATATTTTTTTTGAAAGTTACAAGCTCAAGTACTGTTTTCCAGTTGAGGAAGTTGGTTTCTTTCTTTGGAAAAGAGGAGACTAGCAATTTTTATCTGATACAGATTCCTTCTCCGGTTCAGTAGCATCAGCCACTTTCTTAAGTTAGCCTTGGCTTCTGACCTTGTTGGGAATTCACTTACTACCTTAGACTTAAAATCTAAACCAAAGATGTAATAATCTCTTCAGAACAGGATAGGCGACTCGTGTCTTTTTCATATGTATCCCTCTTCAGTCTCTAATACAGCAGATTAAGGAGTTCAAATCATTAGCTATTTTATTCCAGTTTGAGGTGTATTGTATATAGTAACAGGTAAAATCACAACACATTTCAGTTGCTAGTTATTTCCACATAAATAGAAAACCCAAGCATGTTTTGCAAACTTACTTCAGTGATATGTTTTTGCTTGATTAGTGAACTAACTCTTCTGTATTCAGTTGTGCATCATGGGTCAGAACCATTTTCATGAAATCTCCTGCCTTTTAATGTTCTTGTTTGTTTATTTTATGAATATTTTGGTAATGAGAAAATTTCTCACTGTCAAAAAGCATCTGTCCTCTACCTACCAATGCCACCTTCTCCTGCACCTCTACAAATCTCAGATTTCCAAAAAACACCCAGACAGCTAATTAACTTTCCCTTTTTGTTTGTTTCTGAAATTTAATGATTTAATCTTAATTTAAAGCTTCCTGTTTATATTAAAGTGTAAAAAAAAAATCAACATTGCTCTCAAACTCCTAGCATGTCATATAATTTTGACCTACCTCAATATTTATGTGGAACAACAGACAGATTCCCAATAATGGAGACAAAAGGCCTTTGAGCGGTTTCTGCTAGTGTCCCACTCCACTCCTGCAGAGGGCCTTTAGAAGTCTCAGGGCAAGCAACATAAATGACCAGTTTTGCCTTTTTTTTCCTCCTGTCTGTCCCACCTGTTTTCTGCCAGAATCCCCATGGAATGTCATGGTCTGACATTTAATGCTTTCTGGTTTCTTTTCTGGATTACGAATGGACCAGCTGCTGCAATTTCTGATTTTAAGAGTGGGGAAACTTCCATTCTAACTGTATACTGAAGTAAAATGAAGATCTAAAGCATAATAATGACTGAGAGTAACAATTAGATACATTGGTGGAAACTGCAAGGATTGTGCAATGTCTGAACCGCAGGAAATGAGATTAATCCTTGGAAAACAATGGCTCATGAGGCTAAAGGCAACTTGTTCCTCAAATTCTCATGTTCATAGCACACTAACTACTAATTCTTCACGAGTTAGAATGGTGTTAACCAGCTTGGCATTATGACTACATTAACATGTTGTGCAGTAAGCCGTGCTCTTCCGAATTCAGGATTTTATAATCCTAGAATTCCTACAATGTGGAAAATGGCCATTTTTGCGCATCGAGTCTGCACTGACCCTCTGAAGAGCATCACACCCAGATCCCATTCTATCCCTGTAACCCCGCATTTCCCATGGCAATCCACCTAGTCTATATAACTCTGGATTAGCAAAATCAATCCACCTAACCCCACATCTGAGGAATGTGGAAGGAAACCAGAGCACCTGGATGAAACCCATGCAGACATGGAGAATGTTTGGAATTCGCAGTCTCCCAAAGCTGGAATCAAACCGAAGCACTGGTGCCTCATAGTGCCAGAGACTAACTACTGTGCCACCGATATGGCCACATATCTATCAGAAGATAGTCAGATCATCTCCTGGATTGGTTTCTCTCCCGTTCACATCTCAACTCAAAGAATGCTCTCTCCTTATTCAAAACTCACTTGTTCATTGCTCTTTGTTCATCTGTGTTGGCTTCACATTCTAAATATACACTCTATAGCATCTTTATAAGAGTTTCAGAAATTGAGAATCAAAGGAAATGTGTTCAAGGAGGAATTAAAAATAGTAGAACATGACAGAGGGAGTATTGAAGATGGGAGGGGCTTTTACCATTCACAATTGACTATTCAGCAAATTCTGGGCTATATTTGCCAATTACACCCACTTCACATTGATCTTTTGTATTCCTGCATAACAACTGGCCGACACAGCTGCACCAACTGATCACTTTCAGTTGTGGAATCTGAAGAGTTGTGATAATATGGAAGAACTTTGGTACTGTAAAAGAGACGTTTGTTAAATCATAATGTAACCATGTTTAATATTATACTTGGTTCCAAAAATAGTTAATACTGAACTTTCAATCCTCAATTTAGCATTACATTTCCCCCAATCATTATTTGCTTAAGGTAGTTGTCATCTATAAAGATGATGTTGCCATCTCTAGATGTATCTCTGGCTACTTAATGGGAAATAAAAATAATATTTTTAGATGAGTAGGAACAAGAGAGCAAATATTCAAGGTTGTTAAAGTAAATTTGGGGAGGACACACAAATTTTTTAGAATGTGCGAACTTAAGAAATGGCTACAATCATGGCTGATCTTCTGTCTCAACTCCGCTTCTTTGCCACTTCCTCCTTTCTGTTGATTCTTTTTTCCCCTGAGAAATCTAAAATCTATTCCAGACTTGAATCTATTTAAGAATAGAACAGACAGCCCCAAAGACTCTCCACTCACTGAGTGAAGAAACTTCTCATCCCAATCCTAAACTACCAGCCCTTTTATTCTGAGATGCTGTTTTAGGTTTCCTCACAGACAACCTCTCCGTACTGACCATTTGAAACCTTTTTACAATGGTACATATTTCAAAGAGAACCTCTCTGCAGAGGCTAACTAGCAGCTAAAGCAGGACCCCTCGCAGACACTAAGTCAACCTGTTCAGCCCTGCTGTGGCGTACCTCTGGAGCAGAATATAAGAACTAGGAGCAGGAATAGGCAATTCAATGCCTTGCACCTCCTCCACCATCTAAAACGACCATGGCTGATCTCCTCTTGGCCCCACTTTCCACTTTCCTGCCTGATCCCCATAACCTTTCAACCCGTTACTGATTAAAAATCTGTCTGCCTCCACCTTCAATTTATTGAGCATCCCAGTCTCCACCGCATTCTTGGGGTAGTGAATTCCACAGGTTCATGACTTTTCTTTGAGGAAAAGTAATATCTCCTCATTTTTAAAAAAATTTACCACCCTTTACCCTAAAACTATCATCTCCTCTATATCATGGGGAACCATTTGCTTGACATCTACATCATCAGGCCCCATTAGCATTTTATATACCTCTAATTATATCTCTTTTTTTTATTTTTCTAAACTGCTGAATCGCTCCTCACAAGACAAGCCTTTCATCTCTAGAATTAATATTGAGCACATTCTCTGAACTGCCTCCAATGCAATTATATTCCAGTGGAACTCGAGCCCAGGCCTCATGGCCTAGAGGCAAGGTTGTTATCACTATATCCAAAGACTCTTCAGGATACTTGGTAGGGTGATTAGAAACACTAAACTCATTTGAAGACTAATTACTCAATCCCATAATTAGTCTGTGGTAAGGCAGTTCCAAAATTATGAAATTTGACTGGTTGAAAGGGCTCTTGTCTATCTTGATGAATTTTACAGAAGGCTTGTACTTGAATATAGTAATGCTGTTTCTACAATTAGGAGTGGCATGGTGGCTCAGTGGTGACCACTGCTGCCTCAGTGTGCCAGGGACCTGGGTTTGATTCCACCCTCTGGCAACTGTCTTTATGGAGTTTGCACATTGTGTGGGTGGGGTTCCTGCAGATCCTCCAGTTTGAGGCTGTGGGGGTGAAATGTCTACATCGAGTAGTAAGCCTATGGAAGTCTCTGCCTCAAGGTGATTGAGGTCAAAACAGTAACGTTTTCAAGGAAGGACTTGAATATAGATCCTGCAGTTAAAAGGGTATTGAGAGAAAGTGGGACTTTAGTACTGAATCGATAATTAGCCATGATCGCACTGAATGGTAGAACAGGGCTGAATGGCCTGCACCTGCTGTTATTCTCTATTTCTATGTTTCCTCCCATAGTCCAAAGATATGCAGGTTAGGTGGATTGGCCATGCTAAATTGCCCATAGTGTCCAGGGATGTGTAGGCTTGGTGGATTATCCGTGGGAAATATAGGGTTGGAGATGTGGATCTGGATAGGATGCGAACTCAGTGGGCTGAATGGCCTGCTTCCACACTGTAGGGGAGTTCTACTGTTCTAATAGAACAATATTAGAACAATTGTCCCCCGTCCCCCCCACCCCCCAAAAACAAATTCTCCTTTTGAGTGTTTGGAAAATGAGGCCAATGATGGCTGCAATTTGGGCGAATGATAGACAAATTATACGAAGATTAGTTTGAAATGGAAGTAGTGTGAATTTGATTATTTTGTGGGAATAAAGAGATCTATTTATAAGCATTTTTGCTTTTGTGCTATGAACGTATAGCCTTTCATCAATATTTAGTGATTTCCTGGTGTGTTTTCCCCTATTTACTTTACCTCAGCAATCACGACAAACATTTGTAAACCATTTCTTCAGCAGCTAACTATAGATTCACAGAGCAAAGCCTTCATGGGTGAGTTATTTTCCTGTTTAACAAATCCTAAACATTATGATTGTTCCTTTTAATTTGCTGTGCTTAAGTCGCACTGGTAATTTGCATTGCTGTCACAGACTGAATACTGGATTCATTTCTGATCAGTGCTACAGCATTTAGTAATTGCTGTAGCTATAATTGAATCTTCTGAGTCGCAAGTAGGATGTATCCTCAGAAATAACTGTTTTAAAAAAACACAAATCAATAGCTCCTTAATTGTATGGAAGCTGATCAGTCCTGTTGACTTACAGAGCAACCTGCTGAGAAACTATGGGTGCTCCCAAGGATTTGTCTTGCTTCAAGGCTGTAAGATCCCGTCAACTCCTTTGTGGCAGTTGCTGATAACTCTCCATGGTAAACAGCTTCTACATAAGCTCAGCCTGGGTCCATTCATGTTTCTGAGATTTTTCAAGCAGAACTTAGTGGATAGTGTCTCTCTAAGGCCCTCCAATGTATTGTTGCTGTTGTGTGTGACTGGTTCAAGTGGCATTTAATATAATACCCATCCAAAAATTCCAATCCAATTGTATCTGATCACATGCTGGACTTCCTTGACATTTCCTGTGGATGGAATGATGTAGCAATAAAGTGGTAACTAAGAACTGAAGGCTTATGTTGGGGTGTGGTGCATGATGTAGTTTGTGAGGAAGAAATATATTGCTGCTGTAAATATTGTAGAAAGAGATTTTCTGTTCAGTTGGGATGCAATTTGCATCAGCCTGTTTCTGAATGCTGCAGAAACTATTCCATCTTCCACGTTCAGATTAAAATGTGCTGTTTCTGCCATTGTTGGTTCTCAGCCTTGGATTGAAGATAAATGAAAGTGACCACACAGTATTTGCTGCAAAAATAGCTTGCCTATCAAGGCTGGGTGACAATGAGTTTTTAAAAACTGACTGTGTCCAATTGTACTGGGCAAGGAGGCTTGATAATTCTAATTCTTGCCCTCCACTGCCATCTTGGCTATGCTTTGTGCCAAGAATCCAATATTATTTTGGCATCCAGCCTTGCTGATGTGATAGGTAATGTAAGTGTAGTAACAAGAAGTGCTTCACTCATGATTTCACATTGGAATGTACCTGACCAAATATAGATGGAATACATTAGAAAGGGCAAGATTCCAGACCAACTTAAGGTCAGTAGGACAGTTCTTATTCCGAAAGTGAGCAACGAGGAAGATCTGAAAGATATTAATAACTGGAGGCCGATTACAATCGGCCCGATATTGCTCAGGATTTTTACCAAAATTATGGCGAATTGGTTGAGTAAAGCAATTATTTTAAACAAGCGACAAAAAAGGTTTATGACAGGTATCTCGGGGTGCGAGGAAAATATTAAAATATTGGAAAATATTATAAATAGGGTGAAAAGAAATAGAAGGGATCTGGCTGTAGTCTTTATAGACTTAGCCAAGGCTTTTGATACCGTGGGACATAGACTAATTGTTACTGCGCTTAAAAGACTCCAGCTCCCGATGTTATTTATACAATTAAGGATCTATATGAGGAGAACTTTACCCATATTGAAGGTTTTAATAGTAAAACCGAAAATATTCCAATTCTACGTGGAGTAAAGCAAGGTGATGCTTTATCACCAATTCTATTTAATATCATTATGGATCCACTGATTTGCACTATCGAGGAAAAACAAAAGGGAATATTTCTGGGAGAGGAAGGGAATAGATGTCCATGTACTCTGTCTCTTCTGACTGAATGGGCAGGCGGTGGTGAGCAAACTTGTATAGCAGCAGACTGGCAAATTCTCTCTTTGAAATCCCTATGGTCCAGAGAAGTCAACTGTAAGTGCACATTTTCCAAAAACTGCACAAATCTATGTCAGCTAGCAAAACCTGTCATGTGCTGAGAGTAGTTCTGGTCTATCTTGGGACCTGATTGGGTTTGACAATATAAGAAGCATTTGTCATTCAGTATTTGATCCATTTCTCTTCTTCCATGAAGTTGGTAGCAGTCCTTTATTGAGACTGCTGGTTTATTTAATGTGTGCACTATAATTTGCATTTTTTAAAAAAAAAATGGTTTTGATTCAAATGTATTGGTTGCATTCACCACTTATACGGTTTTATTAACATCGATCCATTGCCTGCATCTATAGTCAAGTAAAGAGACAAGCTGGTGTCAATTCCACTTAATTGTAGTAATCTATATCCAAAGATTATTATGGCTGCAAAATTTAAAGAGCATATTTTAATATGTTAGTCTGAAATTTGTAAGGAAATTCACTGATTCATTAAGTCTCGGTCTCTTGATAAACCAACAAGAGTTCTAAATTCAGCAGGGATAAGTGAAGTTTGTAAGATGGAAGTTCATAAGCATCCAGTAGCTAACAACTGTTACACCTTTTTTTTTAAAACTAATATTTACCCTGGTTGTAAACACTTATCACTTGACACTAGATTATTAATAGTAATTCTAATATAGGAGAAAGACTTTGGGCTAGATTTTCCTACCAAGGGGGCATAGGTCAAGTCAGTAAGTTTCCCAACCTGGCAGATCTGCCTCTATTTAAAGGGCTCCATTATGGGCAGTATGTGTTCTGGGCAGGACAGGGTCAAGTTTACTGACCCTAGAAGCAGATTGTCGGTGGCCTTCAGGCCCCTACCTGGGCATCTGAATCTTGGAGCACAGTCAAATATTCATTATGAACCCATCTGGGGACTGTAACAGCAACAACAGACACCTGATTCTCCACATGGGCTCTTTATGAATACCTGGCTGAGCTCCAAGACTCAAGTGCATGGGCTCAGCAGGTGTCTGGAGAAACTGAATTGGTGTGTTTGCTTGATTGACATCTTTGAGGCTATAGTTTATTTTTTCTTGTGTATGTTTATTCTTACAAGATTAAGAGGTGCGAAGTGGATGCAGCTTCCATTACTGCTCTTTTAATGAGCCTGTCTGAACATCTTATAGAAAAACTGTTCTTTTCCCAATGGGTGTTTCCTTTCTCATCATCTCTTCAATAGTTGCCCTTTTTTTTAATGGTTTCTTTGTTTGTTTATTTACACAGTGTGGACTGGGGAAGGGGCACGAGGCAGCATGGAATATCTTTGGGTTTGCCTTTCAAAAGGTTCCTGAATCCAGACTGTGTGGGTTTGTGACAGCTACGTGGCATCATGGCCCACGAATGGTGGAGAATCTGGCCTAACTCAAATGAAAATTTATGGAAGTCTGAGATGCCTACCCCTGCATTAGAACTGGGGGGTGGCTTGATACTGACCGTCCTTATTCCTATGCTGGTGAAGATTGCAACTGCTGGGAATGGGCAGTCCCTGGATTGGATCTTGCCTACTGCTTTTTATATAGCTCCAGAGTTGGATCAAAAAAACTGGCTGCAATCTGTCTTGATAAATTATCAGTCACTCTCCATTAGTCTAGCATTTCCAGGTCGTTAAGGAAAGAAGCAGATATGCAGCAATATCACTGCGTTTGGCATTAATAGAAATCATCGCTATTAATGAGGATGTAATAGCAAATACAGCCTGGAATTGGTGAGACTATGGTTCAATTTCCTTAATAGTCAGGTTTGAATAATAAGACTTTATTCCCTGAATGTGTGTGAACAAGAGCACATTTCTTTCCATCACTTAGTTGCCATAATAATGTAGATGTTGGTTGCCTGTTGGTCAGCAATTATCATTGCAGATGATTGAACTCCAACAATAGTATTTAAATCAAGAGTTCTGGGGTATTTCAGCCAATGATAAGATAATGCATATATATGTTAGGATTATGTGTGACTTGGAGCAGAACATCGAGATAATGGAATTCCCTCGACCATTGCTGCTTTCGGCCTTCTCAGTGAGCGAGATTGCAGTGTTAGGAGGTGTTGTCCGAGTAGCTTTGAGTTAATAAACTGCAAGTGAGTGGCTGGTACACAACAGCAGTTATTACGCTGGTGACAGAATACTGAGGCCTGGATGAACACAGTAAATTCTTGTTATTATGCCCATCCATGTGAGATTGAGCCTTGTAGATGGAGTAGTTTTGATAGAAGAATAACTTTCTTCTGCTCCTTTAGTTGAGTCAGAGATGCTTGACATGGAAACAGACCCTTTTTGGTCCAACTCCTCCATGCTGACCAGATATCCTAAACCAATCTAGTCCCATTTCTCAGCATTTGGCCCATATCCCTCTAAACCCTTCCTATTCATATACCCATCCAGATGCTTTTTAAATGTTGTAATTGTGCCAGCCTCCATCACTTCCTCTGGTAGCTCATTCCATATATGCACCAACCTCTGTGAAAATGTTACCCCTTAGGTCCCTTTAAATCTATGCCGTCTAGCTTTGGACTCTCCCTCTTCAGGGAAAATACCTTGTCTATTTATCCTATCCATGCCCCTCATGATTTTATAAACCTCCTAAAATCGCCCCTCAGCCTCAGATTCTCCAGGAAAAACAGCCCATCCTATTCAGCCTCTCCCTATAGCTCAAATCCTCCAGCCCTAGCAACATGCTTGTAAATCTTTTCTGAACCCTTTCATGTTTCACAATATCCTTCCTATCGGAGGAAGACCAGAATTGCACACTATATTCCAACAGTGGCCTAATCAATGTCCTGTACAGCCTCAACATGACCTCCCATCTCCTGTACTCCATACTTTGACCAATAAAGGAAAGCATAGCAAACGCCTTCTTCCCTATCCTATCTACCTGCAACTCCACTCAAGGAGCTATGAACCTGCACTCCAGGGTCTTTGTTCAGCAACACTCCCTCGGACCTTACCATTAAGGTGTATAAGTCCTGCTAAGATTTAATTTCCCAAAATGCAGCACCTCTCATTTATCTAAATTAAACTCCATCTGCCACTCCTTGGCCCCTTGACCCACCTGGTCAAGATCCTCTGTAATCGGAGGTAAACGTCTTCACTGGGCAAAAAAGTGAGAACTGCAGATGCTGGAAACCAGAGTTTAGATTAGAGTGGTGCTGGAAAAGCACAGCAGGTCAGGCAGCATCCGAGGAGCAGGAAAATCGACGTTTTGGGCAAAAGCACTTCATCAGGAATAGTGTCGGTCATCATTATTGGAGATGGAGAGATCCAGGAAGGGGAGTAGATGTCAGAGATGGTCCAGGTGAATTAAGGTCTGGGTGGAATGTGTTGAAGTTGATGAACTACTCAACCTCCTCGCGGGAGCACGAGGTGGCGCCGATGCATTCCTGATGAAGGGCTTTTGCCCGAAACGTCTTTTTTTTTTTCCCTGCTCCTCGGATGCTGCCTGACCTGCTGTGCGTTTCCAGCACCACTGTTGTAAACTTCTTCGCTGTCCACTACACCTCCAATTTTGGTGTAATCTGCAAACTTACTAACTATACCTGCTGTGTTCACATCCAGATCATTTATATAAATGACAAAGCAGTGGACGCAGCCCTGATCCTTGTGGTACACTGCTGGTCACATGCCTCCAGTCTTAAAAGTAGCCCTCCACCACCACCCTCTGTCTTCTACATTTTGAGCCATTTCTGTATCCAAGTGGCTAGTTTGCCCTGTAATCCATGTGATCTAAACTTGCTAGCCAGGCTACCATGAGGAACATTTTTCAAACACCTTTCTGAAGTCCAAGTAGATCACATCTACCGTTCTGCCATCATCAACCTTCATTATTACTTCAAATATCTATATCTAGTTCGTGAGACACAATTTCCCACACGAAGCCATGTTGACTACCCTTAATCAGTCCTTGCCTTCCCTGTAAATTCTGTCCCTCAGGATTCCCTCCAACCTACTCACCAGTCTATAATTCCCTGACTTTTCCTTGCCACCTTTCTAGAACAGTGGCACCACATTAGCCAACCTCCAGTCTTCTGGCACCTCACCTATGGCTATCGATGATATAAATATCTCAGCAATGGACCCAGCAATCCCCTTCCTAGCTTTCCAGAGTTCTAGGGTACATCTGATCAAGTCCCGGTGATTTATATACTTTTTTTTTTATTTTGTGTTTTAAGACGTCCGACACTACCTCTTCTGTATTGATGTTGTTTGTTTTGCCACATTCTCCATCTTCCATATCCTTCTCCACCATGAACACTGATGCAAAATAGTATCTCCCCCATCTCCTACGGTTGAAAACATAGATGGCCTTACTGATCTTTAGAGAGCCCTATAATCTTTCTAGATAACCTTTTTGTCCTTAATGTACTTGTAGAATCCTATTGGATTCTCCTTAACCCTATTTGCCAAAGTTATCTCATGTCTACTTTTTGGCCTCCTGGTTTCCCTCTTTAGTATGTTCCTATTGCATTTATATCCTTAATTTCTGCTATCTATACCTTATACATGCTTTCTCCTTTATTCTTGACCAAAATCTCAATTTCTCAAGTCATCCAGCATTCTCCAAACCTACAACCTTGCCTTTCCCCCCCAGTAGTAACATACTGTCTCTGGCTCGCTCTCTCATTTTCAAAGCTTCCCATTTTCTAGCCATTCTTTTTACTGGCAAACATCCGCCCCCAATCAGTTTTTGCCTAATACCATCAAATTTGGCCTTCCTCCAATTTAGAAGTTCAGCTTTTAGATCCAGTCTATCCTTTCCAACACTATTTTAAACTAATAGAATTATGGTTGCTGGCACTCCTCACTCCCACCTTTTTATCCCCCCCCCCCCCCCACCCCCCAAAAAAAGTAAAGTTTGCACCTTCTCTCGTAGACACATCCACACACTGAATGAGAAAATTGTCTTGTACACACTTAACAAATTCCCCTCCATCCAAGCCCTTAACATTTATGGCAGTCCCAGTTTATGTTTGGAAAGTTAAAATCCCCTACGATAACCACCCTATTATTCTTGCCAATAACTCACATCACCTTTACAAATTTGTCTCAATTAAGTACTGGCAGGTCTACAGTACAATCCCAATAACGTGATCATCCCTTTATTTCTCAGTTCCACCCAAATACTTTCCCCAGACATATTCCCAAGAATATCCTCCCCAAATACTGCCATAACGTTATCCATAATGAAAAACAATGCCACCCCCCCCCCCCAAGATACTACTACCCTCGAGGATCTTTTTGAACTCCTGTCTAACTTCATACACTCTCCCTTCAGAATCTCATCCCTTTTCACTTTGTCATTCCAGTGTGTACAAAAGCTCCTGCTGATCCCTCTTCCTTTTGAGAGTCTGTCCAAGTTATCTTTGATCCTGGCAACAAACCATTCTGATATCTTGCTATTGGTCGCAGAAGTGTATGTCCCTTAGAGAGCCCCCATCACAGTCGATCACTTGGAACCTGGTGTATCCCTTGTTACATTAAAGCCAGTCTTCGAACCAGAAACCTGGCTGTCCATGCCAAATCCTTGAGTCCATCACTCCTACATTTTCCAAAACTCTATACTTGCTTGAGATGGGGATAGCCACAGGAGACTCCTGCACTACCTGTCTACTTCTATCTTTCCTGGAGGTCACACCTCTACCTGATTTTTGTTTCTTCAATTTATCTCCCTCACTGCAACTGCCATTCATCACACCCCCTACTCCTCTAAATTCCCCATTTCCTCTAGCTGCTGCTGTAACCAATCCATGCGATCTGAAAGGATTCACAACCAAACACTTCCTGCAGGCATAGTCACCATGGAAACTCTCCCTAATCTCCCATCTGACAGGAAGATCATATCACTCTCCCAAAGACCATCAATGCATCTTAATAATCAGAAACTAGCATCATACTGTTGTAAAAATACTGCTTCAGACTAGCTTAGTACATTTTTTTTAAAAGTTTAATCAAGGGACATATCTCAATAACAACATAATCAAAAAAACCCCACTCTACTCGTTGTCGATTTTACAAAAGAAAACTAGTAAGATTACAGTTTAAAAAGCCACTTGGCTGCTCCCATGCTGAGCTCCCATACCCCAGTTTCTCTTCGGTAAGCTGTGAATTTTGCTGTTTTACTTACTTTTCTTAGATGTGTCTCTGTGTCTCTGTGTCTCTGTGTCTCTGTGTCTCTGTGTCTCTGTGTCTCTGTGTCTCTGTGTCTCTGTGTCTCTGTGTCTCTGTGTCTATCACTGCCCATGTGGTCATGCCTTTGTCTGTCTTCCTCATTTTGAAAAGTGCCATTTTTGATTTTTCTTTCCCCATACAGTTCCAAAATAATGCAACAGTAATTACTACTCCTAGAAATTGAGGAAATCAATCCAACACTGACAATACCTTGAAAAGTGCAGCTCTTACAGCTACATTTTCTTTTCTATCCTCCATCTTGATTACCTAGAATCCTTTTGCTTTCTAATATTCCAAATTTAACTTTTGGTCAGTGATGAATGTTATTGGTGTCTGATTTAAGTCCAAGTCCTGCGCTAAATTTTACAACTTCAGAGGATTTGAGTGGTGTTGAGTGCTGGTATTTCTACTATGCAACCACAATTCTACCTGAGATAGAGAGCAGGCCATTGATATAGGAGCCAAAGGCGGTTGTACTGTGAATGCTGCGTTCCATAAAATATTACTTTTTTAGTATCAATAATTTGAGATGATGTACAGTAAGTGCAGCATTCTTGGAAGGAATGGGTACATGTTCACAAAGATTTCATACTTTTAAAAAGGGTGCCCATTTAAAGCAGAGATGAGAACATTTTTTTTTTTCTCTCATGGTTGAGTTTTTGAAGTTCCCTTCCTCAGAAGGCAGTGGATGCAGATTAAAATTTTTAAGGCAGATTGATTATCAAGGGGATGACAAATTATTAGTGATATTCATGAATGTACAGTTGAAGTTAAAATCAGATTAGCCATGATCAAATCTTTAAGTGGCTTAAAGTGCCAAGTGCCTACTCTTGTTCCTTGATCATATGTTTGTTTTGGGGTTTCCTTCCCTTGGATCTAATTCTATTGGAGATTAATTGAGAGACGCAATTGCCACAATTAGTCAACAATTGCATTTATTGTCCGATGTGACAACTGGGATAATTACATTGAGGTGGACAGACATTGTACTTGACTTGAACAAGTCACATATTCCTCAAGTAATCCCACAAGCAATAGCTTTAAGGTGATTGACAATCTGAGTAATATCCTTTTTGTTAGCCATACGTGATTTGGACTTAGGATATTTGATACAGATTTGATCATCACTTTCTAATAAATTAAGTGCCTGAAGAAATCAGTGCAATTCCTCATGGCACTAACTGGATAGATCATTCAAAGGGCTGGTTCTGACTAGATGGACCAAATGGCATCCTTCTGTGCTGTATTAATTCTGAATCTGACCAAGGACTGCAATGATTAGCCTCTGACTGACAGGTAGAATTGTAACCACTAAAGATAATGGCTATTATTGTTAGCAATGTATGAGTAGAATATTTTTACATTTTGTAACGAAGAGGCTCAGTAAGTATTTTGAGCAAATGGGATTTTGAGCAATTTTGTATTTTAAAAAAAAGCAACTTTAGGCAAGTCTATATTCCGACTGGCCACAAAACAGATTAGTATTCTGTTGAATTGTCGAGGCATTCTCAAAAATACTTGGCTTTAGTGCTCACTGGAGCGTTTTGCATTAATGCATACTCAATATTACTTGATGTTGATGTAGAAATGGCGGTAGAACTTCAGCTGGATTCATCAACACAATGACTAGTTATACTGAGGCATTCTATCATGTTAAAGAGATGTGCTGTAGCTCTGTCAACAGCTACTTTTGAGAATTACTAAGCACAAGGGAAGAGAACACCACCAACACTTACAAATTGAGGAAATCACGCCCATTGTGCAGGCTGTGCCGAGTCTTCCAACTTAAACAGCCAAACAGTTTTTTTTTAAACTGTAGCGATTCCTCTTTTTATTACAAGAAAAGTCAAAAACGGGAAAGCCTGTATGTTGGTCAAGGCTTAGCGACTATTAATAACCTGGAATTTCTGCAGCACCTTGGCGGAAGGTCCACCGAATGCATTGTTTCTCTGGAATTTCTGTGGACTTTCCGCAAAAGTTACAGGAAAAGTTCTGAGTAAATGAAAGACGCTTTTGTTTAGGAAGCAAGCTTTCTTTAAAATTTAAAATCTTGCATGTTTAGAAGTGAAATCAGTAATTTTGCTTCTAATTCATAGAAAGCATACTCCAGACAAAACTGAATTTACAGTTTGAATTTAAAGTGAAAGAATCTCCATAAAATAGATTCGCCACCGTATCTGAATACTGTGTAAAATTTGAAGCTGCAACAGCTCTACACCAACCATTTAATCCCAAAGACGAACTGAGCCCCCAGAGAAACAAAGACGACATTCCAAATATTTACCTGTTGCTTCATCTGCATTGTTAATGTTGGTATGCTTCCCTCTGCAGAAACAGAAAGACTATTCTCACCCATAAATCATGTCAATTTGTATCAATCTGTAACAATTTCCAACTCTGTCACCAATCAGGCATTTATTTGGCTCTTGCTGTGAAAATTTAACTGAAAGACTTCATGAATTCTGTTGACTTTGTCCATCAGTAAACATGTATAGGTGCTACACTTTCCTGTCTAAAGTGGTATTCTTATATCATTGGTCCATATTTCTTTTTTGCCACAATGATCAATTTCCATTGTTTGACTTTAATACCTGAGACTTCCATAGACCAACAAATGTTTTATAAAAGAACATTTCTGATTGAAAATGACTTCTGTGATCACCTAACAGGCTGAGGCATTCTGCATGGACTATATAGAACCAGCTGCCTTAAAGTTCTATTTTAATCAAAGCAGTGAAAGTATGAGGAAATTTGCATCTTGTTATACATTCTCTCTTTCTTTCTTAACTGCAGATATTGAGAGGTAAAATGTTGTTGTCTCCAACTATCCAACCTGAAATGAAACAATGACACCAGTCTCTCTCTCTCTCTCTCTCTCTTTTGTTCCTGACCATATTCAATTAAGGTTGGAATAAAAACAAGTTGGAAAACTAAGATCTGCAAACTTCACCACTGTTAGAGACCGACTGCTAAACAGTTGGACTTGGGTTCTTTTGTTCTCACAACCGAAAATACTCTTAATATCTATAACTGCACTTGCATTTATCTTCCTGTCTGTTATAGACACTCTTCTCTGAAGTTTCAAAACTTGTGTTTGTGTTCTTCTTTGGTGGGGCACACTTTGGGGGCTAATGGGTAATAAAATTCCCCTCATTCAAAAAAAATCTTTGCATTGTCTCTTTGTTGACTGGTTAAGTTTAATTGAACTGTTTATTGCTAGGTGCTTAAACTGCAATGCAAGAGGAAGGGTGTTTAAAATAGGACTGGAGCTGTGACCACCCCCTCCCCCTTTTTTCTGCTTGTAACAATATGTATTCACTCCCCACCAAAGATGCACATTGGTAACGGTTAGTGTACACCATTTACAAGATGCACTGTAGTATCTTGCCAAGGCTTCTTAACCAGCACGTTCCAGTTCTAATGAGCTCCGCTGTCTAGCTGGACAAGGGCAGCAGATATGAGCGGTTCCTCTCTATGCCACTCCCCATCCTGATTTGGAAATATCTCACTGTTCCTTCACTGTTTCAGGGTCAAAATCCTGGCACTTCCTAACAACCTGGTGGGTGAGTCTGCACCACAAAGACTGCAGCAGTTATTGGAGGCAGCTCACCACCAATTTTTTAAATAGGTAATTGAGGATGGTGGACCATCCAGTGGTGTCCACATCTATGGTAGTAGTAAGGGAGAATTGATGTGAAGGGAGTTGGCAGTGGTCTGCACATGGAGTCCTGCCTGACACTCCTACATTCCAACTTGACCTGCCTCTGTCACTTCTTTGTTCTCATGCAATCGTTTTGAAGCTTATCCTCATGGAGACAGGTTGCTGTTGGCGAAGTGGCATGGGGTGTTTCATGGAGAAGTAAAGAGAAAGCTGAAAGTGTGGGAAATGGTTGAAGATATCCCACTTTTCCAGCAGAGACTGAGCATAAAGCTGTCTCTGCTACTGAAAAAGGCAGTATCCGCAGACAGACTTGGGAGACCAGCTACCAAAGACTTGTGGCACCTCTGGCTGTGACTCTGTGATTTACAACCCTCCTTGCTGGGAACATCACTGAAACTTTGTACTCCTTGCAGGATGACCTTTTGAGGAGGTGATAATGGCACCTGGTCACCGTTTATGTTTAGTTTGAAGGTGGCAACATGTAATAACAAACATAATGATAAGACACTGATTATAAAAGCGCTTCATGACGTAATAGTTTATAATTTAACCACTGAAACCAGTGGTTAAACTGGACAGATCTGAACATGAACAGAAACTTACTTTCTCCACTGGGTCCTAAGCAAATTCCATCTGGTTTTAAAAATAAACCCCACACAGTAAATTACCTGCTTCATTGGAGGCAACCTCCCTGAATCACAGGGTCCTAGGAAGAATCACTTAACTGGAAGTAGTCACAATCCACTCCACCGGATGACTAAAATGCAAGGAAGTGGGGTAAGCATGCTAGCCTGCTAGTAAGACTGAGACTACATGGTTTCAAGAAGCCCCCCCCCCCCCCCCTTCCTAGCTTACTCAGCAAATGTACAATCTCTGGATAACAAAGCTGGACTAACTCCGATCACTGCTCAGCTTCCAGCATGAACTGTGGGACTGCTGTGCACCTCTGCCTCACAGAAATCTGGCTCAACCTATCCATTCCTGACTGCACACTTCAAGCTGATGGTTTTTCTATCCGTTGTCTGAACTGTACTGCAGCCTCTGGTAAGACAGAGGGTTGAAGGGGTTTATTTTGTAATCATCAACTTGTGATACGTGGACATTGCAACCCTGGGCAGCCATTGCTCCCCAACCTTTAATTCCTCACCATCAAATGTCACACTTCTATCTACCATGGGAATTTATCGCTGCCACCACCACAAGCAAAGGTTGAGGAAGCTCTGGATGTGTTGTACTCCACCACTAACACCCTGGAGACTGAACACCCCAAGGCCCTGAATTGTAACTGGCAACTCAATCAAGCCAATATAAGGAAGGTGTTGCCCAGTACCACCACAACATTACCTACCCCACCAGGGGCCCATTTTAGACCACTGTGAAAGATGCCTATTTCTTCATTCCCCGCACTTATTTCAGGAACTCTGACCACAATGCCGTGCTTCTTCTCCCAGCTGACAGGCAAAAGCTCAAGCAGGAGACCCCCTCTTAGATACAGGTCCAATGCTGGTTGGAGGAGACAGAGGATCAACTCCGGTGCTGTCTGATTTGGCTGATTGGTGCCATGTTCAAACAGTCCACAGGTATCTTGGATGGATACACCACCACCGTCACAGACTTTTATCACCAAGTGTGCGGAGGACTGCATACAGAGGACATCAATCTGGGTGTTCGCCAACAGGAACCCCTGGATGAATCTGGATGTACAGAACTTGCTAAGGATCAGGTGGGAGGCCTTCAGATCAGGAGACCCACTCAAATATAAGGAATCCAAGTGTGACCTTCACAGAGCCATTAAGACGGCCAAAGATCAATACTGATTCAAACTAGAGACCCAGACAGGCACCCGGCAATTATGGCAAGGACTGAATGACATCACAGGTTCAAAAAAGGGACCGTGCAAGATAGCAGACAATGACACATCCCTCCCAGACACCTACTTGGACAAGTCCTGACAAACCTATCCCAACAGTCATTGCATCAGCGGTCAGATCAGTTTTCCTTGGTGTGAATCCAAGGAAAGCGATGGGACCAGATGGAGTAGCAGGCCGTGTACTCAGGGCAGAGGTCTTCTCCGACATCTACAACCTCTCCCTGCAGCAGGCCACTGTCCCTGCCTGTTTCAAGATGGCCAACATCATCCCTGTGCCTAATAAGGCTCATGCAGCATGCCTCAATAACTACCGGCCAGTGGTCCTAACTTCGGTGGTCATCAAGTGCTTTGAAAGGCTGGTCATGGCATTAATCAACTCCAGCCTCCTCACTAATCTTGACCCACTTCAATTTGCCTATCGGACCAACAGATTCACATCAGCTGCCATATCACTTGGCCTTCACTCATCCCTAGAACATTTTGACACCAAGAACCACTATGTAAGAATCCTACTCATTGACTACAGTTCGGCCTTCAACACTAATCCCCTTGACACTGGCTGACTGACAAACTTAATGATCACTGACTAAACCCTGCTCTGCAACTGGCTCCTCGTTTTCTGACCCACTAGCCACAATCATCCTCACCAACATTCAACACTGGAGCCCCCCAGAGGTGTGTACTCAGTCCCCTACTGTACTCACTGTATACCCATGATTGCGTCACCAAATGCCAGACTAATGCCATTTACAAGTTCACTGATGACACCACCATAGTTTGTTGAATCTCCCAGATGGCGACAAAACAGACTACAGATGGGAGGTGGAAGACCTGGAAAAATGGTGCACTGAGAACAACCTAGCTCTCAATACTGGCAAAACAAAGGAACTCATTACTGACTTTCAGTGGGATGTTACTCATGCCCCCCCCAACACACTAACAGCACAGAGGACAGAGGTGGAACAAGTGGAGAGAGTCAAGCTCCAGGGTGTGATCATCAACAACAAACTTTCTTGGACTCTTCATATGGACGCACTGGTTACAAAGGCCCAAAGATGTCTCTTCTTCCTCAGGCAGCTGAGAGAACTTGGCATGATGGCGAATACCCTTGCCAACGTTTATAGGTGTCATAGAGCATACTGCCTGGATGTATCACTACATGGTATGGCAACTGTACCATTCAAGATCGGAGGTGTTTACAGAGAGTGGTGAACTAGGCCCGGACAATCTCAAAGGCCAACCTTCCTTCTACAGAATCCATCCACCAGGACTGCTGTCAAGGAAAGGCCGCCAGCATTCTCAAAGATCCATCCCACCCTTGCAATGTTTTTCTACAACCTCTACCATCAGGGAGAAGGTACAAAAGCCTGAACACATGCACCAGCCAGTTTCATAACAAATTTCTACCCTACTGTTGTTAGAATACTGAATGGACTTGCAAGCTCTTTAATATTTGCCTGTACTAGGTTTTTGTTTTTGCTGCTGCTGTTTGCTTATCTATGCTACTTAACTCTGCGATCTGCCTGTATTGCTTTTAGGTCAAAGCTTTTCATTGTGCCTCAGTACATTTGACAATTTTAATTTTTTTTAATTTATTAAAATTAATACCATAAGGATTGTCTTATGAGGATGATGTGCAGCTGCTCAGCGTGATTTGTCCCAAGCCCTGCTTATCCCTAGGGTTGTACTGGTAACCGGTCACTGCTATTTGCAGGAGATCCTCCACTAAGAGGGTTCCTGGGATAAATTGTTGCTGTAACATTTCACAGCTCTTGTGGTAATAAGAAATACCATGAACCGTCCATAAGATGTGCTCCTTGGAACGTTTGGGATCTTAAAGCTGAGCCATCTCTCCAGACTTGTCCAAGGCAAGTGCCTAGAGCATGAAACCAAACCCTTTTCAACCTGTCTAGGCACTAAAAATGCCTATCCACCCTCCAAGATCCTGCCATCAGCCTTTGTAACATTGTGTGCCTAATTAGATTTTCAATCTTCTATCCAGGCCACTGTTATGGAGATATCCATTCAATGGATGATGGGGCAAACATTCTTTACCCAGAGGCCATATGTTACTGTGATTTTTCTAGATGCATTCCCGGTAAAGTGCGCCAGTCAGCTGCTGATTTCCTCTTAAAAATCTGCACAGGCTGCAACCCTGACAGACAATGAGCTACGGAGCTGTATTCAGGCAGAACTCACATGATATGACCTGGAAATGACCCAATGGCATTGAGTATAGTGCATTAGAGTACAATCACAGAATAGTGCTGCTAGATGATGTGAGCAATCCTCACCACTAAGGGACTGTCTGCTCTCTCGCTCACTGTGCGGTCACTTTTGCTGTCTGCTCATTTATAATACGATTCACAGGGCATGTTCAGTCTGGTGTGGTAAAGGAAAACAACCATTCCTTCAATTGTCACTGGGTCAAAACCCTTCCTAACAATGCTGTAGGTTTATTTACACACACCCATGGTGAGCAACGATTCAACAAGGTGGCTCATCAGTGTCTCCAGGGCAATTAATGATCAACACTAAATACTGTACTGGTCTAGCCAGTGACAGCCACTCCCCATGAATGAGTAAGAAAGAAGAAAATGCTGGCATTTGTCTGCCCTATTGATTGGAAGGAACAAAATAAAACTGCAGATACTGGAATCCAAAGTAGACAAGCAGGAGGCTGGAAGGACACAGCAAGCCAGGCAGCATCTGGAGATGAAGAAGTCTGTTTCTGATGTAACCCTTCCCTTTATCTGCAGCTTCCCCCCACCCCCAACCCCAGTCCAAAGGAAGGGCAGGGACGGGGTAGTGAAGTGGGGATAGGTGAATACTGGTGTGGCCAATGTGAAGAATGAATCCGGTTTGTGGCTGGGAGGGGCTGGGAAGGGAGTTGTGGGATAGGGAGGGAGGTTATTTGAAATTGGAGAAGTGAGTCCTCCGCTGTAGGGTGCCCAGTTGGAAGATAAGGTGTTGTTCCTCCAATAGGTGCTGGTTTTTGTTTTGGCAATGGAGGAGGCCAAGGGCCGTCATGCCTGAAAGGGAGTGGGAAGGGGAATTGAAATGGGCGATGACTGAGAAGTCCGGTTGGACCCTGCGGACCGAGCTGAGATGCTCGGTGAGCCCTTCCCTAAGTTTACGTTTGGTCTCCCCGATTGTAGAGAAGACCATGTCGGGAGCACCTGATGCAGTAAACTAGGTTGGAAGTGAGATAGATGTACTTCTGTCTCACCTGGAAGGGCTGTTTTGGAGCTCTGGATGGAGGTGAGGGGAATGGTGTATCAGCAGGTTTTGCATCTTTTCTGGTTGCTGGGGAAGGTACCTGGGGGTTCGGTGATTGGGGTGGTGTGAACCAAGGACTGTTGAAGGGAGCGGTCCTTGTGGAAGGCAGAGAGGGGTGGGGAGGGGAAGATGCGCCAAGCACCCCCACCACCAAGAACATTTTCCCCAAAAATGTGTAAAGTACTGGAACTAGGCAGCAGGCCAGATGGTATGTGCAAGAGAAAGGAAAACATTTTAATACTTTTGGTGGGACATGTCCGTAGAACTTCAGATGAGTTTAAAAATGGAATAGGAGCCAAAATGAAAGAGGAATATGAAAGTGTTTTAAATAGCTGGAGCCTGCCAATTATATTGCAAATATCAAAGACCTAATACTTTTTAAAAAAATCATTTGGATTTTAGATGGGTCATTATCTGTTCCAGTAAATAATACTTTAGCAATTACTTGTAAAATCACAAGGGTTGTATATTCTGTAACTGATTAATGGCTCCTCTAAAGTGGCTGATAAAGGAATTCCATCAAAGTGCATTAAGTGTTTTGAGAGTGAAATAGTCAGTTTTTATAGCATGGGAAGTGGCCTTTAGCTCATCATGTCTGCAGCATACATCCATCTATTAGATTCCAACTTGTCCAGTTTTCACCTGTAACCTTGTATACTTTGGTGTTTCAAGTGCTTATCTTAAATGTCTTGAGGATTCCTCCCTTTACCACCCTATTAGACAGCAGGGTCTACCCTCGTGATTAAACCTTAAATATCCATTAATGAATCATATCACACAATTTCCTGGCCACTCATGGCACATTTCAATGAAGTCCTGAAAAGGAACCTATCGATCACACATTATGCTTTGTTGCAAAATGCTTTTTCTGCAATTTTGACCGAGGCTTATCCCATCTGGCTACAGTATGTCATACGTTTCTTGTGGAGTAGTGACAATACTGTAGAGGCAGCAGTTGCCTATGGAAAGGTAAAGTACGTTGTCAAATCCCATTCCAGAAGCCAGGAGAGAAGTGCAGCTGGCAATGGGGTTTTGGGGATTGTGGAGGGGAATAGTGAATTATAGCCACAATTTCAGGTCACCAGTGGCTGTCTGATTAGCTGCTCTGAGTTTTGGTGGAAGTTGAAATCCAGGTAATGACAATGCCCTTTACTTAACAAGTTGTGATTTCCTTTGGAGCTGAAGTTCCGGCTGCACAGCTGGGAATGTTGAAAATGAAGAATATATAGTTCTGCTGTCACAAGAATTGAATGTTCAAACCCATTTGTTGTACACTTGTCTCATTTTAGTTTTTTTTTTCCTTTTTTGATGTATGAGTTGAATATAGTGAGCCTTGTGAACTCTGTTAGATCTCTCTGTAGTAACTGAAGATAGTTTTCTTTCAGAAAGGGGAGCTGCCCTTGCCCAGTAAGTTTCCTTGGCTCAGTGCTTTATTTAAAAATATTATTGCAGGGACAACCTGCAAATATTAACATACTCCTGAGACAACATAGTTTTCAAAAGACCAAGTCTAATGAAACAAAACAAGTATTATAATACTTAAGAGCTATTTGTGTTTGTAAATTCACCACCTAGCAACAAAAATAGCCTGCTTGTGAATTTTTAGAAATCCTAATGGCTTTTGGAGATTCTTTGGTTCCCCAATTGGACACGGGTATCACTGGCTGGGCTAACACTTACCACTATCCCTAGATGCCCCTGAGGAGGTGGTGGTGAGCTGTCGTCTTGAGCTGCTGCAGTCTATGTGCTGTAGGGTGACCCACAGTACCAGTAGAAAAGAAATTTCCCGGTGATCATGAAAAACAAGTGATATAATTCCAAGTCAGGATGGTGAGTGGCTTGGAGGGAAACCTGCAGGTGGTGGTGTTCTAGTGTATCTGCTGCCCTCAACCTTCTAAATGCGGTAGATTTGGAAGGTGCTGTCTAAAGATCTTTTGGTGAATTTCTGCAGTGCATCTTGCAAATGATGCACACTGCTGCTACTGAGCATTGATGATAGGAAGCATCTGTTCTCTGTGTGCTGCTTTATCCTAGATAGTGTCAAGCCTCTTGAGTATTGGAGCTACATTCATTCAGGCAAGACCAGAAGACACAGGAGCAGAAATTAGGCCATTCAACCCATTGAGTCTGCTCCGTCATTCATTCATGGCTGATTAAATTTGTCAACCCCATTCTCCCAGTAACCCATGATCCCCTTGATACTCAAGAACCTATCTATCTCAGTCTTAAACCTACTCCATGACCTAGCTTTCACAGCCTTCTGTGGCAATGAATTTCATAGATTCACCACTCTCTGGCTGAAGAAGTTTCTGCTTCTTCTCCATTCTAAAAGGTCTTCCCTTTACTGTACTCTAATGCTGTGCTGTTGGGTCCTAGTCTATCCTATCAATGGAAACCTCTTCCCAACATCCACTCTGTCCAGGCCATTCAGTATTCTGTATGTTTCAACTAGAACGCCCCCATCCTTCTCAACTCCAAGTATAGACCCAGAGTCCTCAAATGTTCCTCATATGTTGAGCTTTGCATTCCTGGGACCATTCTCATGAACCTCCTCTGAACACACTCCAGGGCCAGTACATCCTGTCTGAGGTATGGGCCCAAAACTGCGCACACTACTCCAAATGTTGTCTGACCAGAGCCTTGTTGAGCCTCCGAAGTACATCCCTGCTTTTATATTCAAGTCCTCTTAAGATAAATCCCATCATTGCATTTGCCTTCCTAACTACTGACTCAGAGCTGAAAAGGGCTTATGCCCGAAACGTCGATTCTCCTGTTCCTTGGATGCTGCCTGACCTGCTGCGCTTTTCCAGCAACACATTTTCAGCTCTGATCTCCAGCGTCTGCAGCTCTCACTTTCTCTCTCACTACTGACTCAACCTGCAAGTTTATCTTGAGAGAATCTTGGACTAGAACTCCTGAAGTCTGAAGCGCAAAGAGGCTTTGAATTTTTTCCTCCTTTAGAAATGAATCCATGCCTCTATTCTTCCTACTAAAATTCATGACCACACATTTTCTCATCTGCCATTTCTTTGCCCAATCTCCTAACCTATCCAAATCTTACTGCAACCTCTCACTCTCAGCAAGTGGGAGTATTACATCACATTCCTGACAAATGCCTTGTTGATGTAGGACAAGCTCTGGGAAGTTTGGTGAGTTATTCATTGCGGGATTCCTAGCATCTGACCTGCTCTTGTAGCCACTGTTTTACATGGATGGTTCAATTCAGTTTCTGGTCAATGGTGACCTCCATGATGTTGATAGCAAGGAATTCTGTGTTGCTAATGCCATTGAATGTCAAGGGGTGGTTGTTAGGTTCTATCTTATTGAAGATCAGAGATATCACGGAGCTGAAATGTCTGTCCTGGAGCTGAAATGTCTGACTTCCAACAACAACAACCATCTTCCTATGTGCCAAGTATGGCTCCATTCGGGAGAAAGGGTTTTTTTTTTTGCAGTTACTCCCCAGTGACTTTGGTTTTGTTAGGGCTCCTTGGTGCTGCACGCAGTTAAATATGGCCTTGATGTCAAGGCTGTCACTCTCATCTCACCTCTGGAGTTTTGTCCATTGTTAAACCAAGGTTGTAATGAAGCCAAGAGCTGAGTGACCCTGGCAGAACCCAAACTGTACATCATAAGTAGGTTATTGATATTGGTGACACTTTCTAGCAGTTTTTACTGATTTAATATTGATGCATCAGTGTTCCTTTGCTTAGATGTGGAGGACTTCCCTTGTTCTAAGTTACTTTCGAACAGATCACTTAAAAGTATCTGTCTGGAGTTGGATCATGATGGAACTTGGTTCTCGACCTCCTGTCCCAGAGGTGGGACTAAATCGCTGTGTCACAAGACCTTGGTTTATTTTAATTGCTCTGAGCTATCATAGTGGAATTGTACTGGTTATACAGTTCCTACCTCCAGCATCTTTAGTTTTAATATAGCCAGCCTGACAGGAAGCAAACAATCAAACCCTGTTTTTAACTGCTCACTTAAAGTGGAAGAAAAAATGGTGCAAGATTTGATTCTGGCTGCTTCCTAGGGTGTGGTGTAGTTTAAAAATACATTCACAAAGTAGGAAGCAATGTTGGAGTGAGGCCAGGACACTGCGTAGGGGGTGGCTCATTGATTAAAATTACCTCCATTTGTCCTTCTTCTTTTATGTCTAATCTTTGCTGCACCCTGGACACTCAGTCACAGTGGTTTGTCCTGGAAGATGTTCACTTTAATATTGTTGGACTGCACTGATGCTGGTAGGTGGAGAAAGTTCCAACACAATCCTGGTGTGTAGGTACACTGCGAATATCCAGGTTCTGAAGAATTGAGTAATTCTGTCCAAATGTGGTGTTACGATTAGAGGTTCCCATCTGAAACTCCACCTGTAATATCCCAACTGCATTGTGTGGTGAAGGTGCTCCCACAAACTGTAGCAGTACAAGAAAGTCAAACATCACCTTCTCCATAGGCAACAGGGCTTTGGCACGAGTCACTGTTACTGTGTTCTGCATATTCCACACGCTCCCTGCAAGCAGCCTCCTCTGGAGCAGGAACATAGGCATGGATCAAGTATGAGTAACTGCCATAAATATCAAACAATAGTCCTTGTCCCCAGTATTTTTCTACATATTGTGAATTGTACATTGTAGTGCTTTGGTGGTAGCGACATAGTGCAGCAATGTATTTGAGTGGGAGGCAATGGCCTAGTGGTGTTATGGCTGGACTGTACTGGGGACCTGTTTGAATCCTGTCACAGCAAATGGTGGAATTTGAATTCTGTTAAAAATCTGTAGTTAGGCGTCTTAATGATGACCATGAATCCGTTGTCAATTGTTGGGTAAAACCCATCTAGTTCCCTAATGTCCTTTTTTTTAGGGAAGGAAATCTGTCATCCTTGCGTGGTTTGGCCTACATGTGATTCCAGACCCACAACAAAGTGGTTGACCCTTAACTGCCCTCTGGGCAATTAGGGATGGACAATATATGCTAGCCTTGTCAGTGAAGCCATCAAACTGTGAATGAATAAATAAAAAATTAACCTCTGTCTGTCCTCTTCTGTGGAAGGTTTATATGCACAGGGAATCTGAAATAGAAGCAGCCATTACATCTCTACATCTGTTTTAAGAGTTTCCGAAACGAGCACATCCAGCATTGTTTGATATCCTAGACCAGTATGAGATCAGTATAACTGAAAGTAACAGCTGGGGGTGAGTTGGAGGGAATAAAATAACTTGGGGACGAAGCAGGACCAGATAGTGAGAAATGCATCAACATTAATGGAAGAAAAAAGAACTTCTGTTTTTAACAGGGGAAACTGGGGAAATTGTTTCAAACAATTTCTGAGGATCAAAGAAATTTTCATTCCAGTTAAAAGTAGTTATGGATAGTGTCAAAGCATAGCCAGAACTGTCTGTTTCTCCACAAGCAATGAGGCAAGACTCTTTGGCATTGTCACCAAACAAAGAGTGACAAACTTGTGTTCATTCCTGAGCCGCATACCTTCTAATACTTTCTGATTACAGTGCTCAAGCAATTTATTTAAGCACATGGTCACCTTTTTTTAGTTTTTTTTTACTACTGATGTTGCGCATTTAATCCCTTTTTAAAAAGGCAGTGTATGTTTTGGCTGTGCCTAACTGCCAAGCCAGGAGGAATACTGAGTGCCTGAGTTACATGGTAGCTTTGGCCAGGGGTAGACCGCCTGCCTCATCTGCTTATGTGGGTATGTGTTTCAGAATTTATTTGGATGACGGCTAACAAGTGATGGGAGAGGAGGACATTGTACACTTGGATCAACCTTCATTCATGATTCCACATCTGTGGTTGGGTGGTACCTCCATAAACAATAGAAGCACATAAACCACTGAAAGCAGTTAGTAAATCAGTACTTCCTGATGCTCTGCACTTTCTTGACAAAGTGCCATATCGTTTAATCTGAGAGATCAGTACAGAATTTGATTAGTGATTGTTATGGGATCAACCTGTGATTAGATTGAAATTGGAACTTCAAGACTTTAATGAAATGGCAATGTGGTGAAAGGTCGGCTGGAAGACTGAAATTCTGCTTCAGGTTGACTGAATATAATTGAATCTGGATGCAGCTAACCACTTGATCAGAACTGTTTAACACCTTTAGTCATTTGGATGCCTGAAAGCAAATATGACACATGTTCAAGGTATTTATTTCTGATGGTGAAACTCATTTCTTCCTGGGGTATTTTTTTTTCTGCTGCCCCTGTATATTCAGGGAATGTAGGAAGCCTGCTTGTTTCTTTGCCTCTGGCAGTGCTGCTTCCTCATTTCCAGTTCACATTGGTTCCCACTGCTCAAAGTGTGAGTTTTGGGTTTTACAACTGTAACTCGGAATCTTCACCATTTGATGAATAATTTTTTTTCCTTTTTTTTTCGAGACTTTGAGCCTACAGGTAATGGGAGTTCCTGCAGTGTCATTAATGCAAGGTTTGTAGCTCAGGTTGAAGTTTAGGGTGTAGGTTTACTCGCTGAGCTGTAGGTTTGATATCCAGACGTTTCATTACCTGGTTAGGTAACATCATCAGTGGTGACCTCCAAGGGAAGCGAAGCTGTTGTCTCCTGCTTTCTATTTATATCTTTCTCCTGGATGGGGTTCCTGGGGTTTGTGGTGATGTCATTTCCTGTTCGTTTTCTGAGGGGGTGATAGATGGCATCTAGATCTGTGTGTTTGTTTATGGTGTTGTGGTTGGAGTGCCAGGCCGCTAGGAATTCTTTGGCATGTCTTTGCTTAGCCTGTCCCAGGATAGATGTATTGTCTCAGTCATGTGGAGGGAGAGAGGGTTGTGTCTTTTTGTGGCTAGCTGGTGTTTGTGTATCTTGGTGGCTAACTTTCTTCCTGTTTGTCCTACGTAGTGTTTGTCGCAGTCCTTGCATGGAATTTTGTAGATGACGTTGGTTTTGTCCATGGGTTGTACTGGGTCTTTTAAGTTTGTTAGTTTGTTTGAGAGTGTTGGTGGGTTTGTGTGCTACTAGGAGTCCGAGGGGTCCTAGTAGTCTGGCTGTCATTTCTGAACCTTCTTTGATGTATGGTAAGGTGGTTAGGGTTTCTGGCTGTGTTTGGTCTGCTTGTCGTGGTTTGTTCTTGAGGAATCTGCGCACTGTTACTTTTGAGTATCCGTTCTTCTCGAATACGTTGTATAGGTGGTTCTCTGTTTTCCAAAGTTTGTCTGTGCTGCAGTGTGTGGTGGCTCATTGGAATAGTGTTCTGATACAGCTTTGTTTGTGTGTTGGGATGGTTGCTGGTGTAGTTGAGTATTTGGTCAGTGTTTGTCGGTTTTCTGTATATGCAGGTTTGTAATTCTCCCTTGTCCTTTCTTTCTACTGTGGCGAGTGTCATTAATAATGTTTATTAAGTAACAAAATATAAAAGTTAGGCAGCAACTTTTCTGGATCAACAAGATCCTTGCCTCCTGACCTTTTTATCTAAAGGTGCAAAGTGACAAATTGTCTTCCTTCTCTGTCTCTTCCTCTGGTCTGTTCCCAGTTGGGAAGCTATCTTGTCTGTGATTCTTCAGTTTTCCAGAAGCTGAATGATTTTGAATCCTTTCTCACACACTGACCATGATCATGATCGGTTTGCACAGTCTTTGACCAGTCTCTTCTTAGTTTCCTGAGCATAGCAGTCACCTATGGGTGTCACTTGCTGTCATCTCCAGATTGACTCCCTGAAATGTCAGTTGTATGATGAAGGGCTTTTGCCTGAAACACTGATTCTCCTGCTCCTCTGATATGCTGCCTGACCTGCTGTGCTTTTCCAGCATGAGAGAGTGGTGTCAATTGCTAATGATTTTAGATTTGGGCTCACCAACCTGAATCTCTAACTGATGTACAGATATTCACATTGCACCACAACAGCCTTTGTGCAATGGTAGTGTCTCTACTGCTGAGCTAGGAGAGCCTGGGTTCAAGCCCTGCCTGATTCCAGAGATGTTGATCCAAAATATTTTTCCATATTGCATGTTCTTAGAATTCTCAAGACTTATTGATGTTGTGGCTGAAAATCTACTTCACGTTTTTTAATATAGTAACAATTAGTACTTGCTTTGTGTTAAATAAACATAAGTATGTAAAGTTGTGCATTATGCATCCTTAAGTGTTATAGAAATGACAAAGCTACTTTCATATTTAAAATTTGTGTGTGTGTGTAAATCCAGTGCATAAAGGTGAGTGATGAGTGTTTTCTGTTAACCTACATAATAATAATAATAATAATAATAATAATAAAACGGATGACAGAACTTTATTCCTAGGTTTAAGACATCAAACATTACTACTATACTGTATTAAGATGCGGAAGTGAATACTTGAGACCTGCCCTCTGATAATAGAACCTCCAACCCAAATATAACTGATAGGTGGCAATGGCTGAGGAGTTAACACTCCCAGATCGTAGCTCATTCAATTGTGACAGACTCTACAGGGCTTACTCAGTTACATTATAAAAGTGTAACTTTGTACGGGCCTTGTGGCTTATTTTGCTTATCCAGTAAAGATATAGAGAATCAATGTTTCTATGTAACTGACTCCAATGATAGTGATTTAAGTAGGATATAATGTTTGTCTTATACAGTGAGATTTCAAAGAGTCAAATTCCAAAAACATGAAGCCCTAGTTGGGCTGAAGTTGTCATAAAGATGTACAGCATGGAAACAGACCCTTTGGTCCAACCTGTCCATGCTGACCAGCTATCCTAAATAAATCTAGTCCCACCTGTCAACACCTGGCCCATATCCCTCCCAATCCTTCCTATTCATATACCCATCCATATGCCTTTTAAATGTTATCATTGTTCCAGCCTCCACCACTTCCTCTGGCAGCTTATTCCATACATACACTACTCTCTGCATGGAAAAAGTTGCCCCTTAGATACTTTTTTTTATATATCTTTCCCCTCTCACCCTGAACTTATGCCCTCTAGTTCTGGACTCCCCCACACCAGGGAAAGACCTTGGCCATTTGCCCTATCCATGCCCCTCTTGATTTTATAAACCCCTGTAAGGTCACCCTTCAGCCTCTGACACTCCAGGGAAAACAGCCCCAGTCTATTCAACCTCTCCCTTTAGCTCAAACCCTCCAACCTTGGCCACATCCTCCTTAATCTTTTCTGGGCCCTTTAAAGTTTCACAACATCTTTCCTATAGGAGGGAACCCAGAATTGCACAGAATATTCCAAAAGTGACCTAAATAATGTCTTGTACAGCTGTTAAATGACCTCCCAACTCCTATACTCAATGCTCTGACAAAGGCAAGCATACCAATGGTATTCCCACTATCAAACGGGAAGTCCCATGGAAGGATGCCCATGAAGTTAAGCCAAAGCTCTGGACTACTAACTCTGGATTAGCCAAATCCATGTACACTTGTCATATGACCATGTCAACCAATCGAAGCAACTTAAGTCAAATAGTGCAAAATTATGGGCAATCTTAGTGATGGCTGCAAAATAGTCTTGCCCATGTCCTGAATGAATATGCACCAGGATTTATCTTTAACATGGATGAAACCGATTGTTTCCTCATTCTTTTTCACTGATAATATGCAGACTGGTGGAAAGCAAAGCAAGGAACATGCCACTGCTGTGGTCTGTGCCAACATGGGTGGCACCAAACAGTTGTCATGTCTGGTGGTGGAATGTTCAAGAAGCCATATTGCTTAGTGAATGTTAAGATTTCACCTACACAGTGTGAGGCTAACTGAACTGCCTGGATGTCTGCCAGCACTTTTTTGAGGTGTGGATTGGAAAGTTAACAAAATTTATATCAATGATAGAAAAGGAAGATTATCACCCTCATTACCCTGAAGAGTAGTGACTGGCCAGTCACACACCCACCTGTTTCCCTAACTGAAGCTGCATAGTCCTTCGAGATATTCCAGGGTTTTGCATTACAGCATGAAATCGCAGAAATAAACGTTTGACTGCATTGATGACAGAGTGGCTTCATCTGAAGACTGAAAAAAATCAATGTTTTCATCACAATTCGCATCTTCCTCAGTCATCCACAAATTCACATTAAACAAAGCTTGGAGATGGCTGAGGAAGTCCCTACAGCGTACATTTTGTACCGGCAACAAAAATTTAAAAGAAACAGAAGGAAATAACTTGTTGAATCCTTCAGTCCAGACTGGTGCTACTGAATATGTTCCCCTGATTTTTAATTTTTCTTTTCCCAATTGTCTTTGTCTGTTTGTGAAGGGAATAACTTTAAGAAAGTTGCAGAGTTATAAGTTAGCAATTCATACTTCCTAATTGTTATTGGTTAAAGACAATTTATTTGTAGTCAACAGATGTTTTCTTATTACTTTAACCATAAACGTGAACTCACCTGAGTGGTGAGTGTTTTCTGTTAACCTGAGTCCATCTGTCAGGTACACTGAATAGTCAAACTAAATCTTTTCACATTGTGGTGACTCTTGATGTCCAGTCCCAACCTGGTGCGTAATGACAAAGATTGGGGGTATGTTAGAATATTGGAACAGAGGCAATGGCAGATTGGATGTGGAATTGTGAAGGGGTAAAAGGAAACTCCCAGTTTTTTTTTGTACTATCAAAAATATGATGGGATTAGAAATTACTGAAGCCTTCCTACATGTGTAAGCAATGTCCCTGACAAACTTAGATGCCAAAAGCCAGGCTGATTGAATTGACTAGTGAGCTAGAAGTGGAATTGCATGCTAGAGCTAAAAAGGCAGAGATTGAAAAATTAGCATTACAGTTGGGTTTATTAGAAATGCAGGAGAGATGAACAGTGACACATTGGAATCAGTTCGTATTTAGTTACAGTTAAAGCTGTTTTAGCATTATGAAAAAATATAGGAGCTAGAGATGGAAAGGGAATTTTAAAAACCTGAACTTCAAAGAGAAGAAAATGACCTGTAGAGATCAAGAAGTAAAGAGCAGATTGGAACGAGAGATTCAAGAGAAAGGAAAATATAAGCTTTACATGATGCAGTTTAGGAAAAGAGACTTCAAAAGTTGAAGAAGGCTGTAATAGGGAAAATTATAGTAATTAATTAAAGTCCAATTTCAGCTTGAACAGACTGTACCAAGAATTGAGGGAAAGGGATGTTGAGATTTTCATGTTATTTAAGAAATAGTAAGTTAATTTGCCAATGACATTGGTCATTGCCCCTGCAGAGCAAACCAAGTTGAAGTACAGGAAATTTGTGCTTAACTCTCAGGTAGGTTTCTAAAGATTATAACATTGTAAAGGAAGCTGTGCTGGGTGCATGTGAATTAATCCCTGAAGCACAAAGGTAAGAGTTTCTAAATTTTTGGAAACCGCTTGGCCAGACCTACATGGAATTTGAAAATATTAAGCAAGGGTACTTTTGACTGGGGGAATATGAGTCACAGGATTCAAAATCACAAAGTTCTCCGAGATCCATCTCTCGGAAGGATGTTTTTTGTATTGAGAACCCATTTGAATAACCGAGTCTTGTAACTGCTAGATAGGAAGCAGTAATTGCTGATTATCATGATTCATGAACAATTTCTTCACCCCTGTGAGAATGAGGATCGTGGACTCATCCCAGAATGTCCATATACCATGAAAAATAAACTGTAAAAAGACAGTATGGGTGTGATTTCTCTGAACTTGAGCCAATGTAACGGTGTCATGTTGAAACTTCTTTATAGTGTGTGCTGTGAGATCATTCCCTCTGTCTTCTATATTTAGAATTTTTTGTTCATTCTTTTATCTAATAAATCTCCATTTATTGAGAGAGTCTGCAATCTCAAGTGAATATATCTCTGTGACTAGCCACCATGTTAACCAACTAAAAGATATTCTGGGATCTGGCTTGTCTGACAAGACCGTTAGCTGGGATCATAACAAATGCTGAGTTTGGAAGATCATTAGAGAACTGTCAATTGGTTTCCTTTCCACCCCTTTTCAAATGGGATGCAAGTGTGTCCTCAAGTTCTTTAAATCGGCATGGAGGGGACTGAGTTGGGCCTGAGAGAAAGAGGAGTACATCTGTATGGTAGGTGGAAGGAAGGTTCTATGTAAGATGCACCCAATTCCATATAAGCTAAATATCTGATTCTGAAGAAGGATCACTAGACCCGAAACGTTAAATCTGCTTTCTCTCTATTGATGTTGCCAGATCTATTGAAATTATCCAGCAATTTCTGTTTTGTATCTGGTTGAAGCAGTTTTGGCAGAGTCATTCACCAAACAGTACTGTTTTATCTCTCTCATAATCTGCATGGTTGGTGTTACGACACTGGGTAAACCTTCCTGCTTAATTTAAAACTAGCAACACCGATTTATCGCGTGCAGTAATCTGTAAGAATTCAAGTAGCCAAGAACTATTTAAAGTAAAAATTAACAACTTTATTTCTTAAAGCATAACAGGGAATAATTAACTAACAACTATGTACAAGTCCTTACTCTAAACTATCTTTTACCTTTCCTTCTATAATAAAAACTCCCAATTAAGATTTACAAAACAACACTACTTATCTCAAAACCAGGCAGCTTTTGGTCCTTCTGTTCGGATCTTCCTGTGTCGTCTTTTCTTAGGAATTTCTGCATCACAGGTTACTGATCGAAAAGGTAACTTTTTTTTAAGAGAACTATTTTTCAGGCAGCATGTTTACATGCTGGGCTTGGCTGTCCTTCTCCAACTGTTCAATACTTCCCTGGTCTTATACCCTAGAGCATCTGATTGTGTCATTGGCTTTTAAGATTGTCAATACACTCAATTCAAATTTGATTGGAATTTGGTATACTTCAGGGTATAATTTTAAACTGGCCCAATTTGAATCTTTTTTTTTTGTTTCCAGGCAACCAGCTACTCTAGTAGCAGGAGCACATGTTACTTTGTGTCTTATTGAGCAGACTTGGAGCTGTCGCTGTCTTTTTTACTTAAAGGTATAGTTCACCCACATCTTCATAACACCCCCCCCCCCCCACCCGAAGAAGAAAAAATGAATCATCACAACGAAAAGATGGCTTCATTTGTTTTCCTCTATTTTACAAACACATTACCCTAACATAACTTTAATATAAGTTTACCTTAACTTCTTCCTGTGTGTGTGTGTGTGTGTGTGGTGTGTGTGTGTGGTGTGTGTGGTGTGTGTGTGTGGTGTGTGTGTGGTGTGTGTGTGGTGTGTGTGTGGTGTGTGTGTGGTGTGTGTGTGGTGTGTGTGTGGTGTGTGTGTTATATATAATGTAACATTAAATAAAGACAAATTTCACCTAAACACTCTCAGTTAAATCCGTGATAACGCATCTGTGATTACATTCTTCCGACCCGCAACATGTATTATTTTTAAATTAAAAGTCTGTAGCATAAGACTCCAACGACATAGTCACATTCTTACCTTTAAAACATTCTAAGAATGTAAGCGGATTGTGATCAGTGTACACAACCGTCTCCGACACATTGTTCATGATATATACACTAAAATGTTGTAAGGCCAGTACCAAACTCGATAGTGCCTTATCGATTGCAGAGTATTTCCTCTGGCGGATGCTGATCTTTTTCGAAAAGTAACCAACTGGCAGTTCATCCCATCCTCCTCTTCCTGTAGGAAGACAACTCCAACTCCAATGTCACTAGCATCGATGGCAACTTTAAAAGGTTTTGAAAAGTTTGGAGCTAAAACTGGTTTGGTGGTTCATATTGATTTCAAATGATTGAATGCCTCCTGGCATTGTTCCGTCCACCTAAACTGTGTTCTTCATCAAATCGGTTAACGGTGCCACTATGCTGCTGAAGTTTGGAACAAACGTCTGATCACATCTAGGCAGATGCTGGAAGCCAGAGTTTAGATCAGGATAGTGCTGGAAAAGCGCAGCAGGTCAGGCAGTATCTGAGGAGCAGGAAATGAAGGGCTTTTGCCTGAAATGTTGATTTTCCTGCTCCTCGGATCTGCCTGACCTGCTGTGCTTTTCCAGCACCACTCTGATCTAAACGTCTGATTAGAATCTGCGTCCTAAGAATCAAAGTACCTCTTTCTTCAACGTTGATCATGGAAATTCCTTGATGGCCTTTGTCTTTGTGTTCCGTGGGGGTCAACCTTCCATGACTGACGTTACGTCCCAAGAATGTCACCTCTGCTTTTGCGCATTCCATTTTATTTAAGTTTATCACCAGTTTTGCTTCTCATAGTTGTTCAAAGAGCGCTGCCAACTGTACCATGTGATCTTTCCAGGACTTACTAAAGATCACTACATCATCCAAATAGACTACACAGTTTGTTAACCCAGCCACAACTGTTCATGAATCTTTGGAATGTAGCGGGTGCATACTTCATTCCAAAGGGCATCACTTTAAACTGATACAGCCCATTTTGGGGTGACAAACGCAGAAATGTCTCTTGCCGTCTCAGATAAAGGTACCTGCCAGTAACGATGCATTAAGTCCAACTTGGTGATGTAACTGGCTTATAAGTTATAACTTCTTTTAAGCCTTGTGCTGCCAAGGAAGAGGTATGCAGTACTACTGGTGAAAGGGTGTTAGGACTCTGAGGCTGCACAAGTCTACATATGATGCGGATCATTTTGAGTGAAAAGCTGGGATGTAACGCTTATTTTAAGGAGAAAACATCGGTCTTTTGCCATAGAGAAAATGACTCTTTAAATGTTTTTCTATGGCCTTTTTTCCATTTGAATACACAAGTTGTTTGTTTCCTTTTGTCTGCCTGAAGTAGTCACTGGGACTTGAGGTGGGGGTGGGTGTGGAATGTTGCTGATCTCTCTGTGCCTTTTATTTATGCTGTTGTACTCTACACAGTACAAGATGCTCGATAGTGGCCACTGGGTCATTCTCCTTAGAACTGAGATTGCCAAAGCAATAGAAAAGCTTTTATAAAAGAACAGAGCATTCAAAATAAAGGTTTCTAAAAATATATCCCATTTATAGTGTTTTAACTTTTTTTTGTCCCCTTCTGTTAATACATTTGATGGTTTACAGCATAGTCCCAGTTCATTAACTTTTAAGGTAAAGTATTCTTGAGCTATTAAAGTTTAATATGTGCTGCGGGACATCTTTCCATGCTTTATAAGCCAGTTATACTGCCTCATCTATTGGTGCACCATGATAATATCCTCTGAGAGCCATATGTTCATGCTTTTAGCCATTATTAGGTTAATTGAAGATGCGTATATATATATATGAAGCAATTCTGCAACATCTCTAGCGTAAGAATGTTATCATGGAGGATTTATAACTCTGCTGCTTTGGGCAAGGCACTTTAATGTTGGAATATTTATTTAACTTGGACAGTGAGTACACTCATCTATTTATAGAACTGAAATTATTTAATAGCCTGCATCCATAAAACATTGCAGCTGTCCCATTTTTTGTATTTACATTTGGAGTAGCTGAAATAACTACTGGTCCTGAATTTCTTATAGTGTTGTGCCAGAACCCTATTGTAAATCAGGCAGAACCCATATGGAACTCGTTGAAAAATGGCTGGAGAGCTCATCCAGTCCTACCCAGTGACCTCCGGAATCTGTGACCCCAGGAATCTGACCTGGGGAGGGGGACTGGCCTTCAGCTGGGAGCATTGTAACAGTGTAGACCCAGTGTAGGACGAGGAGCGATACAGAGAAATGAGATCTATTGTCTGTGTCTCTGTCTCCGTCTCTGTCTCTCTCGCTCTGAGATGTATACCATGGTTCAACCTGTCCACGCCGACCAAACGTCGGTCTTCACTATCCTATCTACCTGTGATTCCACTTTCAAGGAGCTATGAACATGCACTTCAAGGTCTCTTTGTTCAGCAACACTCCCTCGGACCTTACCATTAAGTGTATAAGTCCTTCTAAGATTTGCTTTCCCAAAATGCAGCATCTCGCATTTATCTGAATTAAACTCCATCTGCCACTTCTCAGCCCATTGGCCCATCTGATCCAGATCCTGTTGTAATCTAAGGTAACCCTCTTCGCTGTCCACTACACCTCCAATTTTGGTGTCATCTGCAAATTTACTAACTGCACCTCTTATGCTCCCATCCAAATCATTTACGTAAATGACAAAAAGTAGAGGGCCCAGCACCAATCCTTGTGGCACGCCACTGGTCACAGGCCTCCAGTCTGAAAAACAACCCTCCACCACCACCCTCTGTCTTCTACCTTTGAGCCAGTTCTGTATCCAAATGGCTAGTTCTCCCTGTACTCCATGAGATCTAACCTTGCTAATCAGTCTCCCATGGGGAACCTTGTCAAACGCCTTACTGAAGTCCATATAGATCACATCTACTGCCCTGCCCTCAATCAATCTTTTTTGGTACTTCTTCAAAAACCTCAATCAAGTTTGTGAGACATGATTTCCCATGCACAAAGCCATGTTGACTATCCCGAATCAGTCCCTGCCTTTCCAAATACATATACATCCTGTCCCTCAGGATTCCCTCCAACAACTTGCCCACCACTGAGGTTAGGCTCACCGGTCTATAGTTCCCTGGCTTGTCTTTACCGCCCTTTTTTAAACAGTGGCACCACGTTTTCCAACCTCCAGTCTTCCGGCACCTCACCTGTGACTATCGATGATACAAATATCTCAGCAAGAGGCCCAGTAATCACTTCGCTAGCTTCCCACAGAGTTCTCTGGTACACCTGATCAGGTCGTGGGGATTTATCCACCTTTACCCATTTCAAGACATCCAGCACTTCCTCCTCTGTAATCTGGACATTTTGCAAGATGTCATCAACTATTTCCTACAGTCTATATCTTCCATATCCTTTTCCACAGTGAATACTGATGCAAAATATACATTTAGTATCTCCCCCATTTTCTGTGGTTCCACACAAAGGCCGCCTTGCTGATCTTTGAGGGAGAAAGTGAGGACTGCAGATGCTGGAGATCAGCTGAAAAATGTGCTTTTCCAGCAACACAGCAGGTCAGGCAGCATCCAAGGAGCAGGAGAATTGACATTTCAGGCATAAGTCCTTCTTCAGGAATGAGGAGGGTGTGCCAAGCAGGCTAAGATAAAAGGTAAGGGGGAGGGGCGTTGGGAATGTGATAGGTGGAAGGAGGTTAAGGTGAGGGTGATAGGCCAGAGAGGGGGTGGGGGCAGAGAGGTCGGGAAGAAGATTGCAGGTCAAGAAGGCGGTGCTGAGTCAGAGGGCCCCTCCCCCAAGTCACTCCTCCGTACCTTTTATCTTGGCCTGATCTTTGAGGGGCCCTATTCTCTCCCTCGTTACCCTTTTGTCCTTTAATAGTTTTGTAAAAACTCTTTGGATTCTCCTTAATTCTATTTGCCAACACTATCTCATGTCCCCTTTTTGCCCTCCTGATTTCCCTCTAAGTATACTCCTACTTTCTTTATACTCTTCTGAGGATTCACTCGATCTATCCTGTCTATACCTGACATATACTTCCTTCTTTTTCTTAACCAAACCCTCAATTTCTTTAGTCATCCAGCATTCCCTATACCTACCAGCCTTCCCTTTCACCCTGACAGGAATATATTTTCTCTGGATTCTTGTTATCTCATTTCTGAAGGCTTCCAATTTTCCAGCTGTCCCTTTACCTGCGAACATCTGCCTCCAATCAGCTTTCGAACGTTCTTGCCTAATACCGTCAAAATTGGCTTTTCTCCAATTTAGAACTTCAACTTTTAGATCTGGTCTATCCTTTTCCATCACTATTTTAAAACCAATAGAATTATGGTCGCTGGCCCCAAAGTGCTTCCCCACTGACACCTCAGTCACCTGCCCTGCCTTATTTCCCAAGAGTAGGTCAGGTTTTGCACCTTCTCCAGTAGGTACATCCACATACTGACTCAGAAAATGGTCTTGTACACACTTAAATTCCTCTCCATCTAAACCTTTAACACTGGGCGGCATGGTGGCACAGTGGTTAGCACTGCTGCCTCACAGCGCCTGAGACCCGGGTTCAATTCCCGACTCAGGCAACTGACTGTGTGGAGTTTGCACGTTCTCCCCGTGTCTGCGTGGGTTTCCTCCGGGTGCTCCGGTTTCCTCCCACAGTCCAAAGACCTGCAGGTCAGGTGAATCGGCCATGCTAAATTGCCCGTAGTGTTAGGTAAGGGGTAAATGTAGGGGTATGGGTGGGTTGCGCTTCGGCGGGTCGGTGTGGACTTGTTGGGCCGAAGGGCCTGTTTCCACACTGTAATCTAATCTAATCTAACTATGGCAGTCCCAGAAGCTGTCTGGAAAGTTAAAATCCCCTACCGTAACTACCCTATTATTCTTACAAATAGCTGAGATCTCCTTACAAATTTGTTTCTCAATTTCCCTCTGACTATTGGGGGGGTCTCTAATACAATCCCAATAAGGTGGTCATCCCTTTCTTATTTCTCAGTTCCACCCAAATAACTTCCCTAGATATATTTCTGGGAATATCCTCCCTCAGCGCATCTCTAATGCTATCCCTTATCAAAAATGCCACTTCCCCTTCTCTCTTCCTCTCTATCCTTCCTGTAGCATTTGTATCCTGGAACATTAAGCTGCCAATCCTGCCCATCCCTGAGTCATGCTTTTGTAATTACTGTGGTTCTGTTCGCCGAGCTGGAAGTTTTTGTTGCAAACGTTTCGTCCCCTGGCTAGGCGACATCATCAGTGCTTGCGAGCCTCCTGCGAAGCGCTTCTTTGATGTTTCCTCCGGTGTTTATAGTGATCTGTCCCTGCCGCTTCCGGTTGTCAGTTTCAGCTGTCCGCTGTAGTGGTTGGTATATTGGGTCCAGGTCGATGTGTTTGTTGATGGAGTTTGTGGATGAATGCCATGCCTCTAGGAATTCCCTGGCTGTTCTCTGTCTGGCTTGCCCTATGATAGTAGTGTTGTCCCAGTCGAATTCATGTTGCTTGTTGTGTGTGGCTACTAAGGATAGCTGGTCGTGTCGTTTCGTGGCTAGTTGATGTTCATGTATGCGGATTGTTAGCTGTCTTCCTGTTTGTCCTATAGAGTGTTTTGTGACAACACTACTATCATAGGGCAAGCCAGACAGAGAACAGCCAGGGAATTCCTAGAGGCATGGCATTCATCCACAAACTCCATCAACAAACACATCGACCTGGACCCAATATACCAACCACTCGAGCGGACAGCTGAAACTGACAACCGGAAGCGGCAGGGACAGACCTTTATAAACCCCGGAGGAAACATCAAAGAAGCGCTTCGCAGGAGGCTCCCAAGAACTGAGGATGTCGCCTAGCCAGGGGACGAAACGTTTGCAACAAAAACTTCCAGCTCGGCGAACAGAACCACAGCAACGAGCACCCGAGCTACAAATCTTCGCACAAACTTTGAACGCTTTTGTAATTGCTATGATATCCTAGTCCCATGTTCCTAACCATGCCCTGAGTTCATCTGCCTTCCCTTTTAGGCCTCTTGCATTGAAATAAATGCAGTTTAATTTATTAGTCCTACCTTGTCCCTGCCTGCCCTGACTGTGTTTGTTTGACTCACTTCTGTTCTCAACTGTACCTTGTCTCAGATTGATCTCCTTCCTCACTATCTCCCTGGGTCCCACCCCCTCACCTTACTAGGTTAAATCCTCCTAAGCAGTTCTAGCAAATTTCCCTGCCAGTATATTAGTCCCCTTCCAATTTAGCTGCAATATGTCATTCTTGTACAAGTCACTTTTACCCCAAAAGAGATTCCAATGATATAAAAATGTGAATCCTTCTCCCATACACCAGCTCCTCAGCCATGCATTCATCTGCTCTATCCTCCTATTCCTGCCCTCACTAGCTCGTAGCACTGGGAGTAATCCAGATATTACTACCCATGAGGACCTCCTTTTTAAATTTCTGCCTAACTCTCTGTAATCTCCCTACAGAGTCTCAACCTTTTCCCTTCCTAGATCGTTGGTTCCAATGTGGACAATGACCTCCTGCTGGCCCCTCTCCCCCGTGAGAACTTTCTGCACCGTCTCTGAGACATCCTTGATCCTGGCACCAGGGAAACAACACACCATTCTGCTTTTTCTCTGCTGGCCACAGAAATGTCTGTCTGTACCTCGGACTACAGACCCCCTAACACAATTGATCTCTTGGAAGCCGATGTACCCCTCGTTGCATTAGAGCCAGTCTCAATACCAGAAACTTGACTGTTCGTGCTACATTCCCCTGAGAATCCATCACCCCCTACATTTTCCAAAACAGCATACCTGTTTGAAATTGGTATATCCACAAAAGACTCCTGCCCTCGGTGCCTACCTCTCTTCCTGGAGTTAACCCATCTATTTGACTGTATCTGAGACCCCACCCCCTTCCTATAACTGCCATCCATCACATACTGTTGCTGTTGCAAATCCCTCATCGCTTCTAACTGTCTCTCCAACTGATCCACTTGATCTGATAAGATTCGCATCCAACAGCATTTATGGCAGATATAATCCGCAGTAACCCTTAAATTCTCTTTAAAATCCCACATCTGACAAGAATACATATCACTGCAAAGGCCATTTTTGCTCCTTCACAATCAACAGACCCAGAAAATAACGCCATCTTATTCCTCTACAAAGCACTACACCAGGAAATATGAAGAGCTATGGCTTATATTTTAAGTTTAATCAAGAGACTTATCTCCAAAAACATATAATCAAGAAAGAACCCACTATACTCACTACTGCAGCCTTTCTCTTGGACAGACTTAAAACAACAATTAACTTATCTGATCGTGTTGTGAACTTCGCCCAAACCGGTTCCTCTAAGATTAGTTGTGAAATTCACTGTTTGTTAATTTTTCCAGATGCACTCTGATGTTCAGCAACATATGAATTCAAAAACATCCTCTCTTGCTGTGTGTTCACCCCACCCCATGCTCCCCAAAAAAGCCAACTATATCAGGCAGGGTGAAGATTTATGGTGGATTGGGAATTGAGATGGGTAACCTTTACAATCCCACCATTGGCATATTGGCACCCATATTATAACCTCAAAAAGTGGGTAGGCAGTATCCGAAGAACCCAGTCAGCCTAACAACTCCTCTCTCGGTAAAATGCCTTTTTGGTGACTCTGCAACATCCATGTGATTTTTAAAAAAAAAAATCTCTTTCCTTCTAATAACTTGTGGAATTACGCCCTGGTGATTATTCTTCCCAGTGACAATTCCTTACTTTACCCCGTATTGGTTAATATGTACAAATGTAAAATTGGCATTTCTTTTCTTCTAGCTTTGCTGCATGTCTGTTGATGTTTGGAGTGAACAATCCCAAACACAAAACAGACCTTTTTATTCTGATCCCTCTCAAGTGCAAGTGATTTTCTAAAATGAGGCTGTTAGCGGAAATGTACTGTTGTGTTAGAGCTTCAGGACCCTGGAGCAACCTTGCAATGATGTCACAGAGCTGCATATCATTGAACATAAATAGTAAAAGTACAGTGTAGGTGGAATGCGAACCCTCTGGTAGAAAACACTAGAGACCCACTACAATACCATGCTCCAGACTGAGTGAGTGTCTTAAGAGCACATGGACGTGAACACACTGAGAAGGTCAGTGAGTCCTTACCTTGATTTAACTATAAATTAGAGGCTGATGTACCTATGAATACCATGCACAGCAGTATTTAGTATTAATAAACAAGTAGATTTAATTGAAATCTGGAGCTGAAGACTGTGTTCTTGGCTTTGCCTTCTCCTCAGCCAGTCTATCTTGAACACCACATTTTTTAATGTGGCATCAAACCACACAATAAAAGATATATTGCTGAGAAAATATGTGCCTTAATTTTGTTTGCTTTCCCCTTTCTATGCTTTTGACATTAACTCCTAAGGTGAGCAATTTATGGTAGATGTGGGGTTCTTCTGTAAGCGAAGCGAGCATTGTCCATCTTGTAGCAAAGAGAAACATGGAAAATGCTGCCTAGTTTGTCACCTCAAAAATACCTCCATAAAGATGTGTTCACAATCTGTATCCTTCTTTCTTTGTTGCGTGACAATGCTTGTTTTTGGAGTGTGTTTTGATTCTGTTCTGACTCAGAACTGTTTCAAATGCTTCTGACATGCACTGCAGATCACTATCTGACACAAACACTGTTGACAACACCAATTACAAACCAATTTCTCTCTAGATTCAGTGAGCTTCAAAGTCAATATATTTATGTTTATTCCTACCTGGTTCAGCAATCCAAGGGGCATTTTACCCCCATCCCCAACCCCACGACCACCACAAAAGGTGCCCCAGGACAAGATCCAAAGGGGTACCTTTTCTCTTTTTGAGTGGGTACCCTGTCTTTCGAAACAAATTCACAAAGTTAAGCTGGATCACAAAATTACATGAATGGAGAGGCTGCTGATTTCAGGAGGACAACTGCCCCCATGAAATGCTCAAAGTGCAAAACTCAATGCATTGCCATTCCTGCCTTTTCAAAGTGGTAAGTTGTCACGTTCGGCGTGTATCTTCGTTTTTTGGGTTCAGCAGTCATCTTAGGGCTATCTGTCATTGAGAAAATCTGGCCCTTGCTTACAGCCTCCCCATTCAATGCTCTTCACTGTCTTAATTGCTTCTGATCTTTCTAATCTACCCAGCTTTTTACTGCTGTGTCCAGCTGCAATCGGCGCTGCCCTGACCTTGCAAATTGCTGGCTGTACTTTGTCCTTTTACATTGACTTCTAATCCATAATTTTATCATTTTGGCTTTCCTTTGTGAAAGAGTTCTTTGTGTTCTCCTAACGCCGTTGGGCAAATTGTTGGAGGGAATCCTGAGGGACAGGATGGACATGTATTTGGAAAGGCAAGGACTGATTAGGGATGGTCAACATGGCTTTGTGCATGGGAAATGATGTCTCTCAAATTTGATTGAGTTTTTTGAAGAAGTAACAAAGAAGATTGATGAGGGCAGAGCAGTAGATGTGATCTATATGGACTTCAGTAAGGTGTTCGACAAGGTTCCCCATGGGAGACTGATTAGCAAGATTAGATCTCATGGAATACAGGGAGAATGAGCCATTTGGATACAGAACTGGCTCAAAGGTAGAAGACAGAGGGTGGTGGTGGAGGGTTGTTTTTCAGACTGGAGGCCTGTGACCAGTGGAGTGCCACAAGGGTCGATGCTGGGTCCACTTCTTTTCTTTATTTATATAAATGATTTGGATGTGAACATAAGAGGTATAGTTAGTAAATTTGCAGATGACACCAAAATTGGAGGTGTAGTGGACAGTGAAGAGGGTTACCTCAGATTACAATGGGATCTTGATCAAATGGGACAGTGGGATGAGAAGTGGCAGATGGAGTTTAATTCAGATAAATGCGAGGTGCTGCATTTTGGGAAAGCAAATCTTAGCAGGACTTATACACTTAATGGTAAGGTCCTAGGGAATGTTGCTGAACAAAGAGACCTTGGAGTGCAGGTTCATAGCTCCTTGAAAGTGAAGTCACAGCTGGATAGGCTCGTGAAGAAGGCATTTGGTATGCTTTCCTTTATTGGTCAGAGTATTGAGTACAGGAGTTAGGCGGTCATGTTGCGGCTGTACAGGACATTGGTTAGGCCACTGTTGGAATATTGTGTGCAATTCTGGTCTCCTTCCTATCGGAAAGATGTTGTGAAACTTGAAAGGGTTCAGATAAGATTTACAAGGATGCTGCCAGGGTTGGAGGATTTGAACGATAGGGAGAGGCTGAAGAGGCTGGGGCTGTTTTCCCTAGAGCGTCGGAGGCTGAGGAGCGACATTTTAGAGGTCTACAAAATCATGATGAGCATGGAAAAGGTAAATAGGCAAAGTCTTTTCCCTGGGGTCGGGGAGTCCAGAACTAGAGGGCATAGGTTTAGGGTGAGAGGGGAACGTTATAAAAGAGACCTAAGGGGCAACGTTTTCACGCAGAGGGTGGTATGTGTATGGAAGGAGCTGCCAGAGGAAATGATGGAGGCTGGTACAATTGCAACATTTAAAAGACATTTGGATGGGTATATGAATAGGAAGGGTTTGGAGGGATATGGGCCGGATGCTGTCAGGTGGGACAGATTATGTTGGGATATTGGGTTGGACCGAAGGGTCTGTTTCCATGCTGCACATCTCTATGACTCTAATACTTTCTCAGTGTCCAATGCATTTTATTGATGCATCCTGTAAATATCGTAGTTTAACTGTTTGGCCAATTTCTTCCCATTAGAGACACTTGTTTCCTCCTTCAACTACCTAATGGCAAGCGATGGGTTACATCACTTTATTGAACCCTAACACTAACTTGACCTACCATTGGAATAATGTTATTGGAATAATTAGTCAGTTTAACACCAGTGTGTGTGTATGGGTATTGCTTGACTTGGTATGAATAAAGTCACAATGAGATTTCTGAATGAGTATAAAATTCACAGGTTTCAAGCCATTTTTGACAGGAGGTGTTGATTTTTTCCCAGTATAACCTGTGGCAGACTTGTCTGATGGCAAGACAATTTTAGGGAGGGAGTATTGGGAAAGACTAAATTCAGTGTTGAAAAGGTGAGAAGAAAATAGTAGGATTTTTCTTCAGATAATTAAGGGTAAACTTTCCACAATCCTTATATGCCCACATAAAATGAGCATAACTCAAAATTCCACATTTAACAAGATTTCCATCTTAGGCCATCGTACTAAGGTGACAATGAAGATATAAGAAATTTACAAATGGATCTAGATAGGTTATGTTAATGGGCCAAAATTTGGGAGATGGAGTTAATGTGGATAAGTGTGATGTTATCTAGTTTGATTGGAAGAATAGAAACGTACCTTCTTTAAATGGAGAAAACGTAAGAGCACTTTGGTGCAGGGAATCTGGGTGTCCTTGTTCATAAATCACAAAACTAATATGCAGGTACAACAGGTAATAAAAGAACGCAAATGGAATTTGACATTTATTGTTAAAGGAATAGAGTAAAAAAATAGGGAACGAGACAAGGCATTGGTGAGCCTAGACCTGGAATATTGTGTCCAGTTTTTGTCCCCTGCTTGAGGATGGATATAATTGCTTTGGAGGCAATGCAGATGAGGTTTACTAAATTGATTCTGAAATTGAATGGTTTGTCTTCTGAAGAGAGATTGAGCACTTTATGCCTATATTCTCTGGAGATTAGAAAAAATGAGAGAGCATCTTACATACCTCAATTAGATATAAGGTGGATTGACAAAGTAGATCTAAAGAGGGCAATCTGGAGTGAGAGGTCAGAGTTTTGGGACAAAGGCATTTGGATTTAAAACAGAAGAGGAGAAATAACTTCCCTCAAAGTGTGATGAATCTGTGGGACTTCATGTCCGTGGAGTATGGTTGATGCCGCGACATTGAATTAATTTAAGGAGGTGTTAGAGAGAGAATTTTAATTAGTTAAGGGGTTATGGGGAGTGGGCAGAAAAGTGGAGTTGAGGTTAAGGTAAGATCAATTGTCACTGAATTGAAGGGCAGAGCAGGCTCAAGAGGCTGAATTGCCTACTCCTGTTCCTAGTTCTCCATATCCGCCACAGATTCACCTGCACCTCCACCCACATCATCTACTGCATCCGCTGCAGCTGGTGTGGCCTCCTCTATATTGGGGAGACAGGCCGCCTACTTGCGGAGCGATTCAGAGAGCACCTCTGGGCCACCCGGACGAACCAACCCAATCACCCTGTAGCACAGCATTTCAACTCCCCCTCCCACTCCACCGAGGATATGCAGGTCATTGGACTCATCCACCGCCAAACCACAACCACGCGACGGTCGGAGGAGGAGCGTCTTATCTTCCGACTGGGAACCCTCCAACCACAGGGGATGAACTTGGACTTCACCAGTTTCTTCATCCCCCCCCCCTCCCCCCACCTTGTCTCAGCCGAATCCCTCCAGCCCGGCACCGCCTTCCTGACCTGCAGTCTTCTTCTTGACCTCTCCGCCTCCATCCTACTCCGACCTATCACCCTCACCTTGACCTCTTTCCACCTATCACATTTCCAATGCCCCTCCTCCAAGTCCCTCCTCCCTACCTTTTATCTTCTCCTGCTGAACACTCTCTGCTCATTCCTGAAGAAGGGCCTGTGCCCGAAACGTCGAATCTCCTGTTCCCTGGATGCTGCCTGACCTGCTGTGCTGTTCCAGCAATAAAGTTTCAACTTTGATCTCCAGCATCTGCAGACCTCACTTTCTCCTCCCTTATGTTCTTATTGTAATGGATAGAGAATTGAGACTGCTGCTGCACTATTTCTAAGTTTGCCTAAGTGTTGAACAGAAGAGCAACACTTTTTTCTTTGAAACGGATTAAGTAGATTCGTGAAGGGTACACATACTCTGAAGGAAAGGGACTGTGCTCAGTTCTTAGTTGACCCTTTGTAAGGCTGATTTTCTCAGACTGCTGCCCTGGTGGGAGGTGCCATTGTCAGATCATGCTGTGTGCCAACTCTCAGCCATGTATTCCTGGAGGTTTTACTTAATGACATCCGGCCTTCGACTGCCTTACAAGTCAAACAACCTATCATTTACCCACATCCAATATTCTTATAACTAATGCACTGAAAAATCTTTGATGCAAATGAAGAAAACACATTTTGTAATACTGTGTTGCTTTCTTTTACTGGTGTGGATTGCTTGAAACAGTGCCCAGGAATTTTGTCTTTAATTTCTAGGATGTTGTTACCACCATTCATGGACCTCCTTGGTTTCTTTTCTGTTTATACACCCAGCTTTGATGGTCAGCAGTCACCCCTCCCCATGACATATATTGTGGGATAACATTTGAGGTACAGCCAATCCAGTTTGGTTAGGGAAAGCCATCATGATACCAAGGGATGGTGATAACTCTCACTTCCATTTGCCATTAATTGAATTTCAATCTTCCTTTTTGTCTTGTATGGAATATGGAGTCAGGCAGTCTGGGAAATCCATTGTCTTTTTGTGTTGGCTCATCCTCAAACAATAAGATGTCTGCATTCTTTGGATAACTGCCAATGTCTATATTTAAGTAGGTATTTAACTAGGGATTTGATAGACTGGCTATAACTCAAATGGCAGAATGATTTGCAGCAGCCATTTTTTAACAGTTTATCTGTTTCCCACTTTTCGAAATGTCTGAAAGTTCACAGTATACTGGCTAGGAGAGTAAACTTTTTATTTTAATTCCTGAAAACAGCAGTTTGCCTTTCCTTCATCTTTTGAAAGTAAGTGACATTCAATGGAAATCAATGAGGAAGAAATTGAAGCCTGATTTAAAATGATTACTTCCAATACCACTTTTCATAGGAGCTCAATTAAGGGACTTCGTGGCATCTAGAAGCAAGCTATGCAACTCTGTGGTTAATGGCAGATAAAGGTAAGACTCATAGTCATAGCGATGTACAGCACAGAAACAGACCCTTTGGTCCAACTTGTCCATCCCGACCAGATATCCTAACCTAATCTAGTCCTATTTGCCAGCACTTGGCCCATATCCCTCTTAAACCCTTCCTATTTGTATAACCATCCAGATGCCTTTTAAATGCTGTAATTGTACCAGCCTCCACCATTTCCTCTGGCAGATCATTCCATACATTAACCACCCTGTGTGAAAACATTTGCCTCTTGGGTCCCTTTTTATATCTTTCCCCTCTCGCCCTAAACCTATGCCCTCTAGTTCTGGACTTGCCCACTCTCAGGGAAAAGACTTTATCTGTTTATCCTACCCCAGCCCGTCATGATTTTATAAACTTCTATAAGGTCACCCCTCAGCCTCCGATGCTTCAGGGAAAATAGCCCCAGCCTATTCAGCCTCTCCCGATAGCTCAAATCCTCCAACCCTGGCAGCATCCTTGTAAATCTTTTTTGAACCCTTTCAAGTTTCACAACATCCTTCTGATAGGAAGGAGACCAGAATTGCACACAATATTTCAACAGTGGCCTAACCAATGTCCTTTACAGCAACAACATGACCTCCCAACTCCTGTACTCAATGCTCTGATCAATAAAGGAAAGCATACCAAATGCCTCCTTCACTATCCTATCTACCTGCGACTTCACTTTCAAGGAACTATGAACCTGCACTCCAAGGTCTCTTTGTTCAGCAACACTCCCTAGGACCTTAACGTTAAGTGTATAAGCCCTGCTAAGATTTGTTTTTCTAAAATGCAGCACCCCACATTTATCTAAATCCACTCCTCAGCCTATTGGTCCATCTGATTTAAGATCCCGTTATAATCTGAGGTAAGCTTCTTCTCTGTCCACCACACCTCCAATTTTGGTTTCATCTGCAAACTTACTAACTTACCTCATATGTTCACATCCAAATCATTTATATAAATGACGAAAATTAGTGAACCCAGCAACAATCCTTATGGCACACCACTGGTCACAGGCCTCCGGTCTGAAAAGCAACCCTCTGTCTTCTATCTTAGAACCAGTTCTGAATCCAAATGGCTAGTTCTCCCTGTATTCCCTGAGGTCTAACCTTGCCAATCAGTCTCCCATGAGGAACCTTGTTGAATGCCTTACTGAAGTCCATATAGGTCATGTTTACCGCTCATGCCCTCATAAAAAACTCTATCAAATTCGTGAGATATGATCTCCCACACACAAAGCCAAGCTGGCTATCCCTAATCAGCCCTTGCCTTTCCAAATACATGTACATCCTGTCCCTCAGGATTCCCTCCAACAACTTGCCCACCACTGATGTCGGGCTCACCGGTCTATAGTTCCCTGGTTTGTCCTTACCAGCTTTCTTAAACAGTGGCACCATGTTAGCCAACCTGCAGTCTTCTGGCACCTCACCTGTGACTATCGATGATACAAATATCTCAGCAAGGGGCCCAGCAATCAACACCCTAGCTTCCCACAGAGTTTTGGGGTACATCTGATCAGGTCTTGGGGATTTATCCACTTTTGTGTTTCAAGATATCCAGCACCATCTCCTCTTTAATATGGACATTTTGCAAGATGTCACCATCTATTTCCCTACATTCTATATCTTCCATGCCCTTCTCCACCATAAACACTAATGGAAAATACTCGTTTGGTATCTCTCCCAAGTCCTGCGTAGGAAGCTTGGTGATCTTTATGGGGCTCTATTCTCACCATAGTTACCCTTTCATCCTTAATGTATTTATTAAAAACTCTTTGGATTCTCCTTAACCCTATTTACCAAATCTATCTAATGTCCTCTTTTTGCCCTCCTGATTTCCCTCTTTAGTATGCTCCTGCCTTTATACTCTTCTAAGGATTCACTCAATCTCTCCTGTTTATACCTGTCATATGATTCCTTCTTTTTCTTAACCTAAACCTCAATTTCTTTAGTCATCCAGCATTCCCTACACCCACCAGTCTTGGCAGTTTTGGAAGCATTTTTAAAGCCGTATTTGATGGCTGAAGTGGAGTGGGATGGAATTCAGCATGTCGGAGAGATCAGCAGGTTCTAATCTTCAAATGCTGAACCAGCAAAAAATCTCCATGTTCTACCTTGGCTGGACTAGCAAGGGAGACTGGATTGTCATTGTATGTTCTGTTGGATACTAATGTGTGGGCAAGTTGATCGAGCTAATTGTAAAATATATTAACGAGGTACATACCATTTTGTTTTGTGTGTCTCTAAACCTCTTCTTGCTCAAACTTTTAAAAGCTACCCGTCAAAGTAATTGAACAAAGCTTGGCCTAGTATGAAAACCAGCCCTGTTCCTGAGGCATGGGAATTTAGCAAGTTCTTGGGCACTAGCCTATAAATGTAGAATGAAACACTATAGGTTTAAAGCATTGTAAATTGTAGTTTTGAAGTCTAGGCATTTCAGCAAGAACAGGAATACTGGAGAAGTCAATTAGTAGCAATTTTATCCTAAAAGGCCTCCCGCTTTTTTATTATTTCTTTCTCCTAAGAATTTATATTTAATTTACAACTACGCACCTTTTGTACCTAAGATGGCACTGTAAGTGGCAACTTGTAAACTTTGTACTTTACAGTTGAGTACATATGCAATAAAGCTAATTCTAATTCAAAATGGGACCTTAACTTTTTTTTTGTTAGTCGTCTTTTGACAACGTCTAGTTTAGATGATTATTTTTCTTGCTGTAGTGTTTCGTAGAGAATTGGCTGTTATGAATTTTCAATTTATTCTAACTTTGCCTATGTGTGAGAGTGATACAGGAAGCCAATCTAATTTTCATTACAACAGGAGTTCTTCTCAGTTGTTTCCAATGTGATTTATTAACTGCAGTGAAATGTGAAATAATATGTATGTATTTGTTGCAGTTAGTGACCAAATAATATCTGTCCTGTGGTGCTTGCACAAGAGATTTTGAAAGATAACCAGTCTTGTGAACCATCAACAAGAAAACCAATAAGTTTATCATTGAGCTGTAAATCTGCCTTTGTGAGGAGCACTTGCATGTCTCTGTAGATCTGGTTCTGTTGCACTTGTGAAATGGAAACTCAATGCATATTACTGGGTGCCAGTAATTGCATAGTGGAATATATGGTTGGAAAACTATTTGAGATAGCTTTACACACTCCTAACCATTTTGTGAGCAGCTCAATGCAACTAGAGATGAACACAATTAACATTGATTTCATTGAATCTAAAGAGCAGGCCTTCACTTCTTGCAGTAAATGTTGTCTCAGTGTTATTTTGGGGTCTAATCTGTCTCTGCATGCTCTAGAGTGGATTGCATTCGGCACAATAATTCATAATTTGGTTTTTCAGTTGAATAAAAGGCAAGGAAGACTTGCATTTAAATTGCATTTTTACATGACTGCAGGATGCCCCAAAGGCTTTTTGAAGTATTTTCATTGTTGCAATGCAGGATAAATGCCCACCATTAAATATGTGCACAGCAATCTCCCACAAATTTCCCCTCCGATTCACCAGTTTGGATTCCAAGGAGTCAGAATTTAGGAAGGAACAGCAGCAGAAATTGAATTTTATTTAATCCCAGTAAGAAAGAAATTAAAATCTGTGAGAAGGTCATTATTTCTCCTGATGAATGTGAGACCACCAAAAGATTTCATGAGATTTTTGATTGACTGACTGTAAACTGGTAATTAATTTCCACCAGTGAACTGATAAATTATGGGAACGTAACCTGCAATGATGGAGAACATTGACAATCATCATAGTGAATATTCTTTCCATGTGTGTGAAAATCTCTCACCTCATATTTTTATAAACTATATTTCTAAATACTGATTTCTGATAAACCTATCCAATTTTACTCTAAATTAATCCAAGCTAAATTTACAAATTCCTGTGGTGAATTCCTTGATCAAATTGATGTCTTCCTCTGGGAAGCCTGACCAAGGGGGTTGCACAATGCAGCCATTCTTGCGAATTCAGCCCTGCCTGAGCACTCTGTGGTTGCATGAGGTCTTGACTCTCAGATATAAGGTCAGAATTGCGTTACGCACTTGTGGATGGCATGTTACAATAGGACTGATACATCTGCTGGAGTGCATATCCAGAGTCTGAATGAGGAATTTCCACTGCCTTGATGGCCTGGGAGTAGTTTTGCAGCATGTGCTGAATATAGTTGTAGCATGTAGTATTGTGCACAGCCTTACCAATTCAAAAAGGGTGAACACTTTCCCTGGAAAGTTGGCCTAGCTGCTTTTGAGGCAGGGAGGTGTCTGGAGCAGAGCATTAGGAATGGATACAACTGGAATACCTGGAGCAAATCTGAGGATATATCAACTAAGGAAGCTTTTTTTTTTACCGCCGATCACTGCTGCGGTAATATCTTCACCATCACCACCTTTAATTAAAGAACTAATTATTTAATCTAATAATCATCCTAGATTATTATGGTACTTCAGAGTTGTTTTGGATTTCTATGACTCACTTTATTCAGCACATCAGTGCAAAAAAGTGCACCCGTTTCCACATGCATCTAATCTCCACAAGTAACTGATCACCACATAAGTGCCCATTCTGTTTCATAAACTACTAGCTTCTTTTTCTTGATATATAGCTTCCCTTGGCGCTTCTTTCCCCAGTCCCAGTGCTGCTTCTAGCTGGAACCTGATGGCTGTTTTTAGGAAGGAGCATACTTGCCTGGCTCTTATTGCCATGTCATGAGTGGGATGTGTGCATTGTGTGAATTGAGTTACTGGCGTGAACTCACATGTTATGTTCCCAGTGGGTGATCCTTAAACCAAAATAACCACATTTGCTACATGACATCTAAATAAAGAAATTTGAGAAATTTTTTTGCAACTTTGAATTTTTAACATGTATCCGATCATTGCAAATTAACCAAGTAATAGGCAAATAATACTTCAAATAAAAAGAAATTTCAATTTGGATATTTGATGCAACAGAGACCTGTCTTTCCAAACCATAACACAGCCCTTCAGTATTTATGACATTATATAGTTCCACAGTAAACAGTTCTTTGTAGATGGCAAGTCAGGTGACCTATCTGACAATTAGCCCCTAAGGTTCATGTGTATGTTTATCATTAAGATTTGCTTCGATGAGCCCTCTGTCCCTTAGGTCATGACAGCCCTGATGTTGTAGCTTTCTAAAGTTTCTTTCAACGACAAATATCACCCAGTCAACAGTGTCTCGGGAGGTCTCCTCCTTCTCCTTCCACAAGGATCTCAGTGAGTCTCCAATTTAGCTTCTTCCTTGCCTCCACATTCCTGATGAAGGGCTTATGTCTGAAACGTTGACCCTCCTGCTCCTTTGATCCTGTCTGCCCTGTTGTGTTTTTCCAGTGCAACACTTTTTGACTCCTGACTCTCCAGCATCTGCAGTCCTCACTGTCTTTCTGGACTATTAACACAGCTTTCCACATTTCGGGTCTTTTCAGCCAACTCTCACATTTATCCAAGTTTTTTATTCCTACCAAACAGGAAACGTGTTCTCTTCCTGTGAGATTTGCTGCTTCTCCTCACAAAATTACTTACATTCCACTTTCTATGTCTATTTTTTTTTTGTCTTCATCTGTATTGATCACCTTCACTTTCCAGCTCTCCTGCTAGAAGCTCTCCTTTGTCTTGCAACCTTCCATTTATATCTAGCCACACAGCTTTTTATTTTCTTCATTCCTGTTGGTAATGCTTCCATGTCAAGGTAGCTAGGTAATCAGGATCAGAATTATTTATTATCCAGGAAAATTGCAATTGATCCTTTGGTTATTACAAATTCTTACATCCTGTTTATCATTGTCAAAAACAGTTACAGATACCCTGCACACACTTTCAAGAAATTACAAATTCTCCTTACTGTACTACTTCACACAACTTCAGCCTGAATAATGTGACAAAGAAGATGATGCCATTTGTGCAAATGTAGCTTTCTTCACTTCAGTGAGGCCCCAGGAAAGAGGATTAGAGAGGTGGTGAAAGTGTTATCCCACTGTATGTCAAATATTAGGCATTTTTGCAAATGGGAATAGTCCCATCAGATGGAATTTCTATCCAAATATCTGAGGCATCCACAGACTGCTTCTACTTTGCAGTTCTAAAGGAGAAAAGGTTTTTAGTCGAGTAAGAAGTTGGCTGAGAATGACCAGAAAGTATGTAGATGACTCTCCACATTCGACACTATGAACTGATGCCAAAGTATTTTTGCACTTTGTATAATTTCTACCTCATTCGGTATAGTGGCTTTTTTCACAGTCATAATATTCCTGATGAAGGGCTTTTGCCCGAAACGTCGATTTTACTCCTCCTCGGATGCTGCCGGAACTGCTGTGCTTTTCCAGCACCACTCTAATCTAGACTCAGTTATAATAATCTGGCCTTTTTTTTGTTTCCATGTTATCATTGTACTGGAGACTTCCTTGAGCAAATTCACCAATTTGTATTAGTTGCTTTACAAATTTGTATAGTAATAATTCACACAACAATCTTTCAGAATTTTATTTGTAAGCTGAATTGTGAGTGGTGTGTAACATTTTGTTTGATTAAAACATCTTACTATGTTTGAGCTTGCCTGCCATGTGGACTTTGCCATTCTGATGACTCAATTCCACTCATTTAGAATAACTCTGGCCTAGCTGAACAGCTAATTTAATTTTAAAGTGCTTCATTCACAAAACTGTAGCGCAAATATCTCTAGATCTCAATGAAAATCATTGTTATGCTGGCACAATAATACTGCAATGAGATATATCAGTGGCCGTGCAATTGCCAGAAATAACCTGAGTACAAAGTTTTGAAACTTATGGGACACTGGATTGCAATATAGTACTTGGCTGAAATTTAATCCAGACTGTTTTAACTTCCATTATTTCCAAGTAACAGTCATTTTAGTCTATTGAAAGACTCATTCAAGTCTCAGCCTTTCCAAAGTTAAAGTTAACTCTAAACAAAGCCTCACACCCAAGATGCATTCTCTGACCCGAGATGTCGCCTCTTTTATACTGATAAAACCTTAAGTTTTCTCAGGAGAAAGAAATTCAGCATTTTACATATTAATCAACCAAAACCTGCATCTCTATTCTAGCTGATTAAAGATTTAACAACCATCTAGGTTTTTGCAATACATTTGTACCAGTTGTATGACCCTTTGATCTTTTACTTAAATTCTTTGTCTGATGTATTGCCTCTCACTAGCTACCTGAAGAAGGGATGGGGCTCTTAAAGCTTGTGGTTTCAAATAAGAATTTCACTGGTGATTTTTGACTTTGTTCACCCCAATCCAACACTGGCACTTTCACATCAATGTTTCCGGTTTGGTCCAGCATTCTCTTGGATCACTGCGTTATTTGGCAGATTAATCCAAATTTTCACTTGTGTGGGAGTTTCTGGTTGGTTGCAGCTGTGAATAGGAACGTTGTTGGATGCTGCTGTCCATTGAAAAGACAAATGGAAAACCATGGACCTGACTGACTGACTCACTGACTGACTTCCTGTGCTGCCATCATTGTGGACTTGGTGCTTCACTGGGTAGATTTACCCTCCCAACTGATGATGATCAATAGTTATGCTATGTTTGTGACACATAATAATTTCAGCACGGCATTAATGCAGATGTTAGCTTGGTGGTTGCTGTTTCCTAACTACATACAGACTTCATCCCTCTCTAGGGCAGCAGTCTGAAGCTTAGTCAACCTGCTTGGTGTCTCATTTTTTTACTAGAGTTGAACTTCTGACTTCCTAACCAATCTCAAAAATTGCTTGTTTCCACCTCCTGGCAACGTTGCATGACCTCACCCCTGTCTTGACTCATTTGCTGCTGGATTTTTATGCCACTGGAACCTATTGATTTCTAACAATCTACTCTTCCTGCATTATCAACTCCATAAACTTGAGGTCACCCAAAACTCTGCTGCCTGTAACTTAACTCCCAGGAAGTCCCTTTGCCATATCATCCCATGTTTTCTGACCTAGATTGCAAATCGTAGAAACCCTGCAATCTGGAAGCCGGCTGTTCGGCCCATTGAGTCCATAATGACCCTCTGAAGAGCACCCCACCCAGACCCATGCCCCTACCCTTGTAACCCTGTATTTAAATTGGGCTCCCACTCCAGAAATGACATGAATGTAAACGTCTCCTTCTTCTTTCCAGATCTGTAAATGGCGTTGCTCTTCCCTAGCTCTATAATTTCCTCCAACATAACCTGACTTCAGTGTATCTATGCTCTTGTAATTCTGGCATCTTGTGCATTTCCAATGATAATTATGCAACATTAGTGGCTGTAATTTCAGCTGCCTAAGCCCCAAGTTGTGAACCTTTCTCCCTACACCACTCGATCTCATTTTCCTCCTTTTAATACATTTCTTAAAACTTTCCTCATTGACAAAGCTTTTGGCCACCTGACATAATATTTCTTTATGTGCCTTGGCATCATATATTTTAAATCTTATTTAAATATTAGTTAAATGCTATGCCAGAGACCCAACTTCCTGCAGCTTTTACATGAGTGTTCTGGGCTGCTCCTCTTCAGAAATCCAGTGTTACAGCAGAAATGCTGAACGGGAACCTATGGCATCTTGCTTTTTGAAAAGGCTAGTATGAGAACAGCTTGAATCCATAACTTTGTCACATTGTTAAACAGCTCCTCTGACACCATTCACTTGAATCTTGACAAAGGATGGGATTTAAAACTCTGGTCTTTGATCAAGAATTTGGCTTGAACCCAATTCAGCAAATCTGCATTTGGCTTCAGAAGCCCGAGTAAGTTATTTTGGGATAAAAGCTTAATCCAGGACTACATGTGACCTAATCACATTATTCTGCTTTTGAAAATGCTGATGTCTGTCGCTTAATTTCAGACAGGAGTATGCCAACCTCACTTCGCCATGAATAGTCAGTCACATGATACCAGGTTGTAGTCCAGATTTATTTGAAATTACAAGCTTTCTGAGCGCTGCTCCTTTGTCAGGTGACCGCACCTGACAAGAGTAGAGCTCCAAAATCTTTATTTCAAATAAACCTGTTAGACTATAACTTAAATTTTTAAGTGCTCCATATTTTCTGAGCTATGCGGTACAATGTGTTCTTTTGAAAGAGTGAGGGAGAATTTAAGACTGAATGAGTACCACAGAGTTTGGTAAAGAAATTACCTAACTACAGACTTCTCGTTAAACTACAGATTATCTTAAAAAAAAAACTAAGTGCAATGGAGAGCAGAGAAACATCCCAGAGCCTGCAGACAAGAGAGTGACTATCTCTATCTCTACCTCTCTCTACCTGATCAATCATTGTTATCAAAGAATGAATATAGCATGTCATCATTGCAAGTATCAACAATAGGACTGAGGAAATAACTTATCACCTTGTAGTCCGGACTCTGAAATCTTTTCAAGTTTGTTTACCTTGTTTATATTTTCTACCCACAGTATCTGTGTTAAGCCATTTATCTTTCTGTTTGATTTAATGTGTGTGAGTGTTTATATGGTTGAATGGTTATATTTTAAGTTAGATAGTGGTGACTGAGAAACCCTTTTCTCTGCTCTTGTTAAAGTTAAGTGTGCTAAAATAAATGGTTATTTCTCAATTACTGATGAAGCCTGGTATGGATTGCATTCAGCCAGGCAAATTGGTCAACTTGGTGGTCTCACTGGGATTTTTTACAGCTTGTGTAACAGTGGGGCATGATTATTGGTGCATTCTTCCCAGTTGACATATAAAGGCTGCCTGTCAGGATCTTTAGAATGAGGGTAAGATTGGATGTGGACTTAATGTCACAGCAGTAGTACTGTACTGCTGTATTGGTTTTCTCATAGATAGCATTAGAAACAGGCAGAACTATCTGGCAGTTAGAACAGGTATCTCTGATGTATTTGCAGAAATTAGCAAAAGCCAGAGTCTGGAATTGGCAAATAAATTGCATCATTCTAAAGAGCCAAGAGGTATTTGAAATACTGGCAAAACACCTGGGATTGGTGGAAGTACAGGTGAAGTTCACCAATCAGTGAACCACATGAATTGGTAAGGATTCTATTACAGTTAAAACAGCTTGAACATGTGAAAGAGACCAAGCAGCTCAAAATAGAAAAGAAAATGTTTGGAATCAAGAAAAATGGAAAAGGATATTTAAAAAGTAAGAGATGGAGATGAGAAAAGTTGAACTTGAATTTCAGAGAGGAGGTGTAAAAAAAAAGGACAGAGATAATAGCCATAATCTAAAGTCCAGTGGGGGAGTATTTATGTTTGCACAGGTGCTGCCAAAATGTTAAGAAAAGGATGTGGAGGCATTATTAATGTCACTTGAGAAGGTAGTAAGACAAATGAAATGACCAAAGGATAACTGGACATTTGCCCATGCAGAGCAGGTTGACAGGCAGAGCACTTCACATTGATACATCACTGCCAGAAGAGGATTCTGTGGGTTATGGTACAGTAAAAAGAGCTATTCTAGGTTTGTATGAGTTAATGTTTTGCCTGTGCACTTCAAAAAGTGAGAGATTTGAAGAAACTGTTTGTGAAGACCTATATTAAATTTGAAAGGATAAGGCAAAGCAATGTTAACAGATGGATACAGGCATTGGGAGTAAATACCATGCATGATACACTCAAATTATTCTTTGAAGAATTTAAAAATCTTTTGTCATTGGAACTCCTGTTATAGATCAAAGTGTTGCAACTATTAGACAGGGAGCAAGAATGGCTGTTTATGAACTGATCCATAAAACTAGATCTTTTTTTATCTCACTTTCATAAACATGAGAAGGATAGATAGTGGGAATATGAAAGGAAGGCAAGTAGGCAGAGTAAAGATAGGGCAGCTGGGAATGCCCCTCCTTAGAGCAGAAAGGAAGGAGCTGAAGATGGAGGTGAGATCAAAGGCCTCAAAGTTTCCATTGTAATAGAGATACACCACCTTCTTTCAGAATGCTGGGAGTTGTGTGGGAAGCCCCAAGGACTTATTGTAGTTCTTAACAGTGAAGCCTAAAAGGAACTCAAGGAAAATACCACAGATTTCATACACAATACCAGCAGACATCAGTGTGCCGTTATTGGGGAAAAAAAATCAAGTGGACTGTGAGGAAAGAAAACTTTCACAAGGTAAAGAATATTTACCCTGTATATATTATTTTCTCATACATAGTATCTGTGTTAAACAAATTGTTTTGTCTGACTTTATTTGTGAATGTGTGTATGTGATTTTGGTCTTTTTCAAGGGTACAGTACACATTGCATTGTGGTAGATTTGAAATCCTTCATGTCTCTACTCTTGTTAAAGTTAAGTGTATAATAATAAATAGCTCTTCCAATGTAATGGTCGAAAACCTGATGTGAATTACTTGTATCCTGAGTAGCAGTCAATTAGGCAAATTGATTGTTTTGTTTGTCTCGTTGGGATTTTATACATTTTTGGGATGGCTTATGGAACAGTGGAGCATGATTATTCCTGCCCTCTTCCCAGTTAAGTTGTGACAGTATAGCAATAAATGCAGGAAAACAATAGTAAAATTAGGACAGAGGTAAAAGCAAGTGAAGGCTGAGCACTAGAGCAAGATTCTCCATTCCTTTGCTCCATACCATCATGATCCTGTAACCATGGAAACAACTGTGGTTGATTATGGCAGATTGTAAATTCAGATTTGATTTAAAAGAATACTTTTAATCAAGTTGTTTGGATGTGTTATGACGTACCCCCATGGCTAGGTGGCACTTGATCCAGGACTTTCTGGCTCAGAGGTAGGAATATTACCACTATTGTCACAAGACCCTGTTTTAATTGCTATACTGCTATTTCACTTGAATTACTTCAGTGTTTGGGAGATATTTTGTAGATATTTTCCACAGATTACGTGAGTAGCTATGGTATGGTATGGTATGGTATGGTATCTGTAAGAAATGTATATGTCTATTAAAATTTATACATATGGCAACAATAAGAAATAAAAAATAAACACTTTTTAAAATTATGCCTTTCATGGACTCAGGAATTTCCAAATTTCTTAATTCATTTAAATATTTCTTTTTTATAATATATTTTTATTAAGAAAAAATAGATTTTTAAATATTGCAAATACAAAACAATGCAATTCAAAACAGTACAAAAATAGTACAAAACTAAACCCAAATAATAAAAACAAATTCCCCAACCCACCCTCCTATATGAATGTATAAACATATACAGAGAAGTATAAAATTAAATAAAAACCTAAACTAGCTATTTAACTAACTAAATAAATACCTAACAACAAACAAATAAATGGTAATAACTCAGCCCAGCCAAACAAAACACTCATACGTTCACAGTTCCTCCTCCCTGGATATTGGACTCATGAAACACAATCGTTACAGGTATATAAAAGCCCTTGTTAGTGTGGCAGATAAATCTGTGTCCAGGTATTTCAAATAGGGTTGCCATGTCTGGTAAAAATTCTCAGTTTTGTGGTGTACCATATTTACATAGAACATGGAAAAAAAACAGCCCAGTACAGGCCCTTTGGCCTTCGATGTTGCGCCGATCCAAGCCCACCTAACCTACACTAGCCCACTATCCTCCATATGCCTATCCAATGCCCGTTTAAATGCCCATAAAGAGGGAGAGTCCACCACTGCTACTGGCAGGGCATTCCATGAACTCACGACTCGCTGAGTAAAGAATCTACCCCTAACATCTGTCCTATACTTGCCACCCCTTAATTTAAAGCTATGCCCCCTCGTAATAGCTGACTCCATATGTGGAAAAAGGTTCTCATGGTCAACCCTATCTAAACCCCTAATCATCTTGTACACCTCTATCAAGTCACCCCAAAACCTTCTTTTCTCCAATGAAAACAGCCCCAAGTGCCTCAGCCTTTCCTCATACGATCTTCCTACCATACCAGGCAACATCCTGGTAAACCTCCTCTGCACCCATTCCAGTGCCTCCACATCCTTCCTATAGTATGGCAACCAAAACTGCACACAATACTCCTGGTGCGGCCGCATCTGAGCCTTATACAACTGCAACATGACCGCAGGGCTCCGGAACTCAATTCCTCTACCAATAAAAGCCAGTACGCCATATGCCTTCTTCACCGCACTATTTACCTGGGTGGCAACTTTCAGAGATCTGTGTACATGGACATCAAGATCCCTCTGCTCATCCACACTACCAAGTATCCGACCATTAGCCCAGTACCCCGTCTTTTTGTTACTCTTACCAAAGTGAATCACCTCACACTTACCTACATTGAACTCCATTTGCCACCTTTCTGCCCAGCTCTGGAACTTATCTATATCCCGCTGTAACCTGACACATCCTTCCTCACTGTCAACAACTCCACCGACTTTCGTATCATCCGCAAACTTGCTCACCCAACCTTCTAGCCCCTCCTCCAGGTCATTTATAAAAATGACAAACAGCAATGTTCCCAAAACAGATCCTTGCGGAACATTGTTATGGAGCATATTCCCCTGTGAGAAAATCCAGGGGAATATGCTCCATAACAATCTTCCGCCAACCCGACAGGCCTGGGGGGTTTTCTGATATCCAACCTAGCAAGATATTCTTCCTTGCACAGAATGTAAGAATATTGAAAGATTTTGCCTTATGCGAGTCTGCAGGAAATGCAATGGGTAGGCCCAAAAGGAGCGAAATAGGGTCCTTCTCCACCCCTGCACCTAAAATCCTCTCCATTGCACCCACCACAGCGCTCCAATATGTTTGAAGCCTGTCACAAGACCAAAGACAATGGGTAAGAGTACCCGTACAGAACTTGCACTTGGGGCATGCTGAAGATATCCCTGGTTTAAATTTTGATAAACGGTCTGGGGCTAAGTGGACCCTGTGGAGAATCTTGAACTATAAAGCATGGGTCCTATTGCAAATTGATATCTTCCTTGCATTCTCCCAAATATCCTCCCATGCCTCTGAAGAAACTTCAACACCCAGCTCTCTCTTTCCCACATCTTGCAGAGTCGATCAGACTCCTCTGAGGTGGCACGCCCAATTGGTGACATAGAGTACTGACAGAGAGTGTGCTCTTAGCCCTTAGGAAGAGAGGAGGTACTATGTCAGATTTGTAGGGATCAGTCAAAAGTGTGGTCCTTTTTTTGAATAAAATCCCTAACTTGAAAAAAGCGAAAGAGGTCTCTATTAGGTAACTCGTACTTCTATACTAACTGATTGAAGGATATCATTACATCTCCCTCAAATAAATCACCCATGCAAGATATACCCCTAGCTGCCCAACGTTTAAATCCTGAATCTATCATACCTGGTTGAAAACTCGGCATACCCACTAAAGGTGTAAACAAAGATGTTTTGCCAATATTACCTTCCCTCTGCCGAATTGCCCTCCATGCTTTAACAGTATTGATGACTATTGGGTTATGCCAATATTCCCTAACTGTCCTCACCTTGTCCAAAAACCGCAAACTGGTAAGGGGGCACCTTGCCTGGGAGACTTCGATATCTAGCCATATTGAAAGAGGGTCCCCACAAACCCAATCACTTATGTAGGTCCAAAGTGAGCTTAATTGGTAATTTTTAATGTCCGGAAGGTCTACTCCCCCCAATCTGAGAGGCAACTGCAGTTTGGCTAATTTATTGAGGGACTGTTTATGGTGCGAGATAAAGGAGCTGAACCAACTGTTCAGTCTCCTGAGTGTTTGTTTATTGAAAATCGGGGGAGCATCCGTATAGGGTATAGCAAACGAGGGAGAATATTCATCTTAAGCGCTATCAGACCCAACCGTGAGACTGGGAGTGCCTCCCATCTTTGGAGATCTTGTTTAATTTTTTCAAATAATTGAGTAATCTTGGCTTTGAACAGCCAATCCAGAACTGGAGTAATGAATATGCCCAAATACACACCACCCTGCTGTGACCACCTAAATGGGAATCTATAGTCACAAGAGCCAACTCTTTCGTAAGACCACCCATAGGCATAGCCTCTGATTTAGCAAAATTAATCTTATACCCTGAAAAAGCACCAAACGCGTGAATGTATTGTATGAGGCAAGGCACAGAAACTGCTGGATTTGTCAAGAAAATTAGAACATTATCTGCATACAGCGCGATCTTATGTAATTTTGACCCCACTTCTGGAGCTGATATATTGAGATCCCCACGTTAAACATTTCTTTGTTAACATGGCAATAATTGTTATTGTTGGAAATAAAAAAAACTATAAACCGTAAATAATACCATTATTAAAATGCTTTCTTTACATGCAACGTGCTCATGTTTTGAATATTAAGTAGTATTATTTAGATAGCAAAATTCCGTTTAATGAAAGCAGGATCAAAATGGTATCTAAAACACTATTAACAACTCTATCCTCTCATCTAGTTCACTCATTCCTCATTGGGAAATTTCTGTGTTTTATTTTTGATGCAAAATCCCAGTAAATGGCCATTCTAATTCTGGTTGAGTGTGTTAGTGATGACTCTTGATCTCCCCAGAGTTGACTTATTGATTGATGGATGGATTGATTGATTTTTGTTGTCATAGAGATGTATAGCACGGAAATAGACCCTTCAGTCCAACTTGTCCATGCTGACCAGATATCCTAAAATAATCTAGTCCCATTTTCCAGCCTTGGCCCATATCCCTCTAAACCATTTACAGGGGCTGAACAGAGGCTCAGTGGTTAGCACTGCTGCCTCACAGCGCCAGGGTCCTGGGTTCAGTTCCAGCCTTGGGCGACTGTCTGTGTGGAGTTTGCACATTCTCCCCATGTGTCTGCATGGGTTTCCTCCGGATGCTCAGGTTTCCTCCCACAGTCCAAAGATGTGCAGATCCGGTGAATTGGCCATGCTAAATTGCCCATAATGTTAGGTGCATTAGTCAGAGGGAAATGGGTCTGGGTGGGTTACTCTTCGGAGGGTCGGTGTGGACTTGTTGGGCCAAAGGGCCTGTTTCCACACTGTAGGGAATCTAATCTAATCTAAACCCTTCCTATTCATACACCCATCCAGATGCCTTTTGAATGTTGTAATTGTACCACCTCCGTGACTTCCTCTGGCAGCTTGTTCCATGCATGCACCACGCTCTGTTTGGAAGTGTTGTCCCTTAGGCCCCTTTTTAAATTTTCCCCCTCTCACCCTAAACCTATGCCCTCTAGTTCTGGACTCCCCAACCCCAGGGAAAAGACCTTGTCTATTTACCCTATCCACACCCCTCATGATGTTGTAAATTTCCATATGGTCACCACGCAGCCTATACTGAGATATAGTGACAAGGTGTTTTGTGTGCTTATACAAGCAGATTGTACCGTACAAAGTGCATCAGAGTAGCAGAATAGAGTGCAGAATATGGTCTTACAAGTGCAGAGAGATCAGAATTAACATTGAGGTCTGTTCAAAAGTCTGACAACAGGGAAGAAGCTGTTCTTGAATCTGTGTACGTATGTTCAAACTTTTATATCTTCTGCCTGAAGGAAAAGGGTGGGAGGTAGTATAACCGGGGTGGGAGGGGTCTTTAGCTATGTTAGTTGGTTTCCCGAGGCAGCGGGAAGTACAGATGGAGTCAATGGGTTGGAGGTTGGTTTGCATGATGGACTGGGCTATGTTCACGACTCTCGATAGCTTCTTGCAGTCTTGGGAAGAGCAGTTGCCAAACCACCCTGTGATGTACCTCGATAGAATGCTTTCAATGGTGCATCTATAAGAATTGGCAAGCGTTCTTGTAGACATGCTGAATTTCTTTAGCTTCCTGAGGAAGTAGACATATGGTTGTCATTCAATCAGATCATCTTTAAATTGTCACGTCAGTTTTACGTCCAACTGAAAGGACAGAAGTTATCAGTTTAATGTCACCTGGTCCATCTTTGACTCTTCCCTTCTCTTCCTCGACATCTCTATTTCTATTTCTGGGGATAGACTGGCCACCAATATCCACTATAAACCCACTAACTCCGACAGTTACTTGAACGCTACATCCTCACATCCTTCTATCTGTAAAGACTCTATTCCATTCTCCCAGTTCCTCTGTCTCTGCCACATTTGTTTTGATGATGCCAATTTTGACAAGGGAGCCTCTGAAATGTCCACCTTCCCCAGCATCATTGTTGACAGAGTGCTCAGCCAGGTCTGACCCATCTCCCGCACTCCAGCACTCACCCCCTCTCCTCCCTCCAGCAACAGTGAGGCCCCATTGTCCTTACCTACCATCCCACCAACATCCACATCCAGAGGATCATTAGCTGCTATTTCTGCCACCTCCAGCAGGATGCCACTACTAGACAGCCATTCCCTCTCCTCCCTTGCCAGTCTTCTCCAGGGACTGTTCCCACTCTTCACTCCCAACACCCCACCGTAGCCTCATGGCACCTTCCACTGCAACTATAGAAGGCGTGACATCTGTTTGTTTACTTCCTCCCTCCTTAGTATCGAAGGGCCCATACACACCTTCCAGGTGAAGCAGCGCTTTACCGGCCCTTTTCACAATCTAGTCTTTGTTGCTCACAATGTGGTCTCTTCTACATTTTGGGGAAATGAAACGTAGACTGGGTGACCACTCCACAGAACACCTTGAGTTCTGTACATAAAATGGACCCTGACTTTCCAGTTGCCTGCTACTTCAGCACACCACCTTTTGTTCTCTGGCCAACATCTCTGTCTCAAACCTGCTGCAGTGCTCCAGCAAAGCTCAATGCAATCTGGAAGAACAGCATCTCATTTTCCACTTGGGGACCCTGCAGCCTTCCGGACTGTATATCAATTTCAATTACTTTAGTGCTTGAAAGTTCTCTCAAATTGTTATCCCAACCAATACAGACCAAGCCTTGTTATTACATAGTCTGCTATTGCACACAACCCATTGTGTTTGCCACTAACAGTCCCCATTAATAGCTCTTTACCTTCCTAGCCAGATCATTCTCCACTCCTTTGTTTGTCCAACTGTTGTTCTTCTCTTTCTATTTGGGCTCTTTCCCTACTTATCACTTACTCTTTTAACCCACCCTGTCTTCTGCATATAAACCAACATTTTCCTAACTACCAACAGTTCTGAAGAAAGATCACTGGACCTGAAACATTAATTCTGATTTCTGTCCATAGATTATGCCAGACCTGCTGAGGTTTTCCAGCAACGTTTTGTTTTTGTTTCAATTTAATGTCTCATCAGAAAGATCACTCATTGTCATTGCAGCTATCTGAAAGCACTTGGTGCTCAAGAATCAACATTAAATTTGGAACCTTTTGACTCAAGAGGGTTTCTTTAAATTAGTTTATCTGTATTCTTTCATGGAGTGTGGAGGTCACCAGCAAGGTGTCTTTGTTTGCTCCAAATTGCCTTGAACTGAGGGTCTGTCAGCTGGCAGTTGCGAGTCAATACATTGCTAGGGGTCTGGTAAGGCTTGGAGATTTCCAAATGAAGTAGTGAACTAGATGAGATGATAGAATTGTTGATAGTGTTTTAGATACCATTTTGATCTTGCTTTCATTAATTGAATTTAACATGCCAATAATTGCTATTGTTGGAAATCAAACCTTAAATAATACCATTATTAAAATGCTTTCTTTACATGCAATGTGCTCATGTTTTGAATATTAAATAGTATTATTTAGATAGCGAATTAGTGATTACCAATCAATTTAAAGGGAGCTCTTCAAACAAAATGAGACTATCTTCTTTAAACATTGGTATAGAACCCAGGCATACAGGAGTGAATGTTTGTTTTTGTTAATCCTAACCAGTTTATATCCATGCATTAAATTAGATTTTAGTTCTGAAGACCATTCTTTTTCTCTGATGTAATAAGAATTATCTTGTGCCTCCTTTTGTATTGAGACACAGTGTGTAAGAATATACTTCACATGTATGAGAGATTGTCACATTTTAAAATGTGACAGAGATTCCCATGGTAATACCTATATGTAAATGTTTGCGCTGTTTGATGGTCAGGTTAATTTCTGTTAATGCTGGCTTGGCTAAGTGGAAAATGAGCATGTAATAGTGGCTGGTATACCAATCCAGTTCAAAATTATGTTCTGTTTATTTAATGAAAGGGAGATTCCATTTTCCTGTTGGGTGGATGTAAATGATTGTGTCAAAGAAGAACAAGGTCAACATTCATCCACCAAGCAACATGGGCCATACATAGCAAATTATACCAATGACTAGTTAATCTATTTGCCTGACCTGGATTATGTGCAAAATATTAACTGCTGCTTTTGGCTTCATAACAACAGTGGCTGCACTAAACAAGTAAATCATTGGTTTAAAAAGCACTCTTGGGATGCCCTGAGGATAAGTAAGGCAATGTATAAAATTAACTTCTCTGCTGTTTTGCACAACTGGTCAGAACTTGAGCTGCCACCATCTGTTCATGTGAAAGTTGCACAGGCCCCTTTCTGAAGTTGCAAACAGATGTCACAATTTTGAATTCCCCACCCCAAAGGCATGTTGTGAAATGGAAAATGAGTGTCACCAGATTGTCTTTTAAAGGAAATGGAGTCCCTGATAACCTTTTTTGGGGAAAGGACCATATGTAGCTGTCTGTAGTGCCCCCTGAGGTGGTGAGGCAAGCTGCATATTAATAAATTATCTGTAGAACCAAGGAATAATGAGAATGAGATGACTTGTGTCGATGGGCCAGGCAGTGCTCCATGCAGACCTTATACAATTGAAATAACCAGAGACTCTGCAAAGTTCTCCCTGTTGATATCAAAGGGTGAAGGCAAGTTAGGGTGACTTGTCCTATAGACTGGTCAAGTACCTGATCGATAGATATAATAATAAAGGCAAAATACTGCAGATGCTGTACTTCTAAAATAAACCCACAGAATGCTGGTGAAACTCAGAAGCATCTGTGGAGAGAGAAACAGTTAACAGTTTGAGTCTGGTATGACTTTTTTCAGAACCCTGACAGAGAATCCTTCACAACTATCTGTTAACCTCCCAATATCCTGAATCACTGATTCTCTGATTTCATCTTCCCTGTTTTGTCAGTAGAATATATTCACCAGAGATGGGTTGGGGCTGCGTGTCTAATATCCAGCAAGAGATCAGAAATTGACATTTCCACTGTTGGCCAGGAATCCCTTCTACTCTCCAACTCAATTGGTGGAGGTTTTCTGTTGCTGGGGGATCCAGAGGGGGGAGTTTATCCTGCGAATTGAGGGCCCGAGCTGAATTAAATTCCACCCACTCCAGTGAATAATTCAAACCTGCTGTGGTGATCTTATGTATTCTCTTTTTAGAAGGTTTACTCTGTTCACAATAGAAGCCTCCCAAAGAGTGGTGATGGAAGAATATCCCCCTCTTCACTGCTGTTGTCCCTGGTCTCTGTTCCTCCACCAAGTCGAGCAGGAATGTAGGAATGTCAAATCCCCAGAAAATGACAGATCAAACAGAGCACACCTGCCTGCATTACAAATGCAAGAGGGAAGGGCTATAATTTTGGACCATTAATATGATTGCTCCAAGCCCTGACTTCACAAAGTCAAACACTTTTTTTGCTTTCAATAATTGACGTTACTTGAGTAGACAGACTTTGCCTCAAGTGCTGCCACTTACAATCACATTCAGGGTTTGTTTTTCGAGCTATTTAAAGACAAGTGATTGCAGCTATTCAGGAGACTAACTTGGATGATTGCGAGGCGGATATGAAGTGGTGACTGGGGGTATGCTGATGTAGCATTGGTGGACAGTTATGCAGCGGCTACTTAGTTACATCCTAACATCTGGATTCTTGTCCCTTATGGCAGAAAATGTGGCATGAGCATTTTGTGAGCTTGTGTGTTGGGGGGTAATGTGGAGTCCAGTCAGATAACAACAAAACAAAAATCATGATAAATCTGTAGTCTTGTTTCATGTCCCTGTGTAACCTGCTTCTCCAGGAGAGCCAGATGTTCCTCTGTGTAAAGCAGGGGTTAATCTTACAGTCATCACCTTTTTCAGTCTGCAGCTGAAGTCTATGGATAGTACTCCTTCAAAATGACTGGAAAAGTATGGATTGCCTCTGTTACCATGTGACAGTCTGACCAAAGAGTCCTCATGCACACCCCAGTGATTTGAGGCTGCATTCCCACAGAAAGAACGCTGGACTGTTTTTCTGATTTTGTAGATGGGAAGCTCTTCAAGTGCCTTAACACACAAATAGGGATGTGTAATGACAGTGGGCCAGCAGGAGAAAGTGAGTACTGCAGATTCTGGAGACCAGTCATAAGATGTGATACTGGAAAAGCACAGCTGGTCAGGCAGCATCTGAAGCAGGAGAGTCGATGTTTCGAGCACAAGCTCTTCATCAGGAATGTGGGTGGAGCTGAGAGATAAATGGGAGGGGTGGGGGGATGGTAGCTAGGAATGCCTTGTAGATGGAGGAGGAGCTCTTCCTCTATAAGGCATTCCTAGCTACCTTCCACCTACCCGCCACTCCCATTTATATCTCAGCACCCCCCTTGGGGCCTCCCAATGTTCTTGATGAAGAGTTTATGCTCAAAAGGCTGACTCTTCCAGAGCAAATGGGAAAATTTGAATTTGACAGAAATCTAACAAAAATAAGCTACCCTAATGGCTTAACCATTATCAATTGTTAAAAACTGATTTTTGCCTTACCAACATCCTTTAGGGAAGGCAATCTACTGTTTTTACTCCGTTTGGCTTCCATGTGACTCCAGACCTACGGTGCAGGCAATACTTATAAATGAGATGCAGAAGTGTATTAATATTAACTTTAAACTTTCAACATGTGAATGTTTCCTGGTACATACAGTGGCTACTTTATATTGTGCTCTCTGGTGTTCTGACTTGCAAAAATACTCAAACAGAATCTTGGGAACAGACTATAATTTGGTTAACTTGAGATGGATAATAAATGCTAGCCTAGCCAGTGATATCAGTCTCCCATGAATGAATTTTAAAAAAAAAAGGAGTGAGGCGCAGGTTGATTTAAATGGTTGTCTTAGTTTTTGTTTATTACACTTTTGGAAACAAGACCATTAAGCTTTTTAGAACATTTAATTGGCTCTGAGTCATTGTAGCAGCTCCTTAGACTGGGTGTGAGCAGATCGCTTCAGCTGCTTTGGTTGTAATGCAGCGATCTGAGTCTTCTTTGCTTCACTTACTCCAGCAAGACTTGCTTACTTATTTCTGCAGTGAAATATGGAGGAAGAGAAACGAGTAGAACTAATTGGGTAATAGGCTCATTGAAGAACCAGAACCGGCATTGTGGGTAAAATGGCCACCTTCACCACTGTCTAACTTATAATGACCTGCAGACCGGCTTTCCAATAGAACAACTGGGTTGAATCTTCCAGGAGTACATACACTGAACAATTTGGGCTGCGATGGGTTAAATGACAGAATCTGTTGAAGATTACTTTTGTTGGCCGAAACTCATGGCAAAGTTCATGCATTTGCTGAGTGAGGTGAGTTATTCACTAGGCAGTGGTAAGTTGTCAATTAATGGGTATTATTGCTTCAAAAATGCCGATTTTAATGTACAATTTGCCTCATTAGTATTCAGATTCCTATCTTATGAAATGCACCGAACAAACTAGACACTGAACTCTCAACAGGGAAATCACATCAACTTTGGCTTGCAACTTGCTCCAATGGGCTTCCATGTTGGGCATTAGGCATCAACAATTCAGGACATGCTCCATGGGCATCGCCACATACACCCATTCATGGGCAATGCCGTCTGAGGTGTGTCTATCTTTAAGAATCCTCATGGCACATCTGCATTCACTTAGAGGACACTTTGATGCTGTACCTCTGGCTGCACCAGCAGCTGTCATTGTGATGCTGCAGTGAGGACTTTGTGGACTCAATGACACACTTCGCTCGTGGACTGGACCAGGATACATCTCCATTCATTTTGTTCACTTTCAGAGCGCACACACATTCTGAATTTTTCCAAACGCTTATAGCATCCCTGCCTTGCATCACCTTTTCTGTGCCCTGCCTTTAACCCAGAGATACCAGGCTCACCATACTACTCTATTGTCATGTCTGAGGTAAATATCAGAAACTAAACAGTACAGCTGTGGGCTAACAGTGCTTACCCAGAGGCACAATGATATTTTAAAGATGGTATAAGTGCCAAGGAGGCCAGTCTATGTTGGATGTTCCACAGTGGCAAATTCCAGGAATAGCACCTGGTAATGTGGGCCTAGATTCAGACATCAAGAATGCCATAGGGTCAGGGTAGATCATTAATGAGATGAATTTGGTCAGATATGATATGAAAACTCACTAGGCCTTGTGGTGAACAATCCTCTGGAAACTCAGTGCAACTGGCACTTAGCCCAAAAATGTATAAGGCTCAGCTCAATGTTTCTATTCCCATATATCCCAGGGCTTTGCTCTGTAGCCAGTTTTCATTGTCTCTGGACCTTTTTTAAAGTTTCAGAATGTATTTGAATGCTGCAATAGCATGCTATTTCCTGTGGCCCAAAGTCAGTTCCTTTCAGAAATAGTGACAATGCCAAGAATTTGCTCTCAGTATTATAATTTTGCTGACCCTAAGAACTTTGAGGTCAATGCTGGGGGAGCGGATTGAGGTGGAGTTTTGCTCCACAATGTACAGGGCTGGTGCATAGAGAGAATTTCTGGGCTATTAGGTGAGCATATGTTTCAGCAGCTGATTCTATAAATAAAACATACCACTTATGCAAAATCATGGATTTGTAATATATTTGCATATTGGAATTGGTGTGTTCAGCTTAAAGTTACTGAAAGCGGAGGGGAATGGCTAAACTTTTCCGAACCCTTAAACTTTAACAACATGTTGACCCAAACACTCTGTCACTCAGTGACAAGAACTAAGTATTGCACATGAAAAGGACAACCTGTTGAAGCATTTCATCTTGCCATGCATCAGGACAGATGCAAAAATGCCTATTGTTTTGCAAGTACGTGTATTGCTAAACTGGATAAAAGCAAAATACTGAGTGGTGGAAATCCAAAATTAAAATTGTGCCTGAGCAGCATCTGTGGGGAGAAACAGTTAATGTTTTAAGTCCAGTGTTGCTCCTCTTCAGAACTGGAAAATAATTGCTTTAATGCTGTTGACAGAGAGGGTGGAGGGGTAAATGCAACAGTTGGTGAGGGTGCCTAGTGCAAAGTTCAAAGGGAGGGATAAGGGTGGTAACGATTAGCTTTCATTTTGTTTAATTTACTACCATTTCTCTTCCAGGTATACTCATCTTGATGAAGTTCTGCTATTCTCTTCAGGATTTTTGTTTTAATCTTTCAGCTTGTTCACCTTCATTACTTTTGATTTGCCTTCCTGGTATTTGATAAAGTGTTTGCCAAAACTTGGTTTTCACAGCCACATCTCCTCCTTCAGTGCTACCTGTGGCATTACTTTAACCCATACTGATTGCAACTCCAGTTCCATCCTTTTAGGTTTCGAACCCACCCAGGATTACAGGCACTTCCAAGACATCGTGCTTCTCCAGAGAGCTGCTCTCTCTGCACCCTGAAGTCCACACTCTCTGCCAAGTGCAGCAACATATACACTGTCCATCTGCACTGACTTACACTAAGTTGTCCTGGACCCCAGTTCCATTGTATTCTTTTGTCTCATTTGACGCTTTAACAAGAAGCTTTTTCTTTTTCCCTTCAGGTGTTCTGTCCTTCCTTTGCTACCATAAAAACTTGCTTTGTCTTTTGTTCTATGTATCCTTGCAATCTGTTCCACTTGCTCCTCATCCCACACTATCAACAGCATAAAGAGCACCATTTCCAACTCCTTTCAATTTTGAAGAAGAGGCAGACTGGCCTCAACAACATTAAATCTGTTTCTCTCTTCACAGATGCTGTCAGATCTGCTGTGTTTCTGCAGCACCTTTTTATTATTATTGATCCATGGGGATCGGATTAGAAGAACATTCCTGACATCTTTTCTGAATGAAGCAAAAGCTGGAGTGATGGTTGTTTTCTGGTACATTCTCCATGGTAACACCTTGGCCAGCTGGTGTCACCTTGACCAATCAGTGTCAACCTGACCTCAGTTGGCATCCTTTTCTGGCACAGGAGTTAGACAGAACAAGTGCTGGGTCTATTTCTATAGCTAGATGTTTTAATTTTAAAGAAGTCTAGAAATCTAGATTTTTTTTTTGTAACACCCTATATGACTCAACACCAAAAGTGCTGGAAAATAGGCTGAGAATAAATGGATGGTTGATGACCAGCATAGAATTATAGAATCATACAGTGCAGAAAATGTCCATCAGGCCTGCCAAAAATATACTATTACCTACACTAATTCCACTTTCCTGTACTAGGCCTGTAGCCTTGAGGGTTATTGCAGATCAAGTGCTCGTCCAAGTACTTTTTAATGACTGAAGTTTCCTGGCTCAACTACCCTTTCGGGCAGTGTATTCTAGATGCCCACCACCCCTCATAATCTTATACACCTCGATCAGGTTCCTCACTCAACCTCCTCTGCTCCAGATAAAAATAATCTGAGTTTATCCAGCTTCTTTTCTTTTGTTTCATCTTAGGCCACAGCCTGGTGAATCTCCTTGGCATCACCTTCAGGGATCTGTGGGTAAGCACCACAAGACCATCTGGTCCTCTGAGTTTCCAAAGCATTTGGCCTCACATTTTATCTGTGGGCACTATAGTCTGAAGGACCTCTTTCCATGCTCCAACAGTACTAAGACACTTACTTTTTTTCCCCCTGGAACATATTGAGCCTTTTGCCAGAAACTGTAGCATGAAATAACGCTTCACATTAAAGTCTGGCTGACTTTTCTATCTGACATGGATACACCAGAAGGAGTTACAGGTATTATGCTGTTTGACCATGTTACAAAAACCCCTTCCATGGCTCATGGGTCCTGGAGTGCGGCTTTGAACATGAACCTTCTGACTCAAAGGGAGAGATGCCACTCAGTGTACCACAGGTCTCCAAATCTGTGTCTCAGTACAAATTGTTGTTCCCTTGCAATGCATCATTCTTGCATCTGTCTTCATGCATGCACCATGAAAACCTTCAACAGCATGTCCCTGTTTTTCGGCAATACTCAATACTCACTCGACTTAATGGACATCTGGCTTTAGGCTCAAGCCAGTTGAATCACTGTGATTAGATTAAACAATCCAAATTTAATCTTGACTAATGAAATTATGCCCAGAATAAAAACTGAAATGTCATTGCACATTTATTTGAAAGGAGATCAGTGTCATTTCCAGTTGAATAGATTTCTGCTACAGCTATTTGAAATTGTCGAAACCTGGCAGCTACTCTTTCAAGTTATTCATGAGCAAGGAAATGGCATGATGGGGGAGGTTTGAAGTGGCGGAGGGGGGTCACCGGCTGCTATGGATGGTCAAATGGTTTCCTTCAACTGTACTCTGTGATGGTGATAGCCATGTCTCAGTGTACTGCACTCTCTGTTGTGGGTACAAATACCCTTTCAGGGACATGGGCACCTACTCTAGCTTGGCCCTCCAGTGCTACACTCTGATGGTTTTGCACAGCTGGGGAGGTGCTGTGTTTTAGATTGGGCATTAACTGAGACCCCATCTGCCCATCTATGGTGGTTGTGTTTGTATTTGAGCGGGGAGCTTACCCTAGTGAGTACTTTTAGGTTTCTCCTAATATTATAAAATCACATGATCTCATTAGTGATGGTGAGCGTTTACTGTGCACAAATTAGTTGCTGCCATGTTTCCTGCAAATTTCCTTTGCCTGTAAATTGCTTTGCGATGCCCCATGGTTGTGGAAGGCTCTATAGAAATGCAAGTCTCTTATTTGTGATTGTATACTGTATGTAACTGGGTTGTGGTCAAGATTATATCCAGTCTGTACCTTGCCCTCCTCCTCTCTGTATCTATTGTTTTCCTCTCTCTTTTTAGGATCTGCTAACCCTTATTCCTATCTTCTCACTGAGAACAGCCTATTGGCCTGCTCCTGACCTTTGATAAAATGTTGTTCCTCAGCTGATGATCAGGAAGAACATCAACACTGCTGAGGGTGGCACTTGCCATGCGAGGAAGTGAAAACATTGCTATCACCTGCTTGTAACCTAGCTGAAGCTGGACCTGAGCTGTGTTTGGATCTGTGCAAATGTGTTGCAAAGCTGCAGATAGTTTGCTTTATTATTTATCTACAAATGGGTAAAATGTGTTACTTTGATGGAATTGGGCCAAGTGGTGCAGGAAGGTTGATTGTCGTGCTGTCAACCAAAATCAGAAATCAAAAAAAAACTGGGAATTTGAAAATAAAGCTGCCCTGCGATATGAGTGTTGCCTAAACAGGTGGTGGTAAACTATCCCTTTCTATTGCAACACTAACATTCACATCATAAAAGTAAGTGCCAGGCAATGACTATTTCCAACCAGACTGAATCTGACCACCTCCTCACTCAATGGCATTACCATCACTGAATCCCCCACTATTGACATCCTGGGGATTACCATTGATTAGAATCAGCCATATAAATATCCTGCCTACAAGGGCAGGTCAGAGGGTGACAGTGAGTAACTCAGTTCCTGACTCCCCAAAGCGATCTATAAGACACGAATCCGAAGTGTAATGGAATGGGACAAATACAACCCCAAGTTTTAATCCAGTGACCGTGAGAGAACAGTGACATAGTCCCAAGTCAGGATGGTGTGTGGTTTGGAGGAGAACTTGCATATTATTCCCATGCAGGGCTGACCTTGTCCGTCTAGATGGTAGACATTGCAGGTTTGGAGAGGATTGGCAAATCTTGTGCAAGGAATGCATTTCTGCCACAATACATCGGTGGGGGAGGGAGTGAATATTAAACTTAGTGGATGTGTGCTTTTTTTTTCCCAAATGGTATTGAGCTGCTTGAGATTTGTTTCAGTTCCTCCCTCTTACTGGACCTTGTAACATTCTCCAATTTATCTCAGCCAGCTTTTGCTATGAAGATGAAATTTCATAAAGCTTATTTATTTGCATCAAAAACAAACGTAAGCCTTTGCAACACTTGAGATGCTTGGCCATCAGAATGAATAAGATGGCTGAGATTCAGCTGTTCTGCTCCGTTTGATTTGTGCCTTTGTACTTATAGCTGCAAAGCTTTCTAGAGAATTTTGTCTCATAAGCGAAACTGATCTACTTCAAATAAAACTTGCTTGCTTCTGTTTGGTAGCCAGCTTTTTCTGGTTGGTTCTTCGTAAAGTCACACTGTTTCACTGTGTGGAGGGTGCATGGTGATAATTTGATGCAGGTTGTACTACATGAGTGGGTAAGAATGGCAGCTTCTGATGCTGAAAGCAAACTTAGTGAAGCAAATTTCAGCAGGTCTAGCAGCATCCATGGAGACAGACAGTTAAGGTTTCAATATGACTGTTCTACAGAACTGGTTTTGAAGAAGAGACATACCAGACCCAAAACGTTGACTGTTGTTCTGTCCACAGATGTTGCCAGATGTGATTAGGTTCTTAAGAATATTCTACGTTTGTTTTAGATTTCCAACATCCACAGTATTCTGCTTTTAACCAAAACTAGATTGACTGGTCATTCATCTCTTTTTAGTTGTTTCAGTTTTCACTAATATCAATAAAAGTACGTCATTTATAATGGGTAAAATTGTCAACAGTTAGGACTGCTAGAGATCACAGAAGCAGTATATAACTGGAAGTTCTTTCATTTGTTCTTTTCTCTCAGGTGTAAGTGTATGCAACTGCAGTACTTCAATGGGACAATGCCTGAAATAAGGCAGTGTACAGAGGAACAGTGTTCTATAATAGTGACAACCATCATTTTAAGGCTTCAAAATTTGTGCAGCTGACTTGGAGTCAGTTTTACTACTCCATATTTCTAGTTTATTACAAATAACACATTTCAAAATGTAAAAGTTACTGCACCTACAGACCATATTCCTCATCACTAGTAAAGTAGGCAACTATGCTTTCACACATGCATTGGTGATGAGGAAGCTTGTCTGTAGGTGGAGTGAAAATTCTTTTTTAAATGAGTAAATGTCTTGAAAAATACCATAAAGATATGAGTTTGTTCTTTTGTCTACATGCTAGTTTAGCTAATTTTGGAAGGAGATTTAACTTGGAGTTTGACCGGTCAATTATTAAAATCTTTAATGAATAGGTGCTAAAAGACAACTGTTACATTCACATCATATAGATAATATTTAATAGTTTGAAGAGTACATATTAGTATGTGGAGTGTATTTGGATATGAGGATTTTTATTGTCTAATTAATGTGGCTGGCTGGGAAGACTCATCCTCTGATTTATAACCAATTTGATGTCTGGTGTCCGCACTTGGATCTGGTAATTTAGAAATGATTGCATCTACGTAAGCTTTTAGTTCTGTTTCTCTGAGTAGAAAAACAGTTCTTGAAACCATTTTACAGTCATTGCTAATGCATGGTATTGGCTTTCCTTGAATCTGTTCGAATTCCAGGCAAAGCAGCACTAGTAAGTTCATATAAGGAACCATACAAGGATATATAACATTTTTTTTTATATGTGCAACAAATCTCAATCCATTTAACAGTTTTAAATGTCTTTACTAGTTTAATGTATAACATTCACTTTACTAACGTACCACCTTTAATTTTTTTTCCTCTCCTTTTCTCAGCCACACCCATTTCTTTTTCTTCCTTTTTTCCATGCATTTCCCGCAAAGGTTTATGCACTTCAAAAGAACTTGATTGGCTTTGAAGTGCTTTGGGGTGTCTTGAGGTTATGAGCAGCAATATGAATACACATTTTAGTTTCTCTGTGGAACTGGAAGTGGGATTAAAGGGCATCTGGAGCCCTTTCTGAGCCAAGGTGCCAAGGCTATATGCTTCAATTGACCCAGATGTTGCCCTCATCAGTGTTGAGGCAAAGCACCAGCAGCTTATCTCTGTTTCATTGGAGTGCTTGACGTTGACAGTTCCTGACCCAAAACAAAAATGCTTCATACCCCACGTTGGAAGTGGTAAAGTGGTAAGTTTTAAAGAAATTGATCTGAAGGGATTTAAATACAAAAGTAGAAGGTTATTCTTCCGCAATACAGGGCATTGATGAGACCCTGTCTGCAATATTTTGTGCAGTTTTGATCTCCTTTATTTAAGGAAGGATGCAAGTGCATTGGAGTCAGTTCAGGGACGAGTTTGCAAGGTGAATACCTGGAGTGGATGGGTGTCTTGAGGAAAGATTCGACAGCTGTGCTTGTATCCACTGGTGTTTAGAGTACAAGACAACTTAATTGAAACATAAGATCCTGAAGAATCTTGATGGGTGGATGTGGACAGGATATTTCCTCTTCAAGAAGTAAGTCGACCTTGGCGTCACTGCTTAAAGATCAGGGGTTGGCCATTTAATATGCTCGAGATAAAACATTTTCACTCCGGGTCATGAGGCTTTGGAACTCAGTTCCTGAAAAGGTGGTGACAGTCGAGAACTTGAATATTTTGAAGGCAGAGGTAGCCAGGTCCCTGTAAAGCAAGAAGTCGAGAGGTCATCTAGGGTGAGTGAAAACATGGATTTAAGATTACAGTCCGATCCTATCACAGCCATGATCTTAATGAATGAATGGTGGAGCAGGCCCAAGGAGGCAAATGACTTATTCCTGCTCCTGAGTTGTACATTTTGTTAGATCCCATGCCAACAGAAGTGGGATACTATGAAACTGGGACCAAAGTACGAAAGTAGTTTATTGTGCTGGCTGCCTGCTGCATCCCCATCTCCGAACGATGAATACTAAGTGGATACTAGGTCAATACAGCAGAGATTGTTTGACCAGCAGTGGCCAGGTAGGCTTAGTTGGGGGGAATACAGAAGTTGCAGATTAGATCTTCCTTTTAGCACTGGGCCTCTGTATTGAGATCAAGTCTGGCAGGAGACGAAAGGCAACCTCTTGGTGGCTGCCAGGGGGTCACCATCGCCTTCTCTCAACCACCCCAGCTCCGGGCTAGTGAGATGCACTAACCCCAGCTATGGCCCTAGACCCTGAAAGGATCCATTGAACTGCATATGATCTACTGAAAGGTAATGTGACATGTCCTAGGAAGCACTTATGATAAAGGTTCTGTGGGTTTCACTTTAATTACCACAAAACTGAAGAGGGAGCGTTTCAGTTAATTGCAAGGGAACAGATCCAATTATGGGAGTGGCCAGTGACATTGAAGCCAAGGCATTCCCTTGGTGTTAAAAACAGAACATCCAGCAGATAGGGAGCAGAGTGGAGAGAGTAAGAGAATATCCTAGCCCTCCTATGGTCAGTGTTGGAGTTATCTGGCCATCTGACCAGATGGAGAAGGTGTGTAAGAAAACTGTGAAAAGAAAGAACATTTGTTAATTGATTTTAGGGAATTTATTTTGAAGCAGAAATCTATTTACCAAACATCAAAGGTAAAGTCCCTTTGCTGACCTCTCCTCTTTTTGATTTCATACCAGCTATGGAATCTGTAGAGTGTGCTGAACCCTGACAACAGTACGATACATTCACTAAAGCACAGAGTACGGAAACTGCCTTCCACCGTGAAAGCTATTGTCTTGTTTCAAGCGGCCACAAGGAACTCACTGTTTAACAATATGGACCTGAAGTGACTTTACTGATAGAATAATTCATGATGACTCCTGAACTTTAAATGGCAAATGAATAATTAAAGATGAAAAATGCACTTGACCTTTTCTTCCTTTTTTGTGTTGATGCCACTGCCAAGGTTGGCATTTATTGGCTGTCTGTAGGTTACCCTGAGGAGGAGATGATGGACTGCCGTCTCGAACTGCTGTAGATTCTTTATAGGAATTTGATATAGCTAGTTAGATTGTTAGGCCACTTTTGAAGGCAATTGGTGTGGAATGGAGTCACATAGGGGTCAGACTGATCAAAAGTAGTGAATTCTGGGACACAGGAAGGTGGTGTTGACACTGCACTGGATCAGCCATGATATTTTTGAATTCAAGTCTGATTCTACCAGACTTGCTGAGTTTCTCTAGCAATTTCTTTTTGTTTCAGACCTCCAGCATCTACAGTTTTTTTTTATTATTAGTTTAGATCCTTGGATTACCGGTTCTTACTTTGTTTTATTTTGTTTAAACATTCAGTTGCTTCTGTAATGAATATTCTTTACTGAAGCAAAGTGAAAGTGCATACCTCCATTAGACCTGGCAGGAAACAACTTACAGATTCATTGAGAAGAATTAAAGAATAGCTGATCCTGGCTCTCTGTGAAAGCAATTTGACTATTCCCATTCTTTGCAGCCCTGGGTAGATTTACATTTCAAGTGCTTATCCAATTCTTTTGGAAAACCATGAATTGAACCTGCCTCCTCTACCCATTTGTATAGTGCTAACCACTCGCTGCATCAAAACGTTCTTTTGCTGATCACCTCATCTGTGTATGCTAGTGTGTAAGATTTATCAGTCAGGCTTATATTGTGCAGACAGGGCCCTGTCTTTGCAGACATGGTGCATCTGTTTCAACTCAACAAAGTAGACAGCCACCATTCTTGGGGCAATGCCTTGACTAGAGGAAAGAACCAATCAGTGTCAAGTACCTGGCTCAAATTTAAAGAAGACTTGGCAGTTACCTGTCAGTCCTCATCTAACTGCTGCATTCTCTATGACAATAGCTCCAGCAATTTGAGTCCGCTTGCCAACTAATTGGCATTCTTCTCTCATACAGTGGTATTCTTATGAAATGTTCTGATGAGTATAAGGCGATCATCTTTGACAAGTGTCATTTTTCAACAATCCTGAAGTATTATTCTCTCAAACCACTATTTCTGGATTCTGCTTCACCACGCATCCATCAATGAGCTTACTTTCTTTATTTGCTATGACTACAACAACTGTGTGACTTTGACGTCTCTTTCAAATCTCCTATCAACCTTCTTCCAAAGGAGAACAGCTCCAGTCTCTCCATGAAACACTTCTTTGTGCATGAGATGTGCTGTCACAGTTGTGGGCTGATCTGTAATTGCAGCTGTAATGTAGTACTCTCAGAATGTCTGTTCGTGCTGTGAACTGCAGTAACCTTGCAGTGTAACAGTAAATGAAGTTGTTCTTGGTATAACATGGAAAAAATTATTCTGCTTGTCATGCATGTTCAAGTGGGTCTGTCTTTGGCTCTTCTTGAATCAGTTTCAGTTGAACTGGTGCAGCAAAGTGCCTTTCCAGCCAGCTGGCTTAGCGTCACACAATTCTCCTGAGGGGTGTTTGGGTAAATGTTTGTCAGAAGTGACTTGGCTCCATGCTGCATGGCTTCTGAAACAGCTACACTACAAGAGTGTATCCAAATGCATGGATTTCTGAGAAACGGGTGAGTTGTATAGGCCACCCATGGATTGGAAGGCAGGTGGTGGACCAGCACAATCCGGGATTGTGCCGTTGGTGACATGCCCACTATACCCCTCTCCACCCCAAGTCCACTGCTGGTTTTGAGTGGGTTACCTGCCCATGTGCCTAATTAAGGTGTAGATTTGATGGGCAGAGGGTGTCACTGTGTCGGGCAGTGGGGTGATCTTGTAGAGGTTTATAAAATCATGAGGCACATGGATAGAGTGAATAGCCACTGTCTTTTTCCTAGGGTGGGGGGGAGGGTCAACAATTAGAGGGCACAGGTTTAAGATGAAAGGGGAAAGATGTAAAAGGGACCAAATGGACAACTTTTTCACTCAAAGGGTAGTGAGTGTATAGAATGAACTGCAAGAGGAAGTGTGGAGGTTGGTACAATTACAACTTTTAAAAGGCATCTGGATGTGTACCTAAGTAGGAAGGGTTTAGAGGAATCTGGGCCAAATGCTGGCAAATGGGACTAGAATAGTTTAGGGTATCTGGTCAGTATGGAAAAGTTAGAATAAAGTATCTGTTTCAAAGCTGTCCAACTCTCTACTGTATGAGGATGGCGTGGATAATTAATGCCCGAGTGAGAGGCCTCAACCTGCCACCATTCTGACTTAGAGTCTTAGAGATGTACAGCATGGAAACAGACCCTTCGGTCCAACCCGTCTATGTCGACCAGATATCCCAACCCAATCTAGTCCCACCTGCCAGCACCCATTTCCCTCCTAACCACCTAGTCCCACCTGCCATATCCCTCCAAACCCTTCCTATTCATATACTACATGCCGATAGGAGATCTAAGCCAGAACTTTGCCTGCTACTAAAGCCTGTCCACCATCTACAGTTCACAGGTCAGAAGTGTGATGGAATACTCCCCACTTGCCTGAATGAGTGCAGCTCCAACAACAGCTTAAAAAGCTTGATACTAGGACAAAACCGCCCGCTTGACTGGCACTATGTTGACTTGCATCTTCTCCCTCCTCCTCCGATGCTCAGTAGCAGCAGTATGTACTATCTACAAGATGCACTACAGAAATTCAAAGATCCTCAGACAGCACCTTCCAAATCCATGACCACTTCCATCTAGAAAGACAAGGGTAGCAGATACATAGGAACACCACCACCTTTTAAGTTCTCCTCCAAGTCACTCACCATCCTGACTTGGAACTATATCGCTGTTCCTTCACTGTTGCTAGGTCCCTTCCTAATGGCATTGTGGGTCAACCCACAGCAGGTGGACTGAAGCAGTTCAAGAAGGCAGCTTCCCCCACCACCACCTCAAGGGCAACTAGGGACAGGCAATAAATGCTGGACAGCCAGTCGTGCCCACATCCCATAAATGAATAAAATAAAGACATCTGTCCTGATGAATGCAACACAAAACACTTCAAGGTGTCTCCCTCTCCAGCAGTGTCCAAGTAAACATTTTCAAAGTGCTTGTCACAGTCCTTCACATTTAAAGTGTAATGATGCTATTCTTTCCCAGCATTGCCAGCCTTGTAACTTGCTCTCCTGGCACTCAATGTAAATGGGCATGTTGGTGTCAGGAATCTAATGCTAAGGGTTCATAGGAGTCTGGGCAGGGGGTGGTGTGGCACGAAAGGATCAGTGGTGATTAATGCCAGGATCAGAGACTATGCACACAAGTGGTTTACAAACCTTGCTACTTGTGTGCTCCTTCTGGAAGTGCAACCTCGGAATTCAACCCTCACTTGGACAACCAGCGCAAACAGGGGCTGGGGGCTTAAGGTAAAAGATTGGGTTGGGATTTAATTCCACCAGAATACCCACATTTTACCCAAATCCTATCAGAACCTCCGTGAAGTTGGGAACTGTAGTGATTCATCTGCTGACCCTCCTCCCTTCTGCCCTGAAGTCAATTTTTGAATGTGTGTTCTGCGGACATTGATTCAAATCCTACAATGGCGAATGGTAACATTTGAATTCTGGAATAAAAAAGACATAAGCATTGTCAATTGTTGTAGAGACCCATCTGCTTCATTAATGTCCTTTTTAAGGAAGGAAATCCACCCACAAGTGACCCCAATATAGTTGACTCTTAACTGCGTATACAATGGCCCAAGCAAACCACTCCGATCAACAGGCAATAAGGGATGGGCAACAAATGCCAACTTTTATGAATAAAACAAAATGGCAATCAATTTAAAAGTGAACACTACTTGTTTGCCAGGGAAATCCACCAGCAGCAGCGAGTGGCATTTGTACTGTTAACACCTTTTGGGCTATGCCCACCTTTACTCTATCTTTGATGGAACAGCAAGGGATTTGAGAAGGGCTCACTGCGAAGCTGACGGGGGGGGGGGGGGTGCAGAAGTTCCTTTTCTGCTGTGTTTTCAAAGTTTTAAGTTCTGAAAAAATCTTGCTCTGTTCCAAAAAGCAATTGCTGGCATTTGGTCAAGGGAGAGCTGAAGAATTTTTTTTTAACTAAAGTAACTGAAAAGGTTGGTAGGGCAGGGCAGTAGATGTTGCTTACATGGACTTTAGGAATGCCTTTGACAAGGTTCTGCATAGTAGACAAATTAGTGAAGTTAGTTCACATGGGAGTCTGGGTGAGCTTGCCAATTTGGTACAAAATTAACTTTGTGGTCCAAAACAAAGGATGGTGGTGAATCGTTGCTCCCCCTGTAGGAGGCAGTGTATTTGGAGTCTTACTCTGCTGTTGCTGCTGGAACTTGGAGGCTGAAGTGGTAACACATGTTGCAACTGAGAGCACTTGGAGGTGATTGAGGCTTGGAACCTGGAGGCTTCTGGTGCTGAACCTCATTTGAACCTGGGATTCTCTGCTTCTGCTGCTGCTGCCGCCTTTAAAAGCCTGCTGGTCTACATTCCTCCTTGGTGAGCTGAAGACTGCTGTAATAACACCTGCATCTGGGGAGAGCTGTTTCTGATTGAGGACTACAGTCTGGGGTCTCTGGTGCTGCAGGCAGCCTTGGAAGGTTTCAAGCTTGGGACTTGCTGCTGCTGTGAGAGGTCTGATGGCATGTATTTCTCCCCACCTGGTGTCGAGGAGGGCGTGTTCTTGGATCCTGGTGTCTCCTTTTCTGTCTGCTGCTGGAGAGGCCTGTTCCTGGAGTCTTTCTTTAGTTGGTGCATTCAGGCCTGGACAATAACGGTTTGAGGCCTGAGCTGCTGCCTGTGAGATAACTGATTTGAAGGGTGGGCTTGTGACGGATTGAGGACTGGGCCGTCTCATTATGACTTCGAGCAGTGGCCTGTACTGTAGCGTTTTGCTGCCAGGGCCTGCTGGCTTTGGGCTTTAGGGAACTGTTATTTGGATCTGCGAGTTGGATAGCAGGCCAGAACATGGCTGCTGAAGGCACTGAGCTGGTTATCTGGCAGATGTGGCCTAATAAGCCTTTTTTTTTTGTTGTTTACAGTTTCTTTCTCCTATCTGAATAAGTGGTGGTGATGGTGCTGGTGGGGAGGCTGATGGCGACTAAAATAACATGAGGCGAGGGGCAGTTGTTCCTGGTGGGCTAGATCTTCTGTGACCTCTGTAACCCCACAAGCCACGTCATTTTCCCCCTTTTTTTCATTTATCAAAAAGCTCAGGCTCAAGTGTGACATCCAGCCTGAGGTGACCATGGAGGCTTTGGTGGGGGTAGTTGACGCTCCCACCATTGACGCTGCAGTACCTCCGGAGAGTCATTTTTTGTTGAACGTCTCACTCTTTTTTGTACCATCTGAGCTTCTTCTCCTTACCTCTGCCAGCTTGGGGAGGTCAAGGTCAGACATGGTGCTGTTGTACAATCTGAAGGACGCCTGCCTGAGACACATTTACTCATTCTGGTGCCAGGTTTTCATCTGCCTGGCCCAGCAGGATATCATGGAAAGTGCATTTACAGTGGAGCACAAGGGTGTTCTGGTCAGTCAAGGGTATGTGGCCTCATGCTTACAAGGAGATGGGGGACCTCCAAGGCTGCTACCCACATCCAAGCAGCCATGGCTGACACTGTCTCTTCCCACCCAACCCCCCCCCCCTCCCACCCCCCCCCATGGGGAAAGAACATCCGAAAGAGAAGAAGGCTTGGAAGAAAACCTGAGACTTTGAACCCCCAGGCTCGTATAAGTCGTCTTCTGGAAGATAGCAACCCTGGCCCCAGTGTGTGTGTGTGTGTGTGTGTGTGTGTGTGTGTGTGTGTGTGTGTGTTTTGGAGCCCGGCCTGGGGCCTGTCGATGAGATATGTGTGAAAGAACAGGCCCCTTGTGTACCCTGTAACCTGTGAAAGCAAAGAGAAAGGGGAGGCAGGGCAGTAAGATAGTGATCTTTGATCCCCCATCCTCCTTGGAGTTTAGGGGACCAGGAGAGTCAAATGCTAATAACCAACCTCACTCTCTCACACACCACAGATGAGGGAGTAGTGTCCCACAAAAACCCTTCTCTCCTGTCATGAGGGGAGGAGAACATGAACCCACTCCCACAGTCCCCTGTGACTGGGCCAGGCACCTTGGAGGCTGAGGTCGACATGGCCATTGAGGTCTTGCCCATGCTACAAGAATGAGAAGGCCCCAAGATGGTGCACCCTGATGAAGTAACTGTTCAGTCATGTGCATGGCCTCCGTTACAACATGCACTTCCTGTTTGTGGAGTAGTCCCAGCCTCAGGTCATCTAGGAATTGCTTGTCTTCTTCCTGGACCTGAGTACAGTCTGGGACACTGTTGGCTCACGCTGGAGCTTTCTCCCTTATGGGAGTGTCAGCTCTCGTAAGGGAGCCACTGTAAGGGGACAGCGTCCTCCTTGAATGCTGTTTGCGCCAGCCAAGGGAGGACACCGCTCAGAACACAGGTCAAACCAGAGTTGACAGTGCACTGGATGGCAGAAGAGCAGGCTAGATAATGCTGGCAAAATTGACTACGAGGGCATTGGTCCATCTCTGATTCGTAACCCAAGCCTGAAGGCCAAGGCACTCAGTGGTTCAGACATGCGATGGGCTTCCAGCTGAACTGATCCCTGTCCATCTGGAATTCGACATTGGTGCCACTCCATGAATGCTTCCTTGTGGCATGGTGCCCCGCAATCTGAGCCGTCTCAGGGATATTCTCCTGGTGCGCTTTTGGATGGTGTTTTCTGTAGGGGCTGATGCTGTGCACATTCCTGTGCTGCGCCTGCACCCGCAGCACAGACACCTTTGGGGTGACTCTTTGCCCCAGTGGAGGGTCCTCTCTGGAGGGCTCCTTCCTCCTGTTGGGGATCCGTAGTGGGGAGTGCTGCACACGGCAGTCCCATGCAATCAGTGACTGAGCAGGTTTACTGGATGCCAAACACGTACATGTTCTGTAGACTGGAGGAGACAGTCTTCCACTTGTATGTTGAATGCATTTGTCTACAGCCCCTTGTTTACTTTTTTTGAAGAGGCTGCTGTTGAAATTTTGGTTGTACTTCAGCCCCACATTTCTGATCTATGGGCAGCCATTAACCTCTTTTTTTTTTGTTTCAAAGTGAAGGGATGTGGACAAGGGCCAGCGATGTTCCATAGGGATCAGTACTCTGTCCACTTTCGTTTTGTCGTTTTTATATAAATGATTCTGATGATAATGTAGGAGGCACAGTTAGTAAATTTGCAGATGACACCAAAATTGGTGGTATAATTGCTGGTGAAGGTTATCTAAGATTACAAAGAATCTGGATCAATTTGGTCAAGGAGCTGTGGAGTGGCAGATGAAGATTACCAGAATAAATGTGAGGTATTGCACTTTAGTAGTACAAACAAAGACAGGACTTGTACAATTAATGGTCAAGCCCTGGATAGTGTTATAGAACTGAGACATAAGGGTTCAGGTACAAAATTCTTTGAAATTTGAGTCACAGGCATTCAGCCACAGGTGGTTAGGAAGGCATTTAGCTTACTTGCCTTCATTTCATAGACATTTAATTATAGGAGTTGGGATGTCATGTTGAGGTTGTACAGGACATTGTGGTCTCTTCCAGAGTGCTGTGTGCAGTTCTAGTCGCCCTGTTAAAGGAAGGATATTATTCTTCGGAAGGTTGGTGTGGACTTGCTGAGCCAAAGGGCCTGTTTCCACACTGTAGGGAATCTAATTACACCAGAGAGGGTTCACAAACAATTTACCAGAATGTTGCTGCGAATCGAGACTTTGAGATCTAAAAATACGATGGGACTTCTTTCACTAGAGCTTAAGTTGAGGAGTGACCTGATAGAGGTTTATACAATAATGAGGGGCATAGATAAGGTGAATGATAACAGTATTTTGCAAAGGGTGGGGGGAATTCAAAACTAGGGGATATTTTTAAGGTGAGGGGAGAAAAATTTAAAAAGAACATGAGGGGCAACTTTTTTACGCACAGTGGTTTGTGTGGACTAAATTGCCGGAGAAAGTAGTGGATGCAACTACAGTTACGTTGTTTAAAAGACATTTGGATAAGTACATGAATAAAAAAGGTTTGCAGGAATATTGGTCAATTGCAGGCAACTGAGACCAGATCAGTTTGGGAACATTGTTGGCATGGGGTAGTTGTCTCCATGCTGTATGACTATCGTTGTGATTATCCTCCCTAATGCTCACTGCATGCACAATTTCTAATGCTTGTGCTGAAATGTTAATATTGGCGGTAGTTTAATTGTTGTTGGCATTCTAGGCATTGCACAAATGCAGCTGTGTCAGCATCCAATCCTGGCCATCAGACTTCATCTCTCACCAACTTGGAAACCCCTGGATGATCCAGGTGGAGTTCAGCCAGTATTTGGCACTGACCTTTACTCAGGACAATCTCTCTTGCTCCCCATAATATTATGCTATCCTTGACTGATCATGTCACATCGGGTTCAGAAAGGTTTCAATGCTGGTTGGTTTCCCCCATCACCACCAGGTATTTTGGTTTTGTCAGGAATAGACCTTGTTATGTTCAGTCTGATTTTGTTAGCAGTGACTGGAGGGCATCCAGAAAGTTTAAAATCAGAATGGACTCTTCCAGGGGAGGCTCTACTGGTGGTCAGCCTGCTAGTGGGAGGCAGCTCAAGGCATCCACATTTCCTACTTGGACTGTTCCAATTTGTAATTGTACGCATTCAGAATAAGAGCCCGCAGCTGAATTCAGCCTGAAGCCATTGGCAGCACAACCCTATCCACTTTAAGTTGACCTAGCAAAGATTTGCAGTCTGTTACTGTTACAAGTTTATCTGTAAAGGTATTGATGGAATTTTCCCACACCAAAGGAAGGCTAAACCTTCCTTCTCTGGGCATATTTTCATTTGGAAAGATATGTAATTGGGTGTTCCTCTCCACTGGTGAGCCAACACTACCCTGTTAATGTATGGGGAGACATTGCATGTAAGCACCACCTCACCTGGGATCATAGTTTGCCAACACCTTAGATGCCGATTCTGCTTCACTTCCCTAAAGACTACATGTTGGCTACAAGACCATTTCCAAGGCTGACCCTTTTTTAATACCGGATGTAAGGGTGTGAGGATGTAAACCAAGATATGTATGAACTTTCTGTAATAGTTCGGGCGGCACGGTGGCTCAATGGTTAGCACTGCTGCCTCACAGCACCAGGGTCCCAGGTTCGATTCCAGCCTCTGGCAACTGTCTGTGGAGTTTGCACATTCTCCCCGTGTCTGCGTGGGTTTCCTCCAGGTGCTCCAGTTTCCTCCCACAATCCAAAGATGTGCAGGCCAGGTGAATTGGCCATGCTAAATTGCCCATAGTTTTAGGTGCATTAGTCAGAGGGAAATGGGTCTGGGTGGGTTACTCTTCAGCGGTTGGTGTGGAGTTGTTGGGCCGAAGGGCGTGTTTCCACACTGTAGGGAATCTAATCTAATCTAATTCACCAACCCGAGGAAAAACCTAAGCTCTGGTACAGATGTGGGAGCCAGGATCCTTTTGATTGCCCTCACCTTATCTTCCAGTGGGTATAACTAGTCTTGTTGATTCTGTAGCCCAAGTAGGTCGCTTGGTATGTCTGGATCACACATTTTTCCATCCTAAGGTGTAGATCTGCCTTGGAGAAATGTTTAAGCACTATGACCATGTTCTCTCAAGCTTTTTATTGTCTACCCAGTTATTAGCACTTCAGTCAGATAAATGGGGAATTGGGGTAGACCTTGTAAAATATTTACCATCATCCGCTGGAAAAATGGGGCAAGCTGGTACCCCAAAAGTCAGTTTTGTATGTTGGTACAAACCCTTATGGGTACTAATTGTGGCATACTTCTGGGAATGCTTATGTAATCTCAATTGCAGGTATGCACTGCACCTGCTCAGCATTGTGAGGGACAGCTGCCCCCACCCTCCTCCTGCCGGTTTTCTGTATAGCCCTCTATACGAGTGATTGGGTATCGATCCAGTTGCGAAAAGCGGATTACTGTTTTTTTTGACATCCCCACAAAGGTGAACCGAACTGTCGGGCTTCACAATCTGTGCAACTGGTGCTGCCTATTCTGCAATCCGTACTGGTTTGATGATTACTTGGCTTTCTGCCTCTACCTTTTCCTGTGGATGCTGGGTTGCAGAATTGTGGAATTGTTTCTTGGTCAACACATAATATGGCTTTGATAGTCCTTAGACCTTCCTGAAAAATATCTTGATATTTTATTAAGACTTCAGTCAGGCAGCCATTTTCTAATCAAAATATTGAGCCAATCGAATTGAATTATTTTGAAGCAATTTTGCCCCATCACTTTGGGCCTGAGCCTTTTACTACAATCAGTGGTAACTGAACTAGCTGCTGCTTATACCTTCAGAGTAAAACCCGTTAGTGTCTCCGAATTAAAGGAGGTTTGGGGTTGTATTACAGGTCATTCTGATATAACGTGCATTTTGTTAATGTGAATTCACTAAACACGATTGACGAACTGGGGACACTGTTTCTAAAGTGCAAACTTTTAAAGCATGTATTTGTTATAATGCGATCCCAGTCCCATTAGTTTAAATGGTGCTACTAATACGCGATTTTCTAATAACATGGGATTGCATGAGAACGGAACTGCCACATTATAGCAGAACAAAATGCATTCCTTAATTAAATCCATCAACATTTGGAAGATTTTAGTATCTGGTGCCACAGGCTAAGTTAGGCTCCAAATAACTGAAAAAGCAGCAAGGCCACAAGATGTCAGGAGAATTATTCATTGCTTTTATCTGCCCGGCGAAGTACCTCATTCTTTCCACATACTTGGTCCCAGTCTTCAAAAGAATCGACTGAGTCAAACTTCCCAAATAATGGCATGATGCCAGAAATGCTTACCCCAATTCAAAGATGACAACTGTAGCAAGTGATTCTGTACAGGGATGTGTTTTTCTCTCTTTTTGCCACAAATAACTCCACAGGGGCCAGTAACCTGTCACCAGATCACCGTTTGTTTACTGATGCACTACATGACACAGATTCAGCTAGCTTGAAGTTGGCTCCTAAAGTGAACAGAACACCTGACACTCCTTTTATTTTAAAGCTCGTCACTTTATTAATGTATACATGTGTAGCTTATACATTTTATGATACTTATTTATATCTGTCAGCCAGATCTCCCTAATTGGACCAGATTAACAGCTCCAATGAGGGAAGTCATTCTGAGATCAACCTGGCTGACCTTGTTACAATCTCTACAGTTCCTGTGTTCGTTTTAACAGGGATCTTCTTGATAAAATATGTTGAAGTGTTAACCAGAGACCCACTCATCACCAACAGGACTGCAGCTTGAACAAGGCAGTGTAAGCACAACTTTTCTTACAAAGGATTTGATATTCTTTTGTAAAAGTTTCACGTTTAAGAATACTTCCAGTGGCTGGTAAAGACACTCTGGAGAAAATGGACAGTCTGGGAGAATTCTCACTGGTGAGAGAGCTGACATATCAGAAATTGAACGATGTGTTAATGACCTTTACATCAGATGAGCGAAAACGAGTAATGTTTTCCCAGTTCAGCACTTAAAGGCAATATTTTATTGTCGGTCAAGTTTCTATTTGATGTGACTTTGGAAAACAGATTTTGAGCAGGTCTCGGAACCTGTTAATGCATTCAGGTGACTGAGATAGATATGCAGAGACAGACAAGTCAGTGATTCTAGTCTAATGTTTTTCTGATGAATATTCTCGCTGGCTGCTGCTGACTGAACTGAAGAATATTTCTGGTATTTTCCATTTTTATTGTTGGATTGCCCTTATTGAAATGAACTTGTAAGCAGTTTTATGCCTCCATGTCATTCACCACTTTTCTCTACACTGCAGGTGTGAGTTGTGTTGCGATTAATGTTGGGTTAACGGTCCCTTATAGAAACGTTAACATTATCGAGACTGACGAGAAGCAGTGTTTCAACGGAGTGAAGTGTTCTGTTTGGCAGCAGCTGAGAAATAGCAGATGTCAGAAATGAGGGGTGAGCTATTATTCTTTAGGAATGCACTGGCACAGGAACCAGAAACTTAGCTTTTAGGAAAACAGCAGCATCTGCATTATGTTACTCTGAAGAAACCTAGCAGCAACGGTGGCACTTTAGCTCATCAAATCCTCTGTCATTCTGTTGAAGAGGGCAACCCTTTTTTTGTCTTTTCAATCCGACACCTGTCCTTTTCCATATCCATTCAGAATCCTTATTATCTAATTAACTCCTTGATGAAGGACTTACGCCTAAAACATTGACTCTCCTGTTCCTTGGATGCTGCCTGACGTGTTATGCTTTTCCTATGCCACACTTTTTTCGATTAACTTCCTACCTTGCTTTTTAATGACTGAGATGATTTCCTGTCCACAATCTCCCAGTGCACTGCTTTGCACATCCTCTCCATTGATTTTGTGGAGAAATATTACTGTATTTGTTCTCTTACTAGTGGGTTCAGCTCAAATATTTACTGAGCCTGAATTCTCCTACTGCAGGTCAGAGCCTTTCTCATCCTTTGTGCTGTCAGTTCTTAACTTTTTATTCAAAGCACCGCAAAGTAGATTTTCTCCATGCTTCCATCTGGGGAATTGAGATTTCCTGAGAGTGACTGAGCCTGCACACAAAGCTTCCATTCCTCATTTATGAAAGTACTGCCCAAGGAGAGAAACCTGAGTATTGTTGATGCTGTGTTCGTTCCCCATCTTAATGCCCCAGAGGGATTCAGCAGTCTGGCTATCTGGAAGGCAATCAGATCAATTTCAGGAAAGTACATCTGAAGTTTCCTATCTCTGATATTTTAATAGATCTTGGACCACAGGCTTTCCTCTATTTATTTGTACATATGTACTGTCTCCAGGATATCTTTTGTCTGAGTTGCATTGGTACACGTGGACTACAGTGAACTTTAGGGGCAGTGCAGGTGTAATTTTCCTCTCCTTTTACTTGTATGTTTTGAGTAAAGTACAGAGAAGGTAAGCGCCTCAACAGTGCAGGCCAGACTCAGTTGCTTATTCTTTTTAAATTCCCCATTATACCTCACTTTTTATATGTTGACCAGGTCAGTGTGTAAAGCTGGAGTGCATGTTTTGATGAATTAGAATCTCTCTGCTTCATACTGCTGATTTTCTATTTCTGAAAGTATGATCTGTGGTTTTGGGTCATCACCTTGTTGTACCTTAAGCATCATCCTGAGATATTATTGTTTTCCACAGGGCTGACAAATCCTCAGGAGAGAGAATGTGTTGTTGCAACGGCGATAATCTAAATGATAATTGTATTGATGGATATTCTCCATCACTACTCTCCTCCAATTTTGGTCTCCTGGCCAAGTTTGATTTCCTTTGTACTATTTCATGGCCGTGTTTTCAACTGCCAAGGAATTTTCCCTGTAATCCTCTGTCGCTTGCACCTGCTTTAAGTCTCACCTATACAATCCAAGCAATTTTATTGTACCTTCTTGCAATGTGCATTTTGTTGTATAGACCAGCAATTATTGCTGATCAACGATTGCCCCTCAGAAGGTGGCTTTGAACAGCTTTTTACTTGAAATAGGTGCAGTCCTCTGTGATGCAGTTAGACTCAGTGCTGTAAGGAAGGAGTCCTAGGATTTTCACCCATTGACTAGTGAAAGTACAGCAATACAATTCCAAGTCAGGATTGGTATGAAGCTGGGAGGGCAATCTTCATTCATCTGCCCCGTTCCTTCCAAGTTGTTGTGGTTATTAGTTTGAGTGTTACTGTCAAAGGAACCTTTTTGAGTTGTTGCAGTGCAAATTGCAGATTGTTCACTGTGTTGGTGGATAGAGTAAATATTGAATAAAGGTGTCAAGCAAGTGGGCTGCATTGTCCTGGATGGTGTCAGTCTTTGCTTTTGGAGCTGCACCCATCCAGGGAAGTGGGAAGAGTACTTCTTCACACTCCTGACTTGTGCTTTGTAGATGGTAAACAGACTTTGGGGGGGTCGCGAGGCAAGTTACTTGCTGCAAGATGCCTATCCTGTAATGTGCTCTTGTTGCAATATTTATTTGGCGAGTCCAGTTCAGTTTCTGGTTAAAGATAACTCTTAAGAGGAGGGAATGATATGTTAAAGGGTTAATTTGTTCTGCTGACATGTAAGAAATTGGATGTGCTGGGGTGGGGGTGGGGTTTTTTTGTATTGCAGGCAGGATGTGACAATCTAATCATACTCTTTAAATGCTACAGTTTAAGGAATAACCTAATCTCACATTTTGTTTCTGGAAATAATGTAATCACTTTACATTGTTTTTGGATGGCATGTGACTATGGGGGAGTGACAGGGGGTTGTGTCTTGCGTGCATGACTGACTGATGTAAAACCCCGTATAAAGGGAGGACGGTTCCTTCATTCAGGGACCTTCAACTTGACATGCTTTGCAAGCATCACGAAGAGTATTAAGTGATTCTCCAAAGGCTGGTACTTGCTGAACTAAGTCGTGGCCTTCACAGTTGGTGTATTGCAGTTTGCTCATTCCTGAAGAAGGGCATGTGCCCGAAACATCGAATCTTCTGTTCCCTAGATGCTGCCTGACCTGCTGTGCTGTTCCAGCAATAAAGTTTCAGTATTGCAGTTACGTCAAGTGTGTAAGAATCTCAAAGGGAACCTAACATTAGGATGTTGATTTATGGAGGATTCCGTGATGACGTTACTGTTGAAAATCAATTGGAGATAGTTAGATTCTCTTCTTGGAGATGGTCATTGCCTGGCACTTGTGTGGTGCAAATGCTACATATGACCCCATACCTAGATGTTGTCCAGATCTTACTATATTTGGAAGTGGACTGCTTGAGTATCTGAAGAATTAGAACATTGCAATCTTCACTCCACTCCACTCCAATTCTCCTTCACTCCAATGCAAAAAGCCCTAGCTCCCTCAACCTTTCTTTATAAGACATGCCTTCCAGTCCAGGCAGGGTCATGGTAAACCACCTCTGCACCCTCTCTAAAGCGTTCAGATTCTTCCTTTAATGAGGCAACCAGAACTGAACACCATATTTAATTGCGGTCTAACCAGGGTTCTGTTGAGCTGCAGTATAACTCAGTGGCTCTTAAACTCAATCCCCCTGCTAATGAAAGCCAACACACATTATGCCTTAACAGCCCTAGCAACTTGGGTGGCAACTTTGAGGGATCTATGGACATGGACCTCAAGATCCCTCTGTTCCTCCACACTGCTGAGAATCCTGTCTTGAACCCAGTATTCTATATTAAATTCGATCTGCCAAATAACTTTACACTTTTCCAGGTTGAACTCCATCTGCCACTTATCAGCCTAGTTCTGCATCCTGTCCATGTCCTGTTGCGACCTATAAACAACCCTCCACCAACCTTCATATCATTGGCAAACTTACTAAACTACTTTTCACTTCCTCATCCAAGTCATTTATAAAAATCACGAAAAGCAGAGGTCCCAGAACCGATTCCTGTGGAACACCACTGTTCACTGAGCTCTAGGCTGAATACTTTCCATCCACTATCACCCTCTGTCTATGGGCCAGCCAATTCTGTATCCGGATAGACAGGTTTCCCTGTATCCTATGCCTCCTTACTTTCGGTGTGAACCTACCACAAGGAATCTTATCAAAAACCTTGCTAAAATCCATGTACACTACATCCACTGTTCAGCCTTCATCAACATGTTTTGTCACATTCCCAAAGAATTCAATAAGATTTGTGAGGCATGACCTGCCCATCTCTAATCAAACTATGGTTTTCCAAATAATCAAATCCTGTCTCTCAGAATCCTCTCCAGTATTTTGCCCACCACTGACATAAATCTGGTGTGTAATTCCCAGGATTATTCCTATTCCCTTTCTTGAACAGGGAAATAACATCAACTAGTTTCTTCATGTACTAATTTACAAGCTGAACAAGTAAATATATTTGTCCTCTAGTTAAAGGACCTCCAGTTTAAACAGCCCCACAACCCCCAGACTGCCAGGAAGAGCATCAAAGACAACCATCTTCCTCCCAGCAAACTACCAGTCTTCTGAGACCAAAGAGAAAGCTCCAAACTGCCTCAATTTGTAAACTCCAAGCCGTGGAGCAAAATGGGTTTTGGTAAATGGAATTTTAAAAATGAAATTTGGTCAATGGAATAATGTAGAATATAGCTGTTGTAAAATAAATCTTTGGAGGAGATTCGTGCATGGATCTGAAAGGGTTAATTCTGAAATGTGCTGTTAATCCGCTCCCTGCGATGAGGTTATAGACACTTCTTGTCAGCACAGTTTAGGAACACAAAGGAGTGAGGCCCAACAACTGATCCTCCTGTGTCTTGAATAATGTCTATCAAATCAATGTAAAATGTAGCTAGTTACTAACATGAAATGTATTATACCTTGTTAACTGCCAGTGTAGACCAGGTAGTGACTTTCCTTTACCACTCTAAGGAAGCCCACTGTGTGGTTCCTTACTGTTAAAGTGGCTGACAGTAGCCATCCTCCCCATTGGCAGCAGTTCATAACAGCGTAGTGAGCTGCCTACCCATGTTACAGTGATCAGCAAGAGCTTTCCTTGCCTGTACTTGACCTGATGTTATGAGATTCCATTGGGATTAGATTCTAGGTCAAATTCTTCCTGACTATATACCACTGTGCTACCAACTCTAGAAGGTAAATCCTGCTTCATACCCAGGGACTGTGTTTGAAGGAGTCCAGGATAGTGCCTTTCTAGGCGGTTATGACTGTCAGGTTAATGTCTGACTAGTCTGTAGTACAGCTGTCCCAATTTTGACACACGTTGCTGCATAGGCTAATGGGATTGATGGGCTAGGCGTGCCTTTGTCGATGCTGGATTGTGTCTGGTTTTATTCTTACTCTACACTTTTATCTAGCAGTTTGGTACAAGTAAGTGGCTCAGCCATGTCATTTCAGAGGGAAGTTAAGAATCCATCACACGCTGGGAGTCTGGAATCCGAAATAATGCCAAATTTCTTGTCTGAAAGGATGAGTGAACCGGCTAGGTTTTCACAGCAACCATTTACTGAGCCTAGATTTTTTTATTTCAGATTTGCTTATTTTAGCTGAATTACTGCTTTTATTGCAGCTGTAATGGTGATAGCAAGTGTAACTTATGTGCATTTTACAGTGTGTATTTGTTTAGTGACAGAATAGTCCTTCAATCGTCATAAGACTGTGCTAATAACTGTAAGGAATGAATGAGCTTGTGTGCTTTATGGGTAACTTTGTGCTTCTAATGATGAACTTTGAAAGTGCAGATACTTTGTGGTACTTTATATTCTAAGCATTATTTAAAACTCATGCCCCCCCCCGCCATCACTGGAATTTTGTGTTTGAAAGGTGTGCCCCCTTTCAGAAGCATGAGTTCACAATGAACTTGATGTTATTTCTTGCAGGGAACAGAAGCCCAAGGTTGCAGCTTGAAAGAAGAGATAAGTGAAGAGAACTACCAGGTAGGAACCTAAATGAGAATTAATTTACTGAGTGGCTGCAGGTCAGCTTTTGTCTAGTGATGTGCTTTGTGGCAGGATTATTAGAATTAAGTATAGACAACGTGGGTTGAAATCCTACCTGCTCTAGAAGTGTCATAACATCTCTGAACAGGTTGGTTAAAAAACATCGAGTTAAGTATGAACAAAATGCTGTCTCTCTCATGAGCCTATAAACTGGGGTCCTAAATGCCCACTCGGATGTAGACGGCTCTAGGGCACCACTTGAAGAGGAGGAGGGATGTTCCCTTGGTGGCATATTCCACATTTGCTGCTGCCTGACTTACTGAGTATGAGAAAGTGAGGACTGCAGATGCTGGAGATCAGAACTGAAAAATGTATTGCTAGAAAAGCGCAGCAGGTCAGGCAGCATCAAAAGGAGCAGGAGAATTGACGTTTCGGGCATAAGCCCTTCTTCAGGAATGACTTACTGAGTAAGTCTAGCATTTTCTGCTTTTTAGTTACACCAAAAGCATTGATAATTTTCTTTGTTGTTTGTGGTTGGTGAACAGCTTTCAGTGCAGTGCCACACATGTGTAAACCATCTGTTCTAATAATGGATCTACACACTCAGTACCAATATGTCTGTTCTGACCTGTTATGTATTTCCAGCATTTTCTGCTGTTGCTTCAGATCTGAAGTATTTTTGTTGCTGTGATCTTTGCAAGCTTTGATATAAATTGTGACATATGCATAGCAAAAAAAATAAAAGTGCAAATGGGTTGTTCAGTTCTTTCATGGTGTAAGGCAGTTAGTGTCAGACTAACATCTACTCCTGAGGTAAGTTCAGATAGAGGTATTGTTTCAAATCCTTTGAAGAAACTCAAACAAACAAAGCCTATTCATAAAGTACCATATTTTTCCATAATCAAATTTAATTATTGATAGACTTTTTGTTGGAGAGGAAAGACATTGTTGTGCCGCTGAAGTATCTAAGATCATTGGAAAGCCATTGAGTTTATAATCAAATAGACAAAATCTATTACACTGAAATCATCACATTAAAACCATTATTTTTCAAACTGAGCTGGTCCTAAACTTGCTGATTGATGTTTACAAGCAAACAGCCAGGAATCCAATCTGAATGTGTATGGAAATGGCTAGAGCATAGGTCAGTACCTCCTAGTGTGCAGCTACTGGTGTCATAATAACCTGCTTTACACACAAATATTATTTTTACAGTCTACTGGCTTTTTAAAAAAAATAGCATTTATAGTGCAGATAGAGGCCATTCAGCCCATTGAATTCGAACTTGCCCTCCGAAGAGCAATCCACCTCGCCACCCACCCTATATTTCCCCTGGCTAATCCACATTGCCTACACATCGTAGACAGTATGGGCAATTTTAATATGGCCAATCCACTAATCTTAATGTCTGTCTGTGCGGAGTTTGCACAGTCACCCAAGGCTGAAATCGAACCCAGGTCTCTGCTGCTGTGAGGCAGCAGTGCTTACCACTGTGCCACCCGTGCCACCAGGTGCATATGAGAACCACATTCCAGTAAATCAAATGCACAGCAAAGGTTGGCTACAAAACCTCTCATTGTACCTTCTACATTCTGATACCAGCCCACTAAAAACAATGTCTTGGGATTGTACATTAACCATATTCAGTCAAGCTGCAGTTGGAAAACACCTAGTCATGACCTTATTTGGATCCCTGAGCAGTTGGATGGAGAAGGTCATCCATTTGTGTTTTAAGCATCTGCAGCCAGCATGTCAAAAACAGAAGAACCAAAGGGCATTCATTCTTCTGTCCACACAATCTGTTTTATTTAGATGCAAGTGACTGTAACTACATCAGGTTCTGCAGGCAGATCTTTTAGGAAGCACTGTACCCAGCATGACCACCTCGACAAGAACTGCAGCATCATCTAGCCAGCCTACACAGCCTCAAACTATATACTCCTTTTAATTTTATTGAACTTTTAAACTTCAGCAGTTCTGTTCAGAAATAGAAGTTGAAAGTCAGTTGGAGAATCGATGGGTCAGTGGATGTTACCTATTCCTTGGCACACCAGTTTGTTAGTTCTATTAAACCACCACTCATCCCCCTCCCATCCTGGGCTGTCTGTGGGAGTCTATGCCTCAAATAACATCATCAAGCAGACCCTCTGTCAATGATCATGTTTATGGGAGCTTTTGCTGTGCACAAATTAGCTGCTGCATTCTCAGTATTGCAACTGTGACTACTTCTTAAATATGGTTCATTGTACTAAGTTCTGTAAAGCATGTTGGGATGTCCTGTGGTTGTGAAAGGTGCAATAAAAATGCAAATTGATCTTCCTTTCATTCCCCTTTTTGGTTTTGTTTTCTGAACTGGATTTGGTATTTAGTTCACCTGGACTTTGTCCTGACAAGGGAGTCACAGGGGGGAATGGTCTCTCCAAAAGACAAATAGGGGTGGGGAGGGAAATATATCTCCAGTGGTGGGGTCTGTTTGTGGGTGGCAGAAATGGCAGAGAAAGATGCAATGTATCAGGAGGTTGGTGGAGTGGAAGGTGAGGACCAGTGGAGTTCGAACATTGGAGTGGGGTTCTAAGGGTGGAGGTGTGGGAAGTGGAGAAGATGCGCTGGAGGGCATTGTCAACCACATGGGAGGGGAAATTGGTCTCTCAAGAAGGAGGCCATCTGGGATGTTCTCTGGTGGAATTGGTCCTCCTGGAGCAGATGTGGTGGAGGAATTGCGAATAAGGGATAGCATTTTTACAGCAGGCAGGATGGGAGGTGGTGTAGTCCAGGTAGCTGTGGGTTTGTAGTGGATGTCCATGTTGAGTTGGTCACTGGAGAGGCAGTGAGGGAGGTGTCCAAGATGGTCCAGGTGAACTTGAGGTCAGGGTGGAAAGTGTTTGTGGAGTTGATGAACTGTTCAACTTCCTTGTCAGAGCATGAGGTAGCAGTCATCGATGTAGCGGAGGAAAAGGTGGGGAATGGTCCCAGTGTAGCTGCAGAAGATGGAATGTTCCATGTACCCGACAAAGAGACAGGCATAGTTGGGGCCCATGGCTACCCCTTTGGTCTGGAGGTAGTGGGAGGATTGGAAGGAAAAGTTGTTGAGGGTGAGAGTCAGTTCAGCCAATTGAATGAGTGTCAGTGGAAGAGGAAGAAACGGAAGGGTTGGAGGCCTTCATCACGGCGGATAGATGTGTATAGGAACTGGATGTCCATGGCGAAGATAAGGCACTGGGGGCCGGAGAAACGAAAGTCATGGAGGAGGTGGAGGGCGTGGATAGTGTCCCGAACGTAGGTGAGGAGTTCCTGGACTTGCACTACTTGCGATGTCAGCGGACGGTGCTGGGAGCGGAGGGTGGGTTGGTTGGGGACGTGGACCTAACAAGGTGCCAAAAATAAGGCCATGATGTTAGTGTCAAGTACTTGCATGAATCGAGGATTGGCTGAAGGCAAGGAGTAGGGATAAAGGGATCTTTGAGTATGGCAGTCGCTGACTAGTGGAGTTCTGCAGGGGTCATTGTTTGAAACTTAACTGTTCATGTTACACATTAATGATCTGGATGAAGGTACTGAAGGCATTGTTGCTAGGTTTTCAGGTGACAAAGATAGATGGAGGGGCAGCTCATGTTGAGGTAGGGAGGCTGCAGATGGACTTTGTATTCCATCTGCCCCTTCTTTGACCATTCCCTAGCCTATCCACTGTGGGAAAATGTGAGGATGTGCACTTTGTTAGGAAGAATAAGTGTGTCAATTTTCGTAGTTCAGGATTCTCTTAAAGTTAACATGTAGGATCACTTGGCAGTGAGGAATACAAATGGAATGGTGGCGTTCAATTCAAGAGGGCTAGAATACAAGACTGGACATATTTTGCTGAGGTATAAGGCTCTGGTCAGATCACCTTTGGAATATTGTAAGTAGTGTTCATCCCCATGTCAAAGGATGGATATGCTGGCCTTGGAGGGGACCAGAGCAGGTCCACAAGAATGATCCTGAGAGTGAAAGACTTGTCTTATGAGGAGCTGTTGAGGACTCTGGGCCTTGATGGAGTTTAGAAGAAATTTTCAGAATACTGAGGCCTAGATAGAGTGGATGTGGAGAAAATGTTTCCACTAGTAGCAGAGAGTAGAATCCGAGGGCACAACCTCAGTGTGAAAGATTGACCTTTTAGCACTGAAATGAGGAGTTTCTTCAGCTAGAGGGTGATGAATCTGTGGAACTCCTTGCCGCAGATGGCTGTGCAGGCCAAGCAATTGAGTGTCTTTAAGACAGATCGATAGATTACTAATTCTTAGATATCAAGGGGTGGAGGAAAGCAGGAGATTGGGGTTTAGAAATATAATCCTTGATCGAGTGGCAGATGAGACTCTGGGCAGAGTGGCCTAATTTTGTTCCTATATCTTATGGTCTCATGGACATACCTGCATTGCAAGCATTTGGAGAAGGTAAATCAAGCTTATTCTTGGGATGAAAGTTTGTCTAATGTTGAAAAGATTTGTAGAAAGAATAATAAATAGATTATACTCTTAAGACGTTTACTCTTTATCGCTTAGAATAAAAAAGGAGATCATTGAAAAATAAGATTCTGAAGGGAGTTGACAGAGTAGCTCTTAAGAGGATGATACTCCTTGTGAGGAAATATAGAACATCAGGGTATAATTTCAAAATAAGGCATCTCCCATTTAAATTGGAGATTAGGTGGAATTTCTTCTCTCAAACCTACAGTCAGATCAGTCATGAATAGCAAAATAATCTTGGGAAGCCTATTGACCTGCTTGCTGGCTCAACTTCGTGAGACTGCAAGTACCAGAAAAAAAAAAGACAAAAAAGACCATTGGCCAATGGCCAAAGTGGCAGAATAAACCCAACATTCTGAAAGAGAAATCAGAGTTACCATGTAATATTCTCAGGAACACGGCACTGTAAATGTAAAGCACAGATGTATGACTTGGAAAAGAAAGGTGAAAAAAATTTGAAAATTGAATTAGCCATTAATGACGTACAGAAGTAGGGATAAAAGACAGACAGACAGACAGAATAGAAGAACTTCCTTTCTGTATAAAGTCTCGTCTCATATAGGGTCAGATGAATTTGTCCAATTTTGTTCTCTTCTTCACTGTTTGGAAATGGAGTGGGCTTGATGACAAATGGAATCGGAATTACTCTTGACACTGAGTGCTGGGCCTGCCTAATTTGAGGAGGCAGAGGATGCCGATAGGATTTCTGTCACTGATTCCCAGTCTGAGGCAGTTCCGGGTTGGACTGAAGGGTCTGTTTCCATGCTGTACATCTGACTCTAATATACAAATCAGAGTCACATGGTTCCAAGGTGACAATTTCTGACCCTCTCCTTCCCAATTTTGTCACTTTCTAGTTTTGCTAACTTGAGTTAGTGTTTCAAATTGTATTTAGAGATGTTAAGTACTGCTACCTTGCATTTATGAATAACTTTTTTCCTGACTCTTCATTCCTTGGTATTGTAGGCATAGCATAATGAAGGGTTTGGTGGCACCTACATTATGAAAAATTTAGAAAGAGTTTAACCAACCCTTTCTCAACATGAAGTACATTTTAGAAACCTCTGTAGAGGAAACCGATTACTGTCGAAAATAATTTGGAGGGAGAAGGGCATTCCCTTATGTTGAGGGAAGACTAGAAAACAGATGGTGTTGCTGGCACTACATTTAAATAAGTCTTAGCATTAGTATTGTGATTTAATAAAATAATTAAATTTGAAAATGCTGGTTTTGTGAATCGGTGGGCATATTGGAGATTGTGTGGCTGCTAGCAAAACTGTAAATGAGAGATGTGCTGGCACAGAATGTAGGATTGCCAATAAGTAGTGTTGCAAGTGATAGGAGTCCAGGCTCTTCCCTGTTGGGCTGGGACAAGTTGGACATTGTCACTTTATACTATCAATAGTTAACCACTGATTAAAGGATCAAGTCTTCTTATTGGAAGAAACAAAATTCTGCTCCAATCAGATTTTCATTCACTGTCTTCAGTCTGAAGGGCTCAAAACAAAGTATAAGGAAGCTGCAGCTACAAACAATTTCTGTAGTGGATTCACCATAACTGCCATCATCACCACCCCCCCCATACCCATCCAGACCATGGCCAAGCCAGCACTGTTACAAATACAACTTTGGATTGGTCGGTCAGCTTCAAACTTTGTTCATTTGGCTCATTTCTAAATAATGGTGATAATGTTTCACTTGATTGTATGTATGCAGAACGCAGGCAGATTTGCTGCCTGTGATTGCTAATGAAGAAAATTACACCTGTCATTTCTACAGTTAGTGTTAGTCATATGAATCTCATACAGGCCACCATGGATGGATCAGTCCCATATTGCTCAGACTGGAAAGGTTAACAGTGAGACCTCTGTTCCTGATTTGGGTCCTGGGCAAATTTCAGGCTCTTGTGTAATATCAAACCCATCACAGGAGCTCCAACACGGTGAACTGAAGGATTAGTGAAGACAAAAGTGAAATGTCAAACATCACCTGAAGTGTGTGCAGTTCTGGTCTCCTTACCAAAGAAAATATATAATTGCCATTGAGGGAGTGCAGTGAAGATTCACCAGACTCCATTCTCCATCTCCTGTTGCAAGAGGAGAGATCAGGTCAATGGATCTGTATTCATTTGGAGTCCAGAAGAATGAATTGTATAAAGTTCTGACAGGGCTGAGCAGATTAGGTATAGGAAGATGCTTAACCTGGTACAGGGCTCTAGAGCAAAGAGTTACAATCAAAATATTGGATAGGTATTTATGACGGAGACAAAGAAACATTCCCACCCTCAGAGGGTGGTGAACCTGTGGAATTTTCTACCATTATAAAGAGTGGAAGTTAGGAGTGCGTTTAAAAAACAAATTGATTTCTCAACACTAAATAATGTTTGGGGGTATGGGGAGGGAATGGTCATAGTGTTGAGGTAGAAGACCAGCCATAATCATGTTGAATGGTGAAGTAGGTTTGATGGGCTGAATGGTCTCTTGCTGCTTGATGTTCCCCTCTAAGTTTTCTTACTGCTTGCACAGGCCTCTGAGGCCTGGAACCATCAGTCAATGCTGACCACTGATTGCCATGCATTGGACCATTGGAGCAGCTGTTCATGCATGCAGTTGAGGGAATACTGCTCCTGCTTCCATTTCCTGTGTTTTTTTCCCAGTAAGGTGTTGGGCGAACTTCTGAAATTCTTCCAGTGGCAGAGCCCAGGAATAGTGAAGCTCTCAAGACACTGAGTTCTTGTGTTCATGTGACTGTAGAGCCATCAGCAAGTTAGTGTGAACCCATTTTTTAAAATCCGAGATAATTTTGACGCTCAAAGGTTTGGACCTATTACAGAATATTAACTGGGGATCCACAGCCTCTGGCAAAGCCTTTTCATGAGCTCACTACTCTGAGGTGACAAAGTCCACCAAGCTTTGTGCATGCACAGTTGCCGACTAGCTGAAAGATTGCCGCCTAAAGTGAATGATTGACTGAAAGAATGTTACTCCTCAAACTGACATTTACAGTAACTAAGTAACATTCAGTTTGAAAGAAAATAGTCAGACTGACCTTCAAGAACCTGCTTAGAAATCATTAACGTAAAAGTAATTAAATTGAGCTCACACTGGGCTGGCAGAGATTTGTAGATGAGGAAGGCACTGAGCAATAGAATGATTAATAAATCTTCTACATGTAGACACAAGGAGAACCATAGTGCAGCATGCTCAAGGAAAATGCTGTCAAGATCAAATGCTGTATTACAGGGAATAAGAGATGTTCACTGATTTAAAAGAAGTGTTTTTAGTGAGGTTCAGGTTACTGCAACAGGTCGCTCGAAGTATTGTACTAACCCAAGTTCCTTTTGGGACCGATGACTGGCAAGTTTGTGACAGCAGGTGAGCTATGCCAAAAAATGTTCTGTTTAATGTTATCTTTAGTAAAGACAAAGTGAAAGCAAAAAAGCATACGGTGGATACAATGCCATTTGTCACGTCACTTGTTTTTAAATATGTTCTTGGACAATGCTTAGTTTTAAGGAACACTACCACTACACATGAAGAATAATTGTTATGTAACTTATAACCTAAAACTGAGCAATTGCTTTGCAAATTTAGTCCAGGGTCATTTTAAATGAGAATGGTCTTTTTGAAAAGTATTGGCAAAATGTTTTAAAATTGGCTAATGAAGCCTGATTACGTGCAATTGTAGCGATAGATTTCCATGCAAACTCTCGGCAGCAAGGTTTGGGTCGCTTGTGGCTGTAAGGATGGTTTGCAATGCAGAGTGACACCAACCATGCATGTTCAGGACTTGTACTGGCTCAGGTTACCGTGAAGGTCCATCATTTTTAACTTTGCATGTTTCCCTGAGGTATTGAGTCTTCAGTTAAACTCAGCACCAATTCGCCCATTATAATGGGAGAGCAGTTTGTGGTTCTCTGGGATTATACTGTAAGCCTGGGTTCAAATTGCACTGGCTTCAGAAATGTCATAACATCCAAAGATGTGTAAGTTAAGTGAATTGGCCATGCTGAATTGCCCATAATGTTCAGGGATGTGTAGGCTAGATGCATTCTTCAGGGGCAAATATAGTGTAGGAGGAATGGGTCTGGGTGGGTTACTCTTTGGAGGGTCGGTGTGGACTTGTTGGGCCAAAGGGCCTGTTTCCACACTGTAGGAAATATATATATAAAAAAAATCTCTAAACAGGTTAATTAGAGAATATCAACTGTAAAGCGTTATCTTTTTGTTAGAGGCTACATAATTAAAATTTTAAAAACTGATGCATTCACAGAAGCTGTTGCTGAAGAGATTAAGTTTAAAAGCAAGGAGGTTATGTTACAGCTGTACAGGGTGCTGGTGAAGCCACACCTGGAGTATTGTCTACAGTTTTGGTCTCCTTACTTGAGAAAGGATATACTGGCACTGGAGGAGGTGCAGAGGAGTTTCACTAGGTTGATTCTGGAGTTGAGGGGGTTGGCCTATGAGGAGAAGCTGAATAGGCTGAGATTATATTCTTTAGAATTTTTAGAAGAATGGAGGGGGATCTTATTGAATTATATAAAATTATGAAGAGAATAGATACTCTACAAGTAGAGAAGGTGTTTCTATTGGTGGGTGAAACCAGGACAAGAGTGCATAGCCTCAAAATTAGGGGGAGCAGATCGAGGACTGAATGGAGGAATCTAAAGGGTTGTGAATCAATGGAATTCCCTGCCCAGTGAAGAAGTGGAGGCTTCCTCAGTAAATATTTTTAAAGCTAAGGTAGATAATTTTTGAACGGTAAAGGAATTGAGGGTTAAAGTGACAGGGAGATTAAGCGAAGCTGAGGCCATGAAAAGATCAACCATGATCTTATTGAATGGCGGAACAGGCTTGAAGGGCCAGATGGCCTACTCCTGATCCTAGTTCTTATGTTTTTATGTTCATTATCTTCCTGATTTTAACACTCTGCACTTGTGTTATGGAGAAATTTTACTCTATGATATTTCTTTCTTGAAATGGGGATGGGATTGTGCTTCTCATTTACTTTGAGGTACTTTGCAAGAATTTGGAAATTCCCTTTAACCACCTTGTTTTTAGATAATACACTGCCGTGTGAGATTTGGTCTGACTTAAATTGATAGCCTCATGTAAAATGAACAGCATTCAAGGGGAGAGAATATCACAGAACTGAAATAACTGGCAATAATTCTCCTCTTTCATGAGGCAATGGGAGTGTATGTTGTTGTTAACCAGGTCACTTTATGCTCCCAGTGAAATATTATTTTAGCAAATTGAAACCTGTGAAGAAGAGGTTGTAATTTTCACATTCCTATCTCAAAGACTGTAATACTCTAACACCTCATTCCAAGCATCTGTTTAATGTGCATGAAACTGTCATACTGCTCTGATTGCATTAACAACATTTTAACAGCCTTGCTACAAGCAACTGTATTTTAACTTAAAAATACAGTTACACTATTGAGGTAATGAGTCACATTTCTGCGAGAGAGGAGAGCAATGTTCTGTCATTGGACCTGAGAGAAGCTCCAGAGATGCTGCCAGATTTGCTGAGTATTGTCTTTATTGAAATCCACGGGCAGAATCTTTTAATTAGATCCCCTACAATGTAGAAACAGGCCCCTTCGGCCCAACTAGTCCGTACCGACCCTCCGAAGAGTAACCCACCCAGACCCATTTCCCCCTAACTAATGCACCTAAGTCTACTGGCAATTTAGCATGACCAATTCACCTAACCCACACATCTTTTGGACTGTGGAAGGAAACTGGAGCACCTGGAGGAAACCCACGCAGACACAGGGAGAATGTGCAAACTTCACACAGACAGGCGGGAATTGAATCCAGGACCCTTGTGCTGTGAGGCAGCAATGCTAACCATTGAGCCACTGTGCTGCCCCAATTAGTTTGTTTGTGACTGTTTAGAGAGCTGGGCCTGATGGCTGGAGGGAATTTTGCTCTCCCTCCATACCTCAGGCAGCATACCAGATAATTGCCTGTTTAAAACAAAAAACAAGTATGTCCTTATCCACTCACTACATATTCACATTGAATGATAACATCTCACTTTATGGGCATATTTCTGGCTCTTACTGGACTTTCTAATCTCCAACACTGGGGTGCTTTAACTTAAAAAGTATGTCTACAGTACTTTGCTCTCTATAATCCACAAGAGTATTGTTTAACTTCTGCTCGTCAGCCCACCCACCTTCTGGAACCATTACAGACCAGACACAAATGGTACCATACTTTAACGATCCCTCCCTAGAGATTCTACTGAAGGTCCTCCTGGAAAAGGAGGAAAACAAAGTCGTACAGATTGAAGGCAGCCTGGACAGAAGTGACTGCAGAGTGGGTACCTGTGGCCAGTCAAGAGTCTGGTTCTAGTCCTGCATGAGGATGAATGATCTGCTGCACCCTGTCTGAGCATGTACACTATCTGCTCAATATTTCATACAATGAGTGTGAGATCACATCATAAGGTTCACACTGCAGTGGACTCTGTGGGTACTGGGCATCCTGGTCAAATGGTTCAAAAGTGTGACCATTGCCTGTCACTTCATTGTAGCTACAACACTCGGTGAGCTGATGGTGTGTCAGCTACTGACCTTTATTCACACATAGGAGAACAAACACGTGAACGTTTCACCAACTATTTCCATGGGACAAGGCCACAATCTTAAAAGATGGCCTTTTGAGTTCAGACCCACTTTTCTCCTTGGTCAGCTTAGTTGGCACTGCCAGTGTAGTTGGTTCACTTGGGCAAGCTTCTTGTCCCAGTCAAACTTTGCCCCTACCGAAGTAATAGTTTAACAATAGCAAGTATAATACCTCCATATGACTAAGAGCTAATGAGCTAAATGAGTGGAGAGAGGCTTCACCCCTAACATGGTAAGTTTGTTTGCCAAAACTGGCATCTTTATTCTGAAGGAGCTGGGTAACTGCAGAGGTTTGTATTCACTACAGCTTGGAGGAAGAAAGTAACCCCCAACAGATCGATGCCTTATCTATGTGGCTGGGTTTGTGAGCATGTATGTTTTGGCTAACAAGACAGAGTTCATCAATGCAATTTCAATGGGTTGGGATGTTAATGAGTATTCATGATATGTTATTGAATGCAAAATGTCTCCAACGATGAAGGTTGGGAAACATGCTCACCTGAAAGGTTCTGAGAATTCAATAACAAAGCTTTAAACTTGTTATAATGGAAATGAATGTTTTAATTGGCCCTGGCCCAGTTTAGTAGCCCTGCCTGCCCTCCCTCCCAACCGTTCCACATGGGCCTGGAAAATTCTACCCACTATTCAGAATCAGACTCCAGAAACCATTCTGCAATGGCCATTGGAAAGGAACCAGTCATAACAAATACATGAGAGGTTGAGAAATACCGTCTCTTACTGGCCCTTATTTATCTAAACTGATTTTGCTTTATTCCAGGTGCTCAAAGCCATCTCTGAATACTCATAGCAGTGACATGGAAACACTCTACCCTTACTGTGAAGATCTTCTAGACTGCAATCCTAAATGATTTTACAAGTGCTCTATTACCCTGATGTAGTTTATTTCCAGTTGAAGTCGTTTTCCAAATCTTTGTCCTATTGCCCAATGGAGTGGCACAGTGGTAAGCACTGCTGCCTCAGTGCCAGGGATTCTGGTTCGATTCCACCCTTGGACCGCTGTTTGGAGTTTGCACATTTTCCTCATCTGCTTGGATTTTCGCAAGGTGCTCTAGTTTCTCTTACAGGGCAAAGATGAGGGCTGGGTGGATTGGCCCAAGCCTGTAGTGTCCAGAGGTGTAGGTTACATGGATTAACCATAAGATAAGCAGGGTTATAAGAATAGGGTAGGGGGTGGGTCCAAGTGGAATGCTCTTTGGAGGGTCAGCATGAACTGGATGGGCTGAGGCGTAGGGATTCTATGATATTCTCTTGATTTGTGGTGGATTCCAATGTTGATCAACTGTGTTCAAGTAGGAAGTGAATTCACAGGCTGTGCCATTTTACAGCTAAAAAGTGATATCCTCAGCATTCGCAGGAGGTGACTGGTACAGGCTTTCACCCACTGCTGCAGTTGCAAAAGGGTTCTTATGACATATGCCATAGGTTACATTCAGTTAAGTTAATAATGTAATCTCATCTTTTTGCTTTGTTTGTCACCACCTTGGTCAGATTCTTCAGTCAGTGATGGGTAGAGTGCCCTTCTGAAATAACTCCAGAGGCCAGTATTCCATCACCCAATTACCCTTTTTTTGCACTTGGAGAGCCCTTGACATTAATCCAGCGTCCTCCAGAGCCAGCTTTCAGTGTGAAAATGGTATCTGATACTCCAATTCTTATTGGTCAGCCAGAGCTCCAACTTGGACCAGATTAATTGCCCCAATCAGGGAACTCCATTCTCTGAGGTCCACCTGGCTGACCTTGTTACAATCACTACATTCCTTTCCCTCGGAGTCTGAGGATATAGGTACGTTGTTTGTTTTGTAGCACCTCCTGGGTGTTTTAGCATCAGGTCAAGTTCCTGTTCTCTGAAATAGTGTGAAATTTACAGTAGCTTACCTCTTGCACCCAGGGTGTCTCAGGAGAAATTCATTCTCCTCAAGCAGCAAAGATGTCCAGGCAGCTACATCGGAGATATCCTCAATGCTTGACAGAATTCTGAACATTTGGCAAGACGTTGAAGAGTTGGGCACATTGTACTCACGTCCGCATGCTTGTTCAGGATCGTCACACCTACCTGAAGTTGATAGCTACTGACCTGACCTTGCATTGACCACATCTCTTACCCATGCAGGGCCATTCCTGTAGTTCCTACATCAAACTTTGTCCTGTGAAGTAAATTGGCTCTTGCTTAGTGGAGTCTTAGTGTTTCTGATGCTGTTTTACCCTTCCCATTTAACCACGTGTGGAGTCTTCTCCCCATTAGCAACTCTGCTGGAGCTATCTGTGGTTGCATGAGGGGTGATTCTAATAATCCAACTAGGAATCAGGGCAACTTGGTATTAAGTGAAGATTTACTTTAAACCTGCTTTCAAAGTTTGGGGTACTCTTTCTGCCAGACCATAGGAAGATGAATGGTTTGGAGATGTCCATTCCACCTTAGGAAATACACAAATTCTTTGCTGATAACCAAGGGTCTGTTATCTATGACCAACCCTACCAGGAGTCAGTGTATTGTAAAAGATAAAGTTTTTTAAAAAAAGTCATCCCATGTTTGGTGAATGAACTCTGTACACCCAGCTACTTTGTATGGGTGTCCACAATAAGTAAGAGCATTGAGCCCATGAAAAGACCTGTGTAGTCAATATGTAACTGAGTGCAGAGTTTACCTGGACTGTCCTGTGAATGTGGGGGAGTTGCTGGCAGTAATCTTGGTGTTTGCACCTGGGCATTGTCCCATCAACACTGCTATGTCTGCATCCAATCCTGACCACCAGGCATAACCCCTTACCAACTTCTTCATTTTGGAAATCCTTGGAGGAGTTCAGACAGTATTTGGCAGCGTCACTTGCTCGGTACAATCACTCTTGCCACCCCCCCAATAATATGCCATTCTCTACCGTGATCTACTCTCTTCGGGTCCAAAAACATTTCATTTCTTGTTGTGATAGCCATTTTGTTTCCTCCATCAACAGTTTTTAGCTTTGCCAGGACAGGATCTTTGTATCCAAATTCTGATACTGTCAGCTGTGACTGGAACTGGCTCCAGAAAATTTAAAACCATTATGGACTTTTCCAGTGGTGTAGCAGTGATGGTGTATCTGCCATCAGGGGCAGCTCAATATATCTGCATTTGCTGCTTGGCCTTCTGGACGGTGTGCCAATTTGTAATTAAATGGTCTTAAGTGTTAGAGCCCACCGCTGAATTTGGCCAGAAGAAGATAGCTTTTTTTCCCCCATTTCCTGAAAGCTTTGATTTGGCTACATGATCTTTTCCAAGGCTTTTTTTAAAAAGTTGATGCAAACATGCCAGGATGGAGGCCAGGTTATGCATGAACTTTCCATAATAATTCATCAGCCCAGAAAAAGACAAAGTACAGATGGGAGAGCTGGGCCATTTTTGATCACCCTCACTTTATCTTCCAATGGGTGTAACTCAGTCTTTTCAACTCTGTAGCCCAAGTAGGTAACTTGGGGTGTATGGAAACACATTTTTCCCTTTCAAGTAATACTGACCTAGGAGAAACATCTAACCACCATGTCCATGTTCTCCAAGTGCTCCTTATTGGTCTTCCCTGTTATTAGCATGTCATCTACATAAATGGCAACCTGGGGAAAACCTTGTAAAATGTTCATCATCCATGAAAAATTGCACAAGCGGCTGTCTTGTATATTGGTACAAATACTTATCTAACTGCAATTATAAGTACATATGTCTGACTTATGTACAGCTTCGTGAAGGACAGTTCACCTGCCAGCTTTGTACAAATCTCTATACAAGGGGTTAGGTATTTATCCAACTGTGAAAAGTGGCTTTCTAGTTGTTTAAACTCCCCACAAAGGCAAACTGACCAGTTGGGCTTTACGGTCAATATGATTGGTGTTACCCACACCGCACACTGGACTGGTTTGATGATTCCTTCACTTCCCAGCCTTCTGCCTATAAGGGAAGTAACACTGGGAGGGCCTTGCAGAATCATGGAGTTGCTTCCTGCTCAACATCCAAGGTGACCTTCGCTCCTTTGTTAGTTCCTGGACCTTCCTGAAAAACTTCTGGGTATTTAATTAGGACTTCACTCAGGCAGCCATTTTCTAATCAAAATGTTGAGCCAATTTTACCCCATCAAGCTTGGACCCAAGCCTTTGACTACAGTCAGTGGTAACTGAAGCAGCTGCTTCTCAAGAGGCTGGAATCAAAGTTGTACCCTGAATTTGTTAAGTCTCCCTGATTGTAGGTTCTCAGTCGAGCCCAAGTCTTGCACAAACTTAAGGGTTGGAGTCTAGAGAGACTTTTGTTCATGACTGTTTGTGATCACTGAAACAGCTGCTCTGGTATTGACCTCCATTAGAACTCAGTGAATGTTTGTGGTTCTGATTTGGATCTTGCTAAGCAACTTAACTATTCATGTAGGTGGACTTTCCAGGATAACAGCTGGAGTTTAGGTTTAGTGGGACTGTCTCTAGTCCACATAGTGGCAGCAGCCACAATGACTTCTTTTGGGGTTTTGTTGTGAGCTGATGTGATTAGGATACATTCTGAGGGAAGTTATGCGATTGCACTCACTAAGTGGTGTTTGCCAAACTCACTCGGACAGGCGAGGGTGTCCACTTCTACTAGAATACCCTGCAACTCCAAATGCTCCACTTGTTGCATCTTCCAGTGGTAAAGCCAGTTGTCATGTCTGTTGAAGTACAGCATGTCAGCTAGTTGTTGTTGCCTGGTTACATAATCCCACATACAAAATGGTCTCTCAGCATCTCATTAGGGTTAAACCCAAGTCACAGCCCTCTTCTAGTCATCTTAACCTAGTAAAAAAGTCTGGATATGGATTCCCCTGGTTCTCTATCACCGAATAAAACAGATAGCATCTTATAATTAGAGGGGACTTGGGGTCATAATATTCCTTAGCTAAATCAGTCATCTCTTGAAAGGTTTTAGTATCTGCTGCCTCAGGGCAAGTAAGGCTTTTAATAATTGAAAAAGCTGCAGGTCCACAAGCTGTCAGAAGAATTAGTTATTGCTCTTCATCTGCACAATGTCATTTGTCTAGAAAAACAAACCACATTCTTTCCACATATTGATCCCAGTCATCGACAGCAGGTTTGAATGAGCCCAAGCTTCCCAAATAACAGCATGATACCAGAAATGCTTACCCCAAGTCAAAGACAACTGCTGCAAGTAAATTTCTTCAGGAGTATGCTTTTCACTCTTAGATACTGAAACAACTCCAGAGGCCAGTATCCCGTCACCAAGTCACTGTTTATTTACATGTGGAAAGTCCTTGACACTGATACAGATCTCTCAGAACTAGTTCTGTGAACAGACTCTCTGATTTTTCTGTTTATCTCTGTTAAGCTTGGGTTCCTTGATTGAGGCTGTTTAATCTGGTCCAATCAGGAAACTCCTATTCTATGAAGTCCACCTGGCTGATCTCGTTACAATCACTACATCTTCAAACTTTTGATTCCACTCTATGGAGTAAATTGCTATTGTGTGACTTGAGTACAAGGTGCTAAACAGTACTCTAATAAGAAACTGAAAGTACCCTGGGAACCACATGGAAAAGAGAGAGCACAAGTGCAGTAGTGGGGAACAACCTCTGATGTTCTCCTCTTTGTTAAATTTGTGACTTCAAGTAAAATCTCCCAGCCTAAGATTGGACATGAACGGGGAGAAAAGAAAATAGAAGTAAATGCAGAAGTATTTAAGATTGCATCATGGAGCTGATATGTCTTAACTGGAGAATTAACCTGTTTGATCCTTTGGGTGATGCCAATATTGTCGTTATGAAATGGAAAATGTGACAGGAGAAGTTCAAAGTTATGTTGACATCATGATCGGAATTTGTGGTGACGATTGATCAGAAAACATAGCAACAGGTCATTGCTAATCAATGCAGCTACTTTGGGAAAGGTGGATTACGAGCATGCAATGAAATGTTTGGAGAACCATAATGTTGTGTTGGCAAATGCCATGTTCCAAAGGCATGTTTGCCATCAAATGAGACAGAATGAAGGGAAAATATTTGCTCAGCTTATGAGCTACTGAAGGAGGTGTAACCCAAGTCAAACAGATAAAGGCTCTTGATTAACAGTAGAACTGTTAATCAAGGATGGATTTGTGCAATAGTTAGAGATGATCTTGGTTCAAGAGATCAAGATAGTTTGACATATCATAGGGCAGGTTTTAGAATTGACCACTAAAGAAGTTACAGTCACACACTTAGAAAATCTCAAGGTTATTGGCTTCAGCAAAAGGAAAATATTTTTAACCAAGTTTTAGGAGATTTTGTAGGAATAACAAGCTATGGATAGAGGGGGAGCCTGTTGATGTGCTATACCAGGATTTCTAGAAGGCATTTGCTACTTTGCCACATCAAAGACTATTTTACATTAAAATAACAGCTCGGGAGTAACATATTAGGATGGTTACAAGATTAGCTGACTTGACAGAAAACAGTGTGTATAATTGGATCATTGTCTCTTTGGCAGGATGTGACAAGTGGAGTATGTGCTGGAGCCTCAACATTTTTCAATTTACGTCAATGACTTAGATGGGGGGACAAGGGGGAAGCATTTGGCATGGAGCTATATTTATACATGACACAAATGCAGGTAGAGAAGTATGTTCAGAAGAACTGAGGAAGTTGTAGACACGTCCTGTAAATGAACTAAAAAGATGTCTATAGATGGGTTGAGTGAGTGGACAAAAATGTAATATAATGAAGGAAAATGTGAAATTGGTCACTTTGGCAAGAAGAATGATAAAGCTGAGCATTATTTAAATGAGGAATGAGTGTGGAATTCAGAGGTGGAGGGATTCTGGTATTTGTGTATGAGTCACAAAATATTATGCAGGTATAGCACATAATCAAGAAGACTAATAGGCTGTTATCCTTTTTTATGAGGGCAGTTAAACATAAAAGGATGTTATACAGAGCTTTTGGCAAGATGGCAACTTGAATACTGCATGCAATTTTGGCCTTATTATTTTAAAGAAGGATGCACATGAGTAGGAGATTGACACCTGGCATGAGTGGCTTGCCTTTCGTGTTAGGTTGAACAGACTGGGCTTGTTTTCACTAGAATTTAAACTAGTGAAGAGTGATGTGTTAAAAGTGTAGAATATTTTTAATGATATTAACAAAAGTGGGTGAGCAAAGAATGCTTCCTTTCGTACTGTCCAGAACTAAGGGATGTTGCTTAAGATTAAGATTTCAGGACAGAGGTGAAGAGAAGCATTTGAGTTGTCTGATTTTAGAACTCTCTGCCTCAGAAGGCCATTGAATATATTTAAGGCAGAGGTGGATAGACAGGGAAATTGGAGATCATTGGGGTGGAGAGAGGAATGTGGAATTTGAAACAAATGATCCTTGAGGCCAAATTGTCTTTTCTGCTCCTATTTTTATATTGGTTGTCATATGACGTCATGTGGATACAATATTATTGTAACCGATCTGAATAACCAGATAATGGATGCAGTGCTCCAATGTTTCATGTCAGATGAGTTGAGGCATATGCTATTGGGTGACACTTTGAAAATAGTGGTTGCAGTTGATGGACAATTTCTCAGTATAAAACCTTGCCATCGGCACAAAGTTAATTGAGTGGCAAAGCAGAATCCAGGGCCATTTAAATGTAAGCAGCAGAAATCTGAAGAGCATTTCAGATGTGGTAACTTGGCACTAGAGAAGAAATGCCAGCTGCCCAACCAAGAGAAAGCGCACACACAAACCGTATTTTGTCAAGATGTGTGCAGCAGCAAAGCTCAAAGAATGAAATCTGGCAAACTGTAAAGGACTGAACTGAAAAGAGCACAACTGAGATAAATTGTAGATGGAAAGAATGAGGAGACAAATAGACATGATGGATACTTATCTGTTAATGGAGATTTGTGATCGCAGTTACCTAATATAGGCAAAATGAACACTGGCAAGCAATGTTTAGAAGGGTTTGAGTTTGGTAAGAAACAACACTGTGGGGTGATTAGATTAGATTACTTTTTTTAGATTAGATTACTTACAGTGTGGAAACAGGCCCTTCGGCCCAACAAGTCCACACCGACCCGCCGAAGCGTAACCCACCCAGACCCATTCTCCCACATTTACCCCTTCACCTAACACTACGGGCAATTTAGCATGGCCAATTCACCTAACCCCTGCACATTTTTGGATTGTGGGAGGAAACCGGAGCACCCGGAGGAAACCCACGCAGACACGGGGAGAATGTGCAAACTCCACACAGAGAGTCGCCTGAGGCGGGAATTGAACCCGGGTCTCTGGCGCTGTGAAGCAGCAGTGCTAACCACTGTGCTACCGTGCCGCCCCATTAGGTGGCTCAGTGGTTAGCACTGTTGCCTCAGTGCCAGGTTCGATTCCTGCCTTGGGTGCCTGTGTAAACTCCACAGACATTTTCCCTGTGTCTGCGTGGGTTTCCTCCCACAATCCAAAGATATGCAGGTCAGGTGAATTCATTCAGATGAATTGGCCTTGCTAAATTGCCCATAGTGTTAGGTGCATTAGGGTAGGGAAATTAGACTGGATGGGTTACTCTTCAGAGGGTCGGTGTGGACTTGTTGGGCCAAATGGCCTGTTTCCATACTGTAGGGAATCTAATCTAAAAAATATAGTACACTTATTGATTGATTGGCTGCCAGAAATATTCACAGTAGGCAAACAGAAAACATCTCTTTCCCATCTCTGTGTGAGTGAAAAAAACTTAAACAAGAAAGATAATGAATTCTAATACAAGGTGCATTTAATCACCTATTGAATCGAAGAATGGCCATTGCTAGATAAGTAATGTCTGTTACTTAGTGTGACCTATTCAGCTTGAGATACGACATACGTGTTCCCTAATTTTGCTTCTAGATGCTATTCCTATGACTAGTCCATGTGATCTATTGATTATTCTATATTTTTTAAGATTAAAAATCATTTTAAGATCCTCTTAAGATCTTCGTTATGCTTCCATTGTGTGCATTGTTTTATCAGTTGGTACTGTAAAAACAGTTATGAATGTATTAATAATCTTGATCACAGACAATTTACACGGGGACTGGAAATATAAATTCAGAAAATTTTATTTGGACTGAGCAGTAAAAATTGTAAGGTTTTTTCATAAGTGGGAAGAACTCTACCTTCCAGTGAGCTTCCTCATCCCGAATGAAATAATTTTGTAGATATGACATGAAATACCAAACAACTTTAACAGCAGCACTGGAGAGTTTGGAGTTTAATGGCAGAGTGTTGTCTAAGTCAAACTCTCCATGTTTATTTTCAATTCTGAAAGGGCACTGATCCTCAGGACATTTAAAAAGTTGCATTCTTTCAATTGTTCTTATTGTTCAATGTGTTTTGGTTATACCACTTGTGAAGGGTTCTGAACAACTTAAATTTCATTCTCATATTTTATTTATGAGCAGGAAATATAAGTACTATAAGCATCATTTAGTCAACAATGAAGAGTGAATGGAATCTCTCTTGCCCTCTTCACAGCTTGTTAACCACAAAACCTGTTTCTCAAGTTACTAACTGTGAGAGCTGATGGTTACAGCACTGCCATTCATTAATCTGCGCAGAGATGACAGTCTGTTATGTGGGAAATTGGAATGGCTTTTTTCATTGGCATGAGCATATCCCAAATAAAGTGAAGGTGATTACCCAATCTAGCTGGGATTTTCCTGAATGTTATAGCCAAGATACACACATTGGCATTAAGAAATGAGTTGGGCAAAGCTACTTGTACATTATTATTCTTGTTGTTTAGAACAATATCATGCAGACAGACAGACAGACAAACCTTCTCAAGCTGCATAGTTTCTGCAGTCGGATTTTCTGCATTTTTTGTGTGTGTGTCTGTGTGTTTTTATATGTATATAAATTTTTAAAGAGGCTTTACAGAGTAACATACAGTTAAGAGATTTCTGTCTAAAAATGTTACGAGAGTTCTAACTGTTAAGACATTCCAAAAATATCAAACATATAATTCAACCAGGGTGATGTTTTGGGATTGTACTCCTGCATATCCGAAAGTAGTGGGAATAGTTGTTTGCTTTGCCATTCTGGACATTTGTTTCTGGACTGTACATTTCAAGCCTGTAGCTTCAGATATTTCTTTTAAGACCATCATTGATGGTGTAATTGCTGGAAGGAAAGTATAAGGGAGAAGGGATAATGGCCAGCTGTTGGCAGTCAAATTGGCTTAATAGCAACCATAAAATACAAATGACATATTATTGCACTTCATTACTTGGATATGTCCTGTACATCTGATTTGTTTTCAGTCCATTTGGTCTGTCTAGGACTTCCACCTCATTTAACCCTCGCTACTAGGAGAAACCGTGAGACTTGCAAGCATTTGATACTCCTAAAGAGAAAACCTCTGCCTCAAAACAGTGATGCAACTGAACCAGTTGGCTAACCAAATCCTCCTTAAGCCTCATGTTAAAAACACAAAAGAATATGGGACCATTTTAAAGAACAAATTAGGGGACCTGTGTTAGGTACTCTTGATTTGTGCCAGACATCTAGAGACTGAATTATCCTTAAAGCAACTGTCTGAGATTGCACAAAAATGTCACTGAAATTTTAACCTTTATTTTCCTGAGCTCACAAATCAATACTGCTGCTCGCCCTCTCATTACTGTTCCACCTGAGATCATCCACCACATGCTCCATCCCACTGCAAGTTTTGTTTCAGATTTATAGCACCTTATACCATCTTGGGGGCTGAACAGAAGCTCAGTGGTTAGCACTGCTGCCTCACAGCACCAGGGACCTAGGTTTGATTCCAGTCTCTGGCGACTGTCTGAGTGGAGTTTGCATATTCTCATCGTGTCTGCGTGGGTTTCCTCCAGGTGCTCCGGTTTCTTCCCACAATCCAAAAATGTACAGGTTAGGTGAATTGGCCATGCTAAATTGCCCGTAGTGTTAGGTGCGTTAGTCAGAAAGAAATGAGTCTGGGTGGGTTACTCTTCGGAGGGTCGGTGTGGACTTGTTGGGCCGAAGGACCTGTTTCCACACTAGAGGGGAATCTAATCTTATACCCTCTCTACATATGATTGAAAATAGTTAATGTAAAGACCATTGACTTATTAGTGTTAGCCAATTATACAGAGGAGTATGGCATAATTTCAACAAATTTATTGGGAAAAAGTTTAACATGACAGCATTAAATTCAGGAGCATTCTGAAGATTTGAGCTGAAAATGTGTTGCTGGAAAAGCGCAGCAGGTCAGGCAGCATCCAAGGAACAGGAGAATCGACGTTTCGGGCATAAGCCCTTCTTCAGCCCTTCTTTCTCCTCGCATTCTGAAGATTTCCCTTGTATTGAGACCAAATGCCATGATTTCATGAGACTGCATATCATGTTTTATGAAAATGAATGTTGCTGAAGTTTGGAAGATTTGAAGAGTGATTTTCCTAATAAACAGCTAACTTTGGTGTCTTAAGCAGATCTATTGAAAACTAGTCAGACAATCGTTGTTTAGCTTACCTGCCTTGTTTGTTGCAAAGTTTATTTCTACATTCATGCCAAGCTTAAAGCTGTTTGCAATATCATGTGCAAAGACGTTGTGTAATGTCCATTAGACATCTCTTTTATGATAAAGCAAGGATTTGATAAATCTTAAATTCACGTGAAATTCACCATCTCTGCCTTATGTATTTTATTGTATTAATTTGAAATTATCTCCATTGAGAATGAATCCAACCTCAGGCTAGGGACAATTGGGAGATCAGCACTGTTCAAAGAGATGGGTGGCGTTGAGAAGAGCCTCGTTTCAAATTTTTGCATTTTTTTTAGAACTTTTTATTTCTTGGCTGCTGTTTCAATTCAATAATTGGTTTCTGTCTTGGTTTCTTCACCTTCTGTGCCACTTTCCCCTGGGTTTCTTCCTGTGTAATTTTGAATGAATGGAGGTCCCTTTGTCTGTAACCAGGAGCTTTTCCCCATCTTCCTCCTGATTCTCATTCTGGACCTGATCTGGGACTGGAGGTTTTCCACCATTTATTGAACCACACAAAATTCTTAAAGAAATTGACAGGCTGGATGTGGAGAGGTTGTCTAGTCGAGTAGGCAAGTCTAGGACAAAATCATAATCTCAGAATAAGGAGTCACACATTTTAGACAGGTGACAAGGAATTTCTTCTCCAGGGAGTTGTGGAATTAGTTATCACAGTTGTTAAATATATGCAAGGCTAAGACCTGCAGATTTTTAATTGGTAAGGGAATCAAGGGTTGTGGGGAAAAGACAAAAAAAGTGGCGTTGAGGATTATCAGATCAGCCATGATGGCATTGACTTATAGGAGTAGAACTTGGCTCTTCAGCCCATCCAGTATGCTATATGTTATTGTCCATCATTGGTTAAGATTGCTAGCCAAAGCTTTCTTTATTACAGCCAGGAACATCCTATTACAATTGCTGCAATCCATACGGTTTACACGAACCTGTAAATGCTAAGAATCATGCCATCTGCACATGCTCAGTGAGCAGCCATCTTGGGTGTTCATTCTATACACTCTGAAGCTGAAAACCCTGGAAATGTACAGCAGTCCGGAGTTGTTCATGGATTTGTCATTGAATAGATTCCAGTGTGACTGAGGCATCAGGTCCTGATCAAATTCTCTCCAATATCTTGCTTTGGCAGTGACTATCATCTTAAGGGAAGTGACATCTACTGCCCAGGAACAAACCTTTTGGCAGCACTCCATCTCTGGCAGTGTTTATGCTTCATGCAAGTTTAGGCTGTGCCTTGGAGCTATGTATTTTGTAACCTGGTTGTCAATATTACTGAAGTTATAAGAATGAGGGACATTTTGAAATCCATGTCACTGAACTCTTTGGGGATGTAATTAAATAACTTGAAGACCCATTGGAAGCTGAAATACAAATTAACAAAAAATCTTACATATCGATTAGCCAATGGTGTTCTGTTAAATCTCCGGACTACTACTTGCAATGAAAACTGATCCATTGGATTTTCGATGGGTTACCTTAGCCCTTTTAATGGTGCTGCAAGCTGTTCAAGTTACAAGTTGCTCCTAACCTTCCTACCCCTGTGCAATACTGTATTTCCAGCACTCACAATGAAATCCAAGTAAACACTGCCTCCTAGAGCATAATTAAGAATCACACAACACCAGGTTATAGTTCAACAGGTTTATTTGGAAGCACTTGCTTTCGGAACGCTACTCCTTCATCAGGTGGTTGTCTACAGAAATCCTAGAGTGCAGTGCACTTCTGGTCTGTTCCTGAGCAGACCTGCTGAAGTAAAGCTAACTTCAAACTGAAGCTTTATGGAATCTCAAAATTCCAATCTTGTCTGGTGCTCGCTCATTGTAGCACCAAGGGTCATTTCATAGGAAATACCATGTTTCAACTACATTGTCAGGGTGTAAAGGACGACTAAGAAGGAAGGGGAAAGCAAAGTGTGATACATCCTGCTGCTGTTGAATACTGTGCTAGCTACTGGCCAGCAGCATAGGCATGGGAATAGAACAGCTAAACACTCTTTGGCACAAAGAATATTGTGCGGCTGGAGAAGGTCTGTTCCAATCTCATTCTTAACTTTATTGTCCGGCCAGTAACCTACAAACTGGACTGTCTGCTGAAAATTCGATAGACTGAATATTGTTCTGTAATAGCCCCCTGAGTGGTAAATCACCCTATGTTTAAAATTACCCAAAGATAATCCGAAGGGCAATATTGAAATTCAGTAAACATCTCCTCATGAACTTCTGCACTGGTGGAGCTTGCTTCTCATAAACACATGTCTGTTGATTTGTAATTAATCTTTTCCCTCAACATTTGCAGTCGTTGAAATGTTACCAAGACTTGAGGAAGTTAAGGACATGTACAGCAACTTTAGCATTTGTGTGAGAAGTCTGTAATGTTGAATGGTAAGATATGTTTTAGTGAGGCCTCATTGTGATAAATGAACATGGGATTTGAAACAACATTTCATTCCCTTCAATTTTGTTTTTGCCAAATGTGATCCTTTTAACCAAATGAAGCAGTCATGTGTGTTTCTTCGATACTGTTATATAATAATACAATCAAGGTGCCATGGCAAAAAAAATACAATTATTCAACAACAAAAATGTTTAGAGCAGAAATACTAGAACTTGTAGTATGTTGGTAGAGATAGGAAGGATTAGATGAAATTAAAACATCAGCAAAAGAAATTTATTTCAATAGTGCAAAATATTTATTTTCTGTTTCGTCAGCATGATTTGCATTTTCCCATCTCATCATTCAGTCATAGTAGTTTGCCAGTTTTGCAAACAGTCATTGATTGGCAACTCTGGTACCGTTGGGTGATTTTGTGGGTTTTTTCAGATCAGAAAGAACCCTTATCTGTATGGATGTCAGAATCGAGGCAGATGTCCCAGCATTTCTTATGTTTACAGAAGCAAGTGCATCTAAATTAAATTGAACAAATTTCACCTAAACTTCAGCCCCTTTCATGTTAGTTCAGTAAAAGGTTAGAGACAGTTTGGGAGCTTTGCTGCAATGCTTGCCTTCTAGCCATAGTTTATATTGACCCTAAAGGACAGCTTCCCATTAGCAAGATATTGGCATTGCTTTCTGGCTACGCTGATGAATGCACTATGCCATAACATTCACATCAAAACATTTGTTCTGATATTTCAAAAGTTTATTTCTACAAAAATACATTTTTTTTTATCCTTTTGCGTGCAATGTTATTTTGTCAGAAGCCATGCTGAGGTCGTCTTGGCACTTCCCAATGGTTTTTTTTTTTAAAAGTCCTGTAGGAATGTTTAAAGATATGGAGCAGTGAAGGGTAAATGAAGTAAGGTCTAGCCATGATCTAGATGTGCACCAGAAAAGCTTTAAGGTGCGGAGATTTTAGTTGACCGAGAAGTACTAGCCAACAGATTTCTGCTGACCTTCATAATTATGCACTGGGATCAATTGGATTGAACATTCCTTTCAGCATTGGGAAATCCTCCTATTACTTAGTATTTTTATCTTACCAAGACACACGTGGATGAGAGTCAAGACTGCCATTCCTCCTAAACAGGCCTGAGGCAGCGATGGAGGCATGGAGTTAGCAGGTGGGAGGACCTGCTGAACTTCCCTAACTCTTTAGTTCACTCCATGCCCCATATTGTTCTCCCATGACCCCTCCAAATAAACAAACAGGCATTAAAGAACCACATCAAATGTTTTATAAAATCACAATCTCCCATAAATGCAAACTAAACAGAGCTAGCAATCTCCTTCAAACTGTGTCTATGTTGTTGACAGGGCTGAGGCCATTAGTCAGTCTTTCAGTTCAGCCAAACGTTCATAATGAGGCCATCTGGCAACTGTATCAACAGAAGTAGATTAATCAGGTGGCCAGACTACTATTCTGCCAGGTGATATCATTATGCCTTCTTGGCTGTGCTCTAAGAATGGCTCATGGCCTTGGCTTAGTATGGGTCTATTTACACAACTTGAAGTGGAATGTTAGTTTTGTTTGATTGATAGCTTTATGAGATTGCAATAAATCATTCTTAATGGTTTATCAACTCTTTTTGAGAAACTAAAGAGATGTTAAGAGGATTAAAGCTTTATTCATTGACCTTGTCCACATTAATGGGAGGAACAAAAATGCAAAGTGTATCTTAAGCGCTGTTAGATTGGGATGCTTTGATATCCAAAGGGAACTGGATGTCCTTTTCATAAATCATTGAAAGCTAGTATGCAGGTGCTGCAAGCAAGTTGGAAAGCAAATGATGTGTTGAAAATTATTGCAACGGAAATTTGAATGCAGGAATAAAGATGCCTTGCTTCAGTTGAATAGAATCTTGACGAGACTGCACCTGGAATATTTTGGTCTCTTTATCTTAGGAAAGGTGGGCTTTCAACAGCAGAAGTTTAGCTGACTAATTCCTGGAATGGCAGGACTATCTTAAGAGGATAGATTGAGGAGATTTGGCCTGTATACTCTAGAATTTAGAGAAATGAGAGATGATCTCATTGAACCCCACCTGAATTCTTAAAAAGCTACACAGGATCAAGGTAAAAGGACTTTTCCCTGGCAGAAGAGTCTAAAATCAGAGGATGCAGTCTCAGAATGAGGAGAAAGTCATTTAGCCTTGAAATGAGGAATAGCTTCACTGAGTACTTACTGGATTTGTAGGATTCTTGACCCCACAAAGCTATTGAAGCTGATGGAGTATATTCAAGACAGATTGATGGATTTCACATTGAGGGATATCGTGAGTAAGTAGGAAAGTATTATTGAGGAAGGTTATAAGTCAGGAACTAGAACGACTGAGCAAGTTCAAGAGATCAAATGGCCTACTTCAGCTTCTGTGTTCTTTTGTAAGATGAATAGTTTATTTCAAGAGATTTTCAAAGCCCCTCTGCTTATGTTAGGGAGCTCAAAGCTGTTTACCCACCGCTTCTGAAGTAGACATCCCGATACCACTGTGACAACACCTTTTCTGCAGGAGAAACAACACAGAACACATTTCTCTTGAAGGCACAGTACTATCACATGGTATCAAGCTTCTTGAGTCTTGTTGGAGCTGTACTCATCCAGGCAAATGGGGAGTATTCTATCATACTCCTGACTTGTGCCTTGTGGACAATGGATAGGCTCTGGGGAGGCAGGCACTAAGTTACTTGCAGAATTCATAGCCACAGTATTAATATGGCAAGTCTGGGTCAGTCCTTGACATCAATAACCCCCAGAATATTGATCTCTCTTTATCAATTTCCACCCTTAGAACAGGGGTTTAACATACTTGCCTTGAATCCCGTAGCTAACATTCACTGGTTGTAAACTTGATACACTTGCTGTGTCCTTTGGGGGAAATTGTACTTGCATCAGTGTTTATGCTGTCAGGAGAGGAGAGAGTAGCCACAAGGCCACAGAGTAAGTCGCCCACCTGGAAACAACTGCTTGGCTTCCCCTATTGATCCTGCGTTGCTCCTTTCTTTGTGAAGGGCTACCATAAACTGGAATTTTTCCAGACTCTTTGCAGACATCTTCCTATTTCAAGCAAAAGCTGATCCCAGTCAGGGTGGAATAGTAAATTCAGGAAGTGATGCTGAGAATGATATCTAATTATAATTTATTCTTTATGTTCATGAATTGAATTAGCATTACTATATGTACTCACATGAATACAGTCAAAAGTTTACAAGTTGCCACTTATGAAGCCATCTTAGGTAAAAAGCCATGTAGGTACAGGTTCTTGAGTACAAATTTTTAGGAAAAAATATTAGAAAAAAAGAAATAACATGTCCAGTATTACAGACTTTCAAAAGTACAAAATCATAATAATAAATTAGAAAAATAAATGAAAAGCTCAGAATAACAGTCCTTCCATGATGATATTATATGAAAAATGTTTGAAAATAGAAAAATTTAAAAATAAATAGAGAATTTAAGACAAAGTCCACTTAGTCCATTTCACGGCTTTGGGCTCGAGGACATGACACCCTTCCTCTGGAACCCCGGGCCAGACTCCCCACAATGCTGAAGAAAATGCAGCATGGAGACACAGACTGAAGTACCATAAGGAGATCCAGACTGACGCCTACAAGAACAGCCGCCGAGAGGAGAACCTGAAGGGACAACCCTGGTGAAGTTGGTCAATCTTCTCTATTACATTTTATATTCCATCAGACATTCTAATTGACAATTAGATAACAGCATCACCCTGCAGAAAAGGCCACACGAATGTTCCAATTGAATGATTAGAGCTTGATTTCTATCAGAATTATTTTGACTCACAAACACATGAACCCAGCCAAGAAGAATTTGAGTCTGGAAATTATGATTGATCATGAATAAGATTTCACTTACTCAACTTAATAATATTTACCTAAACTGAATTTCTTCTTCTAAGTGCTTTTGCTTGGGAGCCAGATTCTTTGTATCTGTCACTGTAAAGCATATCTTTGCCAAACACACATCAAGTTTCAGCCTGTTGGCTGGCTTCTTTTGTGTCTACTTATTGCAGTGTCTGGGGTTTTCAGACGATTTTCCCTTTCTTTTCATGGCAGTAGCTCGACCCCACGTGTCAGCTTTGTGCCACCGTCTGCAGATCCAGATAAATCATCCAAAAAGAGAGAGAAACCCATCGAACAGTTCCTCTGGGCAGAGCACTATGATGTTACAAATCACATCAAAGTTCAAGGCTGCGTTCGTTGAATGTAGAAAAATATAGCTTTGCTTAATTCCCTTATTGCAAAGTAAAGAATATACAACTGAACAGGAAATGAGAAGATAGTGGAAGAAACTAAAGTTTTTCAAAGGGTTTTTAAAAATGATCTCTTGGGATGTGGGCATTGCTGTTTCCCAAATGTGATAGAGATATGTAACACATAAAGAGGAATCGTAACTCAAACAATCTGGGTTCTTTTATTTGAAGAAATGAACTTCATTCCATAATATCTAGGAGGCTAGTTAACATGTCTAATTTCTCGCCCACCCACCACCCCCACATCATTATCCTTGATTGTTTCCAATATTGGGATCAATCTCTTTTCTACCACCCTTGAACCTCTCCCCATGGCTCCTATGACTATGCTCACTCATGTCCCACTTGTCTGTACCCACCTTCAATTCCCCCCCATCCATCTCCAACTCACCCCACAAAGACCACACCCATCACTGTCCCCCTGCACCTCCTGACACTTTGCACTCCCATTATTGAAGCCGCATCTAAAGCCACCTTTAGAGAGCCCTTGTGACAGTCCCAGCTGCTTCCCATATCTGTCAATTTAATCCTCACAGCCTAGTATTAACATGGCAAACCTAGCTGTTCGGCACTACTCAACCACCATCTATTAGTGAGAGCCCTGCTACTTGTAGCCATACCATTCATAATTATATCTCGTCTTTCCATCCCTCTCCAGTAACTCTTTCACCCCTTGCCAGATCATGAGTCGCCCTTATGGGTTGCAGTTGGACAGACTCTTGAAAACTGAGCCTTACACTGGTAGATCAGAATACACCAAAGTTGCTCAAATTTGTGAGGTTGTCTTCTGACAATCCCAATTTATTCATTGTGTGTAGGGTTTTGTTCCATCTGGCTATTTTGACTTTGGTGTATTTGGGCTGATTGAGAGGCAGCTAGGTCCATAAAACAGTTGTACCTGGTGATTGAACAGCTTGAACTCCGCATTGAGGTCAGCTATCTTTCTAATTCAGGGATGGACATTTTGTCATTTTCCTGTTAATAGTCTCAGGAATTTCTACTCTATCTGTAACAAGAAGAAATATTCTGGCTTGCATATCTCTTTGGGTCTTCGGTTCTGTGACTGTACTTGCTTGCAGTTCTTTGAAAAGCCACTTGAGATTACTGACACTGTTGCTGCCTTCCCACATCTTAGTGAGCACCCCCTGCCCTCCACCACTCCTGCCATTCCTAACACACAAATAAATGGCTACACTCTGACATTGAAACTTCCTTCAAACCTGAGGAAATATAACAGTGCCAAAGGTAGCACAGCAGATACCGATGACCTATTGGGACACTGGGTGAAGATGTTTGGAATCTCATGTTTGAGGTATTCTCATCGTTATTTTCAACTCTTTCCTTGGCCTTGCCCCTCACTATCCCTGTAAACACCTCCAGTTCCACTACCGTCTGAGACAGGGCTTCCCAAACTTTTCCTCTGTGATGCCCATGTTGAAACTTTTAAAATGGTGTTAACTTGTCAGTGGAGAATATTGGAGAGGGACCATGATAACTTGGTTAGAGCTCTTATGGTGGTCAGAGCTCGCAACCTCAAAATGTCAGCTTTCAACCCCACTTGGGATCCTGAAAGTCACTTTGTGGGGCACTACTGTGAGAGATCTGCATTCCTCCTAATTACAGAGCTTTGACCATCACTTTATTTAATCAATCCACAAAATTGATGACCCTATCTTCAGTTGCCTAGGATCCAAGCTCTGGATTTCCCTTCTGACACTCCTTAATTTTTCGATCTTAGTTTCTTACTTTTCACATTTTGACCAAGAGTCATTTGACCTAAAATTTCCTTGTGGATCAGTATCCTAGTTTGCTTTATAATGCTTATGTGAAGCATTTATGTTTTAAAAGGTGCTATACAAATGTACATTTTTGTTGCAACCATCTCTTGGGGTTGAGATATTGGGACTGAGTATTAGCATGTTGTGCAGTAGTGAGTGTCTTCAACTGCCAGCTTCCTAAATGAAGGTCACATATCAGGAGAATTGTTCATAGGAACCGATGTGTTGAAGGTTTACACTCCGAAGTCCCAGAGAGGGGAGATTTCCATTGTGTACAACTTCTTTGGAAACAGTAAACACATTGTTTATATATGCATTTAATATTTTGTTATAAATAGCCAACAGAGGAAATCTTTCCTCAATCCCAGTGGCCTCTTGGCAGCTCTACGTGGTCCAAGGCCAATACAGACCAGTATAATTCGGCCTGTATGCTATAGCTCTTGCAACAAATTTCTTGATAATATCTGTACAGTGAGTCACAGAAGTATTTTTATAAATCAAATGTCAAATTAGAATCATCTGCCAATATATTAGTTTCTCAAGAACAGGAGTAGAGGTTTTTTTGCTCTCTAGTGTGCTATGTTTGGAGGCAGAGTCAGCATTTACTTGGCTAGAATAGCATGTGGGTGTTCCACCTCTGATTAAAACCTTCAAGGGACATTCATGGCTAATTTAGGACTTCTACCCACTGCCACTGGCATTATTCCAGAGGCAAGCAGATAGGCAACTATCACTGGGGAACATGACAAGGAAAGCTATGTGAGTTGCTTGTGGTCTCTGCGTGGGGAGGGAGCTCCTGCTCAAAGAGCCCAACATTGAGCGGTTAGTAGGGTGGATTCCTTTCTGAGAGCCACCTCCAGCTCTTGCTGCTGACTCCCCTACGCCCACTAACCCCTGTGACCCCCGATCCTGCAAAATGTCTCTCATCCTCCTTTCTGGCCTGGGTCAGCCTGTGATCCTAAGCCTCCAGCGCAGAAGAGCTGCCAACCTCTGAATGGGCTGCTCTTACATGCAAGACTGTCCACTCCCAGGTTCTAATCCTATGAATGCCCACTGGTGATCCTTCAACTGCCTAATTGGCAAAAATGGCAGGTATTTCTGGGAGAGGCAGTGCAGGTTTTTCACCAACTATCTAGATGGTGGCAAGAACCCTGCTCATCCACCTTCCCCTTCTCCATGTGATCCATCTCCTGCCATGGCTCACCCATGGCTAGTTCCAAGGTAATGCCCATTCTCTGACGAGCATTGTACTGCCAGCATCCACGCAAGGGGATGAAGCGGTAGTGGGTCCTCCACCCTCTGAGACCCTGATCCCAGGAACGGGTGCCTTTGCCTGGATAAATGGGATCTTCCTGAAAAGAGGCAAAGAAGGACTCTGACTACCTGTCCAGCCAGCAGGCAGATCTCGATTATCTTTGTTAAATACCACGATGTATTTTTCAAAGAAATTCATTTGAGAAACATTTCCTCAGGTTGTAAGGTATTTGGTCTGTTAGTATATGGCAGTTCCACCATTGTCCCTATTTGCAGTTGCCTGGGCAGGGAGCTAACTTGAAGCTGGAGGAAGTACCCTTTTCTCATTTTGATTCACCAAAAAGATAGCAGACTTCCAATCTGCCTTTTACCAAACCGCAGAAAAGTGGCAGCTTAAGATGGATTCTATAAAGTTATCGTACAACCAAAGAAAGTCGGGCAATGTTGAAAGTCTGGTGCGCTTGGTGCATTCACTGTTCCTTGAGGAGCTCTTTATTATTTACAGCAAATGGCCTTCAGAAGTATAATAGATAAAACAACAAGTCAGACCAAAGGGTCTGTTTCCATGCTGTACATCTGACTATGACTATAATACCTATATTCACAATTATTATTTATTGCTGGTCTGATATGATGTACTTCAAGATCTGACCAAATGCTTAGAACGTAGAACATTAGAGCGCAGCACAGACCCTTTGGCCCTCTGTTGCGCCAACCTGAAGCCCATCTAACTTACACTATTCCATTTTCATCCATATGCCTATCCAATGACTATTTAAATGCCCTTAAAGTTGGTGAGTCCACTACAGTTGCAGACAGTGCATTCCACGCTGACCTACTACTCACTAACCAAATGCTTAAATGTGCAAAAATGTCCTTTAATTGTCATAGTGTAGATAGTAATTAGTAATGAAATATTTTTATAGTTAACATTTATTCATCGTTTGGCAAAGTGAAACTCTGCAATGTTTCCTGGGGTTAGCTAACGTTAGCAACTGGTTACCATGATGCTTGTCTCTGCTGACCTGGGTTTTCAGGTATCAAAGGGAACATGTAACAAAGATAATGTGCTTCTGGAGGAATATAAGTTGAATGGGGCCTTGCTTAAATATTGCCTTCAATATCATCTCCTCCCCTTCTCCATTATTCCCGAACAAACTGATACGTTAGAATGTTTTTACTTGAACTTTCTGTAGTTTTCAGAGATGGTTTTGCTTCAGTAAATTTTCACTGTCCTTTAGGGCAAAGGCTGACTTCTCTTTTTGTTTTAATAACCACAAAATCAGTCTGGCGATTCCAGACTCTTCAGCTGTTTCTTTACAGAATTATTTTTAAGTTACAAACTCCCAGGAGACAGGACTATCACCTCCTGAAAAATACCTGAGACAGGAACAGAGTGGCCAGCTGCTGGTTAGTTTGGGTATCAGTCTAGGCCTGTAAATTCATTTTCGGCACACTAGCCATTACATCTTGCCTATCTTCCATAACTCTTCAACTCCTATGTCCCTCAGTCTTTCAAGTGCTAATGAAACACTCAGAATTAACCAACAGTCCTACAAAAACCTCTTCAAAACACTTTGATTTTATCGGTTTAAAAAATTGTCAATTAAACAATGCTCACAGTTCTACTTACAGCTGTGCAAACAATCCCTCCTAAGCTGATTCTGTTAGTATGAACTGCAACTCAGTCATTTTATAATGAGATCTCATTGCACAATTGCAAAACATCTAATACATAATACAATATGATCTTTGAAGGCCATCTGGTCATTTTTTTTTTTCAAAGCATCAGCAGATAAACTTTAGATCAAAATCAGCCATATGTGCAGCAATTTCAAAGGCTAAACAATTGTTTGAACATTAAATCATTTCAGAAATGAAAGTGCAAGGTTTAGATGACAAATTGAAATCTTAATCATGATACCTTTGAAAGCAAAGAAGCATTTTATCCACTGGATTCAATAATGAATCTGAATGCTTTCACAAGCTGGTTAACTTAATGGTCAATATAAAGAAATCACTATCATGGGTAACTGTGTTGACTGAAAACAGACTTGTCGTACACCAATATGAATTTGTCCTCACCTTTTCAACTTAGCTATCAAAAGGTTCTTGACTTCAGATAGGCTTCCAGCATGGATTATATTTCTGTTAAGATGCCATGATGTATCTTCTGGAAAAAAAACTGATAAAAGCCGGCTATCTGCAATGTCTACCAGTGCAATGGAGTAAGCTAGGGCAGGAGTTCTAAGTGTGGGCTTGGTAATGGCATCTGTATTTGGGAGTCATAAATGGTTCCACGTGTTGGGGCTGGATTCCTGGGATTAGCTTCCACCTGCCATTTTTAAATGCTGTCCACTCCTGTTCTAATGTGATGGACTGTGGAAACCTGGTCCTTGAAGGCTGGTTCACTCTTACTTCCTTGGAACATTCTTTCTTATTTGCTCACCTACTATTCTAATGATTAACTGCTTGCCAATCTCCTTTAAGATAGGTATTTCCAATGCTATCAACTTCTCAGAGTAAAGGAACTTAAGATAAATTTCATCTTCCGTTCCAAAACAGGTCCAACTCCAATCTGAGTGAAATTTTAGCCTCAAGAAGTAGATGGTGACAACTAGCACAAGGGGACATAGTTTTAAATTGAGGGGTGATAGATATAGGATAGATGTCAGAAGTAATCTCTTTACTCAGAGTAGTAGGGGCACGGAACGGAGTGCCTGCAACAGGAGTAGACTCGCCAACTTTAAGGGCATTTAAATGGTCATTAGAAAAACAGGTGGATGAAAATGAAATAGTGTAGGTTAGATAGGCTCAAGTTGGTTTCACAGGTCAGCACAACATTGGGTCCGAAGGACCTGTACTAAGCTGATATGTTCTATATTCTAAATAAAAGCTGCTGGGACTCCCATTTCTTAGAGCCCAGGATGATCAGTTTGAGGCCTATATCTTCCAAACCAAACATTAATTTGGCCTATCTCTGTCCGCTGACTGGCATGGCATATGGCAGATTAGTCGTCCTGAAAATGCCAAACTTTAATTTGTTTTCCGTTATTAGCCCAGTTCCTCACTTTCTCTCTGCAGGGCCCCAGCTTTAGTCTGCCAAAATAGTTACTGGTAGAGTAACAATGCTGACTGCTCAGTCATCTCTTCTAAATGTCTGTAAGCATACTGCTTAATGGCCTTCATTCTGGCAGCAATATATAATTCTGGACTCAATACTCTGGGATCCTCTTAGTTTCCCATTGTTACCAACAACTTCTTTCTATGCTGGTTGGTTGCCAGAATGTATTCATCTTAGAAGTTTGTGGTTCGGATTGCTTTTCTGGGCTTTTTTACCTTCACAAACAATTGCAGGTAATCTTTTCTCACATTCTAGAGCAGAGAAAGAGCTAAATAGTTCCAGCCTCAAAATATGCCTGACTTGACCACATCTTATCCATTCAGATTTCTTTCTTCTGCCTGACACCTGCCCCAGTTGTTCTACTCATCAAACTCCTATCTCGACATAGCCACATAATGGAACATTAAGTGTAAGAACCTCTGCCATATTCCTATATAGTCTGACGCATTAAGCTGTTTCTAAAGATCAACAGCTTGTTGATCACATATGGTGATTTAATGATGGTTCATGGTATATTTCAGGCATATATTGAACTAATCCAGTTTAGGAGCTGTGTCACAGGAATCAAATAAAGAGGAAATCTTTTCGCACTGGAGTATGAATGGCATTTTTCATATGATCATGTAGTACCACTGGAGACCAATAGAAATTATTCTGGCAACTTGTGTATTCCGTTTAACTAGTGTTATAATACCATTGCAGATGTTGCAGAGTTTCTGCAAGCTTTTACAATACATTCTGCATTAGCCCAATTATGACTATCTTTGACTTGCATTCAAAGCCAGTAGATTACTCCCTTGCATTCTGACACCCATTGATTAAACATTCAGAACAAGTCCTCAACAGCTGGTTCTCAGTCTATCATTCTACTGAATTTAGAGACATTAGGATTACAGACTGAATTTACTCAGCTGATTTCAAATGATCCTACAAATTTCTGATTCAGTAGTCCAGTTTTTGTATCAAAATCAATAGCATGTCTCGCATTTGAAAGCAGGTTGGGAGAGATCTCTAATCATGGAGATTTACAAAATGGTCTTAATATCAATCACTCAAGGGCATCTTTTGTTTTTTTCTGTTTCTGTGGTTTTCTATTTAACCCTTAGGAGATTGTCATAGTGTCTTCAATCCTCAGACTGCAAATCCAGATTGTGCAGCACTGCTTTTAGCTCAATATTGGATTTATTTTATGGACTTGAATATTTTAAAAACAATTCATATCACAGATTAAGACTAAGGGCTGAATCTGACTCTATTGGCTAAATGTCAGGTTTTTTTAGATTAGATTAGATTAGATTACTTAATGTGGAAACAGGCCCTTCGGCCCAACAAGTCCACACCGCCCCACCGAAGCGCAACCCACCCATACCCCTACATTTACCCCTTACCTAACACTATGGGCAATTTAGCATAGCCAATTCACCTGACCTGCACATCTTTGGACTGTGGGAGGAAACCGGAGCAACCGGAGTTTTGTTGAGTTTCATGGCGGATATGTCTCTGCAAGGCCCAGAAAGACAACCTGCTATAACTTATCAAACTTAGCTCAGTAATACTTACCTTGCTGTTATGGTCCCATTCACCTGATTCAAGGTCCATTCCACCATACACCATACCCTGAACAAATTGTCCCCCGACTGGAATATTCTGGAATGAACCTGCATTCATGGTGCCAGTACCATTTTTAAAAGGGTGTGCACTGGACAAATACTGTCAGTCTGGAGCTGTCCAGCATAGTTTCTGACCTTTGCCCTGGATATGGCAGAGAAAGGAAAATTTGCACCGTGTTTAATGTGTGGGGACCTGGAGGTCCTCTTGGAAAGGGTGGTGCAGACACAGGACCCCCACCATCCCAGCATCAGCAGTGGAGGCCATGGCACCAGACCATGCCAGCCTGATCCAAGCTTGTCAACTGAGTTAAAGTAATCTCATCCATCTGGAGGAATGCCTGGCACTTTTGGAAGAAGGTTAGTGGCCTTCTCCATTCCTCCATGATAGACACCACAACTTCTCTCCAATACCTCACACTCTGTCTATCTCTGCTATTGTGCCCACTTCCCACCAATGCTTGTGCTGTACCACTCTGACTATCGCTTGCATTATCTTTGCTGATTTGGTATCATCCACCCCAGCTCCTGATATCATTAACCATGCGTGCCCACTGCGCTACCTACTTACTGACCTTGTGACATTTCCCCACAAGCATCTAAAGTAACAGTGATGCCATCCACTTTCAAAGAACAAAGAACAACACACCACAGGAACAGGCCTTTTGTCCCTCCAAACCTGCACCACCACATTTTGCCCTTTCATACTAAAACTGTCTTCACTTACAGGATGCTTAGCTGTTATTCCCTTCCTGTTCATGTATTCGCCCAGGTGCTTCTTGAATGCTGCTATTGTTGTCTGCTTTCCCCACCTCCTCTGGCAATGCGCTCTAGGCTCTCACTGCCCTTTCTATGAAAAATGTGCCTCGCACATCTCTTTTAAACTTCCCTCTCTCACCTTGAAACTGTGTCCCCTAGAAATTGGCCCCTCCACCCTAGGGAAAAGCCTCCTACTTTCCACTTTATCCATGCCATTCACAATCTTTTGAACTTCTATTAGATTGCCCCTCAACTTCCTGCGTTCCAGTGAAAATAAACTCAGTCTATCCAGCCTACCTTCATAGCTAACATCACCCATTCCAGCCAACATCCTGGTAAACCTTTTCTTTTCCCCTCTACAAAGCATCCACATCCTCCTGGTAGTATGGTGACCAGAACTGTATGCAATATTCCAAGTGTGGCCTAACTAAAGTTCTATGAAGCTGCAGCATAATTCATCTATCCTTATACTCAATATCCCTGCCAATGAAGGCAAGCATGCCATATGCCTTTTTTTTATCGACCTTACCTACCTGAGCTGCTACCTTCAGTGATCTATGGACCTTCACACCCAGATTCCTCTGCATATCAATACTCCTTAGGGTTTTGCCATTCACAGTATAATTTCCACCTGTACCAAAATGCATCACCTCACATTTGTCTGGATTAAACTCCAACTGCCAATTTTCTGCCCATGCCTCCAACTGGTCTATATCCTGCTGTAATTTCTGACAATCCTCCTCACTATCTGCAACTCCACCAATCTTCATCTCCCATAATATCTGCCCCTCTCTCATTCCAGGTGGAAAACAGCTCACAATGGGGCAGCAAGTGTCAGGACAGTTGGTGGGTACCTCACCCTGCTGACGCTGACTGCTCCGAGTGACTGACTGTGTCCAATCCCACAGACTGGTATCAGAGGCCGCCTTGACTTACTTTGCCAAGAAATCCTTGAGTAAAGGTCATGCCTCTTGACTTGACTGAGGATCGCTAACAACCATGACAAATTCCGGACTTTGTGTCTGTATTTAACAGCACGGCAATAAGTAGTACTGAGATTGTTATATCTAGCTAAGGGCCAACGCACAGAAAAGGCAAGGCATGTTTACTGTGAGCATCCAGGTAAACTCTGAGTGAGTGCCAAGAGAGAACGTGAACAGGCCATAGATGCAGCATGGTCCAACCCATGACCTAGTTGTGTCCCTAAACACAAAGTGAACTCCTTGCAGCCCAAATGCTAAACTAACTGACCTGTAGTTTCCTGTTTTTTGTTTGTCTCCCTTTTATAATAGGATTTAAACCACTATCTTTCAATCAAAGGCAGCCATAATAAATCGAGGGAACTTGGGAAAACTAAGACAATGCATCAACTAGCCTCTTATTTTACATCCTCAGATGAAGGTCGTTAGGATCTAGGCTCTCATCAGTTCATTCTCCAACAGTTTACTCAAAACTAGTTCTCTGGTGATTGTGATTTTCTTGAGTTCCTCCCTTCCATTTTCTGGTCTGTAAATTGTACCCTCCATGAAGACTCATGCAAAATACCTTTTCAAAATCCATCCACCATATCCTTCGTTTCCATGATTAGTTCGCTAGTTTCATTTTCTAATGAGTCAAAGTTAACTTTGTTCACTCTTTCCTTCTGTAAGTAATAATGGAGTAACTTTTATGACCTGTTTTTGTATTTCTGGCTAGCTTTCGCTCTCACACTCTATTTTTCTCTCCATCTTAATAGCTTGGTTGCTCTTTGTTTGTATATTCGGTTTAATCTTCTGATCTGCCCCCTGTCTTTGCATAATTATATGCTTTCTCTTTTCATTTGATACTATCATTTACGTTTCTGGCTAACCACAGGTAATGGGTCTTTCCCTTGGAATTTTTCTGACTCATTGGAATATATCTATTCTAGGTATTCTGAAATATCCTGTTAAATATCTGTCACTGTATCCCTATTGACCTAATTTGTCAATTCACTTTAGCCAACTCTGCTTTCATACTCCTATAATTCCCTTTTTTTTAAAAACGGTCTCCGACTCCATCCTCATTCCCTCCAACTAAGTATAAAATTCAGTTATTTTATGGTCGCTGCTATCTAGGGGTGTTTTCATGATGGTATCATGAATTAATCCTATCCTGTTGTTTAGTATCAGGTCTAGAATAGCCTGCTCTCTGATCAGCTCTTATAAGAAACTGTCCTGAAAACATTCCATATCTACCTTTTTTGCCCATTTGACTTTCCTAATTTATTTGATTATTATTGAATATTGAAAAAAATACTCTGGTATTTTGCCATCCTTGGCTGGCTTGCATGTGACTTCAATCCCACAGCAATGTGGTTGACTCTTAACTGCCCTCTGCATTGTCCTAGCAAGCCACTCGGGACATTTGAGGATGGGCATCAAAGACTGGCCTTGCCCACATCCCATGAGAATGAAACCTATCCATGTGCCTAGTTCCATTATAATGAGTCTATTAGTTTCTGAGATATGTTTATAGATAAACAGACTAACATCCCCAGTTGCTAAAGTAATAAGGGTGTAGTCAATTGCTGTCATTTTAAATTGTATTTTTAAGAAGCTGTAAATATTTATGAAGCCTTTCTACTGTTTATCTGATACAATGTTAGCAAGATTTCTAGGATACAGCTTTTGATGTTAGTACAAGAAGTCAGGCATAAAGAGATCTTGAAAAAGCCATGTCCCCCAGGGAATTGACTAAAAGTGTCAAAAATATGGGTTAAGTATTTATTATTTTAGTGTGTATATATAGTTACTGTAGAAGCCAACTTGTGTCTTTTCCATCAAATAATTCTTATTTTGTTAATTTCTACAATAGATTATCATTTTCAACCCAATGCCCCATCTTTATTAAGGATATTTAATTTACATTTTGCCACATCTTTAAATTTTTGCACAAGGATTATTCTCATGTTTTTATCATTTCAGTGTATTGTAAAACATGAAAAGATATTTGATTAGATTCCCTACAGTATGGAAACTGGCCCTTTTGATCCACCAAGTCCACACCGACCCCCTGAAGACTAACCCATCCAGACCCATTCCCCTACCCTATATTTATCCCTGACCAATGAACCTAACACTATGGGCAATTTAGCATGGCCAGTTCACCGGACCCGCACATCTTTGGATTGTGGGAGGAAACCCACGCGGACACTGGGCGAATGTGCAAACTCCACACACAGTTGCCCGAGTTGGCAATGGAACCCAGGTCCTAGTGCTAACCACTGCTTGTTGGTGTGTTTTTGCTTCATTCTTTTGACTGTTTGTTTCAGAATTATCACATTTTTCATAAAGGTGGTTTGATAATTCCCTGTGTTAATGTAGAGCATTTCAAAGGTCTTCACACAGTGAATTGCTGTTAGCAAACACAAGTTATTGGCATCAACAGTTTTTGCAAACAGAAATGAGTGACTAATCACTTTTGGTTATTTTTCATTGTATACCCTGTGTTGACCATGACAAACTTCCTGCATTTTTTTAAATATTTAATGCCTTAATTGTTTTAGTGCACAGAAAACAGATAGACAAAGCCTTCTTATTGTCTCAGGATTTGCAACAATACAACACTTTCCTGTCCTCTCCCCATAACCCTTTAACTTGTTCCCAATTAAAAATCTGTCTAACTCCTCCTTAAATTTGCCCATTGACCCAGCATCCACTGCACTTTATCGAAGTGAATTCCACAGGTTCACGACTCTTTGAGAGAAAAGGTTTCTCCTCAACTCTGATTTAAATTTGTTACCCCTTATCCTAAGATTATGACCTCTGATCCTAGAATGCCCCACAAGAGGAAGCATCCACTCTGTCTATTTTATCCATACATTTTATCATCTCGATGTGATCTCCCCTTATTCTTCTAAATTCCAGAGTATAGACCTAAACCTCTCTTTATATGACAACCATTAGGGACATTTAAGCGACTCTTGGATCGGCATATGGAAGATAGTACAATGAAGGGTATGTATGTTAGTTTGATCTTAGAGTAGAGTAAAAGGTCAACATCAAGGGCCAGTGAGGGCTCCGAGACCAATGCAAGGGATGGGCTATGGTCGAGATGGCAGTATCGGAGTCAGAATTGGAGGAACCAGACTTGGGATGAAAACGTCCCAGGAGAAGCTACAAGCAGAAGAATGTGCCTACATCCTTGGATTTGGGAGAGGGAAGGATGTAGAGATTGGCACAAAGTTGGCCAGGCAGATCTCATTGAGTATGAGTTCCCTGTTTGGAGCTTTTAAATTGGTTCAATCAGGGAGTCCTGGTTGACAGATATTAACATAAGTTTCAGGAATTCTCCTCACTCTGGGGACTATCTCTGAGCCAGCTGGTCAGAGTCCATGTACAATGCATGTGTAAATATAAGGTGAGTTGGTGACAGGATACTGGCTTCATGGAACTATTTAACATACTTTAAATAATGTATTGTGGGTGAAAACCTAGTATTGGCCTTGAGGCAAGGGTCTGTCAGAATTCCACCCAATTTTCCTTGTCCTTCTTCATACTAAAACTTGATCATTTGTATCATTGAGGACCTGAGATAGGCTTCACAGTCTTGCACTGACATAATTGAGACATTAGAGGACTCAGAAAATAATGTGGGTGAAACATATCTCCCATATTACAGTGAGTGAGGAAGATGTCAGACAGACTGCCCATAGACTTACTGAGGTCAATTAATGATCACTATGGGGCCTTTTTCTGCAGCTTTATTTCTAATTGAGGGTGGAATCTAATCTTCTGCAATATTGCTTGCAATTCAAGTCTCCATCTTATTGGCAAGGATGTTGTGAAACTTAAAAAGGTTCAGAAAAGATCTACAAGTCTATCGCCAGGATTGAAAGATTTGAGCTGTAGGGAGAGGCTGAATAGGCCTGAACTGTTTTCCCTGGAGTATCGGATGCTGATGGATGACCTTAGAGGTTTATAAATCATGAGGGGCATGGATAGGATAAATAGACAAAGTCTATTCCCGGCTCCCTGGCGCTGTGAGGCAGCAGAGCTAACCACTGAGCCACCTTGTCAACCCATAAGATGGCTAGTTTCCCAACAGTGTTAAGGGAGTGGCAGCTTCACATCTTGTGCTTCATTTTATATCCTGTAATGCTGCTTAGGCCTGGCCATAGGCAGCGGGAGTCTCTGTCTGGTAGGTTTGGGCCTCTAATCTGGTCCGGTGCTGTCTCTTGGTATCCCTGATGGATTTGCGGAGGCCTAATCTGAAGTTCCTGTATTGGTCTGGCCTTTTGACATGGATGCTGCCCATTTGGTCTTCAGTAGGAAATGAAGTTCCTGGTTCATCCAAGGTTTTAGGCAAGTCTAATTCTAGAGCGAATTATACAACGAATGCAAGAGCCTTGGGAAAAGTTGATGGGCAGAGAGATCTGGGAGTGCAGGTCCACTGTACCCTGAAGGTTGCTGCACAGGTGGATAGAGTGGTCAAGAAGGCATATAGTATGCTTGCCTTCATTGGACGGGGTATTGATGTCATGTTAAAATTGTACAAGACATTGGTTTGGCCACATTTAGAATACTGTGTACAGTTCTGGTCGCCACATTACCAAAAGGATGTGCATGCTTTGGAGAGGGTGCAGAGAAGGTTTATGAGGATGTTGCCTGGTATGGAAGGTGCTAGCTATGAAGAGAGGTTGAGTAGGTTAGATTTTTTTTCACTAGAAAAATGGAGATTGAGGGGGGACGTGATTGAGGTTTACAAAATCATGAAGGGTATAGACAGAGTAGATAGAGACAAGCTTTTTCCCAGGGTGAAGGATTCAATAACGAGAGGTCATGCTTTCAAGGTGAGAGTTGGAACTTTTTTGAGGGGGATACACGCGGCAAGTCCTTCAGAGGTTTGGAACGCGTTGCCAGCAGAGGTAGTAGAGGCAGGCACGGTAGATTCATTTAAGATGCGTCTGGATAGATGCATGAGTAGATGGGGAGCAGAGGGATACAAATGCTTAGGAATTGACCGACAGGTTTAGACAGTACATTTGGATCGGCTCAGGCTCGAAGGGCCTGTTCCTGGGCTGGAAACCTTCTTTGTTCTTTGTTTACGGTTGGGGAACACTTGGATGACTTTGGTATGCAGTCCTCCATACGTTTGTTAATGAAGCATGTGATGGCGGTGGTGTACGCATCTACCTTTTTTTTTTGCTGAGTACTTGAATATGGTCCAATCCACCAATTCCAAGCAATTTTTGAGATGATATTCCATAACCTCATACCAGCATTGTACTTCCTTTTTGTGAAGATCCTCCTATTTCAGCTTCTACTTCTGCTTGTAGGCTGGGAGGAGAAACACAGCCCCATCTGATTTTCCAAAGTGTGAGTGGGGAATGGAGCGGTAGGTATCTTTAATGGTTGTGTAGCTGTGTTCAGGGCAGGATCCACTGCTTTTCGTCATTTAGAAATGATTTGGATGTGAACAGAGGAAGTACAGTTAGTAATTTTGCAGATGTCACCAAATATAGTGGACAGCAAAAAATGTTACCCCAGAGTATAATGGGATCTTGATCAGTTGGGCCAATGGGCTAAGGAGTGGCAGATGGTGTTTAATTTAGATAAATGTGAGGTGCTGCATTTTGGATGGGTATATGAATAGGAAGGGTTGAGAGGGATATATGCTAAGGGCTGTCAAATGGGACTAGATTAATTTAGTAAATCTGGTTGGCATGGACAAGTAGGACCAAAGGGTCTGTTTCCATGCTGTACATCTCTATGAAACGGTCCTCCTTCTGTTCTGTTGCATTGGAGTACCATCTCTGTTTGTTGTTGGGCTTAAACCGAAGACCTTTGAGTGACAAGAATGCCATGGGTTCTCAGTGTGTTTCAATAGTTATGAGAAAGCAAAGAGTTTTTTGATCAGTGTTGAGAAAAGAATCAAGAAAGAATAAATGCTGCCAGAACTCAGCCCATTGTACATATGTGCCCTTCCAGATAAAATGCCCTGCAGGTATACTCAAAGAACTGGTGTATTAAACAGAAAGGAAGTTTAATATGAAGTGTAATGTTATAAGATGCATAATAACACTTGGAAAGAATTATTTACTGAATTCATTTGTAAAGTTAACTGGCAAATTTTGGCTCATTGAGAAGATTCTGTTTTTTAGCTGATATAAATGTGTTTTTTTTTCACCACCTTTCCATCTTGGCCATTTTTGGATATTTGGGTCGTCAGTTGATTTTTCACTTGTTTGATGAATTGGACAATGCGAATTGATCTGATTTAGGCTTGAGAGTGGCAGCCATGTTCAAAATTTGCTTTATTCCAGTGGCATTGTTTGAGTGGTGGAAATGGAGCCATTGTAGTTTCTAGTTCTGTAAGTGTATTGATGCAGGAACAGCCAAATTCAACCAGATTGCAGGTCAAAGTCAAAGTTAAAAATCACAACACCAGGTTATAGTCCAACAGGTTTAATTGGAAGCACTGGCTTTCGGAGCGCTGCTAGTGCTTCTGATTAAACCTGTTGGACTATAACCTGGTGTTGTGCGATTTTTAACTTTGTACGCCCCAGTCCAACCAAATCAGATCAAAGTCATGCAGTCTTAGGCAAAGTGCAGCAAGCTATTCTGAAGATCTTTACTGAAGGGCTTCTTCTGATCTGTCTAGACAACTGAGGTGTAGCCTTGAAGCAGCAGATGGATGGTAAATCTCTCACTTATTGGTGATGCCATATTCATTGGAGAACTGTTAGTCTTCCCTCTTCTGCGGCTACATTCTTGCCTGGGTGACCTTGGAGAGGGAATGTAGTGTCCAACAGTACTCTTGATGCCTTTAAAGAAAGGTGGGAACTGCAGGACATAGAATGTCTTATCTCCCTTTCCAACTCCATTTTGATTGTGCTCCCTACCTCGCCTACAACCTTCAGTGGTCAGTATTGTCCATGCCAGGGATTGCATGTAATTTGTTTAATTGGAAACATGGATGATTGAGTGATGGTGGGTAATAGGTGAAAAGCCCCACAGGTGATCTTGGGGAAGAAAAACATGGTCGCGTGTGATACTAGTCTCAGATATATAGGAAAGAATAGTTGGTTTTGAGGGCTCTTCTGGTGCAATGGTTATGTCCCTACCTCGGAGCCAGGAGGCCTGTGTTCAAGTCCCACCTGCGACAGAGTTGTATAATATCTTTGACCAGGTTGTTTATAAAACAAAAGAACTGTTGGGCTTCAGAGTCCTGTTTGAAGAAGGTATTTTTTACTAAGTTTATTCATGGAATGTGGGCATTGCTAACTAGGACCTGTTCAAGTCTGGAGTCACATTAGTGAAGCTTTTTTTTTACAGCAATGGTTGCCATTAGGCCAACTTTTTATTGAAAACAAATATCACCACCTGCCCTGGTGGGATTTGAACCCATGTCCCCAGGACATCAGCCCAAGTTGCTGGATTACTAACTTAGTGACAGTACCACGACGCCACCACCACCTCCCTTACTGCCAACATCCACCTCTTCCCAGGCCTGGAGGCATTGGTGTGGCTTGGAATGCTGCAAAATGAAATCATCTTGTGCTTGCACACAAGGACTGAATACTGATTAGAAGACCTGGGCAGTGACAAATGAGCCTGGTTATTCTAGAGTTTCCTGATGTACCACATGTGTGCGTGCCAATGGCACCCACGCCTGCAACCACAGTCAATATCTGAGCACCAGTATGTTTTGATAGGCAAAGTTGACATTGTCAGCCCTGGCTAATAATCATCAGTCATCTACTTTAAGTACTTGCAGGCCCTGCTGAGGGAGAAATCTTGGATAGTTCTGCAACAGAAGGATCTGGAGGCAAAATAAATTGAGGGCAGATGATACTTCCAGCTGATCAAAAAGTAAACAACAATGGTCATTCACTACTTTTTCCCCTGAATCTCAACATGTTGGCTAGCTGTTGCACTGCATTTTGGATCATGTGGTTGTGTTTTTCAGCTGTGCACCAAGTCAGGTGGTCACATTCTCGCACCACACACAATGCAATTACATTGTCAACCCTTTACTTCATGTCTTTTAACCAGGGCTCATCCCCAAACACATTGAATTCAATGCAACAACATAGATTTCCTCAAGTATTTTACTGCACTACTGAGAAAGTGCTACCTTGTTTAAAGCTCAGGCCTTTGTTTTGAGATGGGAAGCTGAGACACTGACCCCCATCTGTACTAACTGTATGGAATTATTTGGCAAAGACTTGGGGTTTTCCCACTGCCCTGCCAACAATTTTCATAGAACCAAAAATACTGGCAGTAATTCTCATTGCTATTTATGGGACCTCATTGAGGGCAATTTGGTTCCTGTGGAGGTGAAAGGTGTGATGTAAATGCAGGTCATTTTTTTTTCTAAATGTCAATGTACTTGTACTTGTAACTTTCTTAACCTTAGAATAGTGTTTATGTTCCAGATTTGGATCTAATCCTGTTTTGAACTGTTAATTACTGTATTCTTTGTATTTTATGCTGCTTGATATTGTTCTTGTTGAGGTAGCCAAGTGTTTTGGGAGAATATTTCCGCTTTATCTATACTGATAGCTTAATTCTTTGTCAAATCTGTTTCCATTTCAATTATGTGCTTGGTGGTATTAATCAGTCAATGGAATTCTTTAAAGCAATCCCCAGAAAAGTGATTCACAACCAATCTCTTGGGATTTTCGTTTAGCATTTAGCATTGAGCTCCTAAAACCTATCCTTAGCACATTTGCAATTTTACTGAAGTCTGCAATTATCCATCCCAATGAATATGCATCATTATCTACTTTTGTATTTACATTAATCTCTGTAAAATTGCTATGGGGAAGTTGGTAGCTACAACATTGATTGACAATGGACTACACATGTTCAGCATCACTCCACAGGCAGTACATTTTGAATATTTTGGGATCACAGTGAAAGCCAACACACTCTTAAAACAAAATGAAAAAAATTTACTTCTGTTTATAGGTATACTCCTGCAGAGAATGCGTTTAAGGCTTAACGGGGAGATGGCAGCAGGGCGTGTTTTAGCTGGCTTCGAGTCTGTATAAATCAAGTTAGCCTTCTGTGTGAGAGTTTTCAATCTGACCAATGTTGCCAGGCATTCCTGGACATTTGATCATGTGACATTTTGACCAAGGTACCTGATCGAGACATATGATCATGTGACTTTGACAAATGTTGTTGCAAACATCAAGTTTTATGGTCCGTGTGTTTTAGAATACAACGTTTTATGAATATAACATTTTAGGTTACAGGTTAAAGCATTCGAATCAGAAGAAAGAGCTATGAAGTAGCAGGTAGATTATTTAGCTAAAGAGCTCAAGGTGTGATGGCTACAGTGCTTGCAAAGAAGTGCAGTCCAGACAAATATCTTTGTCTTTAAGCTAACTTCCCAAAACATTCAGTAAACTTTCAGACGTTGTAAAGCTTTATTTCATTTACTTTATCAGATGAAAAGAAAAGTTGTAAATGAGGGATAGTTAACTTAAAGTTCAGTTTGAAAACAATCCAGAGCAAGAGTCATGAAGGTGGGTGTATCATAACGTTCTCTGGTTTCAATTTATCTGGTTGTTTACTGGATATATTCATTGCAGTTTGGCCATGGTGGTGTTTTGAACTCTTGAGAGAAAATAGCCAACATAAATGACAGTTAGACCTTGGGGAAGTCTTGTGACATAGGGTAGTGCCTTTCCCTCTCTAGTCTAGAGGGTGTGTTTAGGACCCACCTCAGCCCTTGATGGCTACATTCATTAAGTGGCCAGATGGGTTGATCATTGATGTATAAATCATTCCAATATGCCTCATAGCAGGCGTTAAGAGTGGGAGAGTTTTCTGGTTAACTAACCTGCCCGAAACAATGGAAACTACTGTAATATTTTGTCAAGCATAATTGACCAAATCAATTGATAATCCATGTTTGCTAAACAGAGTTGGACAGAGTGCCTGGAGAAACACACACAGAGAGAAGAGAGATCCACATAATAAGCAGAGTAAAACACTAGCTTTTTATTGACTGTGTGGAAGGTGGATGAAACTTGATTTCAGTTTGAATTGTATGAAAGTACAGAGCTGGAAGAATTCCTAGTTTGAAGCTAGGTGAGCATCACAGTGGCTTATTGCAAAATAATAATGGAATAATCCTGGAAGTGCTGAGGAGTGACCTTATAGAGGTTTACAAAATTACGTGGGGCATGGATAGGGTAAATAGGCAAAGTCTTTTCCCTGGGGTCGGGGAGTCCAGAACTAGAGGGCATAGGTTTAGGGTGAGAGGGGAAAGATATAAAAGAGACCTAAGGGGCAACTTTTTCACACAGAGGGTGGTATGTGTATGGAATGAGCTGCCAGAGGAAGTGGTGAAGGCTGGTACAATTACAATATGTATGAGGCATTTGGATGGGTATATGAATAGGAAGGGTTTGGAGGGATATGGGCCGGGTGCTGGCAGGTGGGACTGGATTGGGTTGGGATATCTGGTCGGCATGGATGGGTTGGACCAAAGGGTCTGTTTCCATGCTGTACATCTCTCTGACTCTATGTTGCAAAGTAAACAGAACAAGGAATTGTCTCATATCATGGATGGACCAGTTAATAATTTTTAAGATTGTGTTTCATAAGGCAATTCTTAAAGAAACCTGAGTGTATGACATCCATAGTTATAAAGTATTATCAAGTTTTGATTTGATTCCCTACAGTGTGGAAACAGGCCCTTCGGCCCAACCAGTCCACACTGACCCTTCATAGAGTAACCCACCCAGACCCATTTCCTGACTAATGCACCTAACACTATGGGAAATTTACTATGACCAATTCACAGACTGCACACCTTTGGACTGTGGGAGGAAACTGGAGCACTGGGAGAATGTGCAAACTCCACACACAGTCGCCCAAGGCCAGAATTGAACCTGGGACCTTGGTGCTGTGAGGCAGCAATGCTAACCACTGAGCCACCGTGCTGTGATTATTTTATTTTATTTTAAATCTTTAATATACAATATCATTTGTTTTGTTTTGTTCTGTGTATTTTTGTTGATTAAAATGAGAATCTGAATTTGTCAATATTTGTAGTCCTTAACTGGATTATAATATGGTCCAAAGATTGAATCTCTCTAGTTAGATACCACTGCTTGTGATTCTGTGTCAGAGGCTACTGTGTGACAATTTCCAAGTGCCAGGAGGTCACCTGTGAGCAGGGCAAGAGGGAAAAGTGAGGAACCTTCCTATTACAGATAACTCCTGAAATTGCAAACCCCTCACCAATTTGGAGAATGCCAATTCCAAAGGCTCCCTTCCCCAGTTGTGGGGAAATCCTTTGCCTTTCTTAGGAGGGTTGGAAGTTTCAATCGGATACCAATGACAGACAGACAAATGCTGTGACTCTGGACCCATGTAATATTGAACAGTTAACCTATTCAATACTAAAACAGTAGACCAGTCACTGAGAGCTGTGACTTTTCCCAGTCTGCGTCAGATACCTTTGATAGTAAATGTCCTAAATGGATACAAAAACAGAAGTTGATGCAAAAATAGCATCTGAGGAAGTGGCACTGGACTTGAAATGTCAACTCTGATTTCTCTTCACAAATGCTGCCAGACCTGCTCAACTTTTCCAGCAACTTCTGTTTTTGTTTCTGATTTTACAGCATCCGCAGTTGTTCTGGTTTTTACTTCCTAAATGGATGGGGGATTGTGGAAAAACAAGCGGAAATTTCAAAAGTACACTGTGCTGAAAGATTGAAGAAGTAGATGTAAGCTTCTCAATTGGGTGTCAGCTTTATATTGCTTCTCCACACATGCTTCAAAAGAAACTTTCGGTGACCTAAATGAAGGGCAGAATTTAGATGCTCTGGATCTCTGGAGGAGCAGGGGAGGGAGATTTCAGAGGAATGTTTCCTACTATCTTACTAACATAGCTTCCTTTTTGCAAGAATGTCAACAATTGGCAGCTATTGTAGTCTCCCTTTATAGCCTGCAATGAAGTTCAGTACAGAGCAAAATGGGCTCAGAGGAAAGGCACAGCTGAAATCCCAAGCCTGCTCTATGCAGCTGTCATTCTGCGCTGATGTATTTTTCCACGGTGCATTGATATCACTACTAGAGACAGCCTTGAAGCAGTTTACAGCATGATGTTAGAATGAAACCAGTGCTGGTGCCAAAGGTGACGCAGCCAGCTACACCAGGTAGTTATTCCACGTGCTCCTGAGATACATATATGCACTGCTGCTGGTTCAGAATGGTCCAGAGTCCCAGCTGACAACACACCCTTTGTATTGCTGTGTTTCTGAAACATTATGAATAATCTTCCATGGAGTCATAAGCATGGAAACAGACCCTTCAGTTCAACTCCTCTGTGCCAACCAGACATCCCCTTCTGGCTGAGTCCCGTTTGCCAGCATTTTGGCCCAAATACCTGTAAACCCTTCCTATTCATATACCCATCCAGATGCCTTTTAAATATGTAATTGTACCTGCCTCCTCCATTTCCTCTGACAGCTCATTCCATTCATGCACCACCCACAAAAGTTACTCCCCAGGTCCCTTCTAAATCTTTCCCCGCTCACCTTTAACTTTTGCCCTCTAGTTTTGGATTCCCCTATTCTGGAAAAAAAGACCTTGGCTGTTCACTGTATCCATGCCCTCATGATTTTATAAACCTTTTATAAGTTCACCCATCAGCCTCCGACACTGCAGGGAAAAAAGCCTCATCTAACTCAGCCACTCCCTATAACTCAAACCTTCCAATCCCAGCAACATCCTTGTAAATCTTTTCTGCACCCTCCAGTTTAACAACATTCTTCCTAGACTTGGATGCTTAGATCTGAGGTTTCTGGTTTTGGGAGGGTAGTATTGCCTGTATACTGTGGGTGGAGACAGTAAAATTTGGAGCAGGAACAGGTTTGACTGGGCTTTTGTCCTTTTCTGCAGGTGAACCAAAATTCAGCCTGCTGGCATAATTACTTACATTTGAGTCCATGTTTTCATTCAGCAGTCATTGATAGGCAGGGCAACTACCATAAACTTTGCAAGAAGAAATTCCACATGTTTTAGTTTTTCAGTACATGTGATACAGGTGATTATGACAGCATTAGGTGTAAGTGGGTCTCATAATTTAGTTTCCCAATGACAACCGTACACTGCATGTTTTTTTGTGAACAACTTTGCTATCTTTTATCTGTAGTGCATCATTGGAAAGTTCTGCTAACAACAGCTTTCAGCAGCCTTCCCCTTCCCAAAGTCACAACTCTGTCATTTCATCAGGCATTGAGTGCCTTGGAATGAGGGGCCTCTCCAACCTCTGGCAGATCACAAACAATCTGCAGTGTCACAGTCCTGTTTGTCACTGAGTTAGTACCAACACCAAAAAGATGTGGCACTTGAGTGGTCATTAATTTCCCACTTAAGGATCTGAATTGGTGGAAGGGCAGGAAGTTTCAGCATGGGATTTCCCAACCATAACTTAATTCTAGTGAAGGTGGAAAGGCAGCAGGGTTCAGTCTTGCTAACGTCCTGCCCATTTAAATGCCCTTGCTGCCTACAAACATGCCACAGTAAAGGCCACAAATTGCACCCTTATGGAATGAATCCTAATAGACTTTAATTTGGTGTGGGTGTGAGTCTGGCTTGAGGGGCATACACTGGAGGAATACTGAACAGTCAGTGTATAAGGCTGATGTAAGGTCAGCACTGCCATTTTCTTCCTCATCACATCAACTAACTCCTTCCTTCTATTCAACTCTTATGCTGGTCAGCATCTTGCTTCACTTGTCTATCTCCAGTTGCTTCCATGAGATGGTAAAAGACACAAGCTAGCTGGTTCCTTTTATAAAGTGTCTCTGGTTCATCAGATAAAGCCACCACTTACAGTAGTTGTTAAGGGAAAGATAAACTGGTTTTCTTCAAGTTTACATTTACTTGACTTCAGAGAATAGAGAGACTACTCCTGAGCTGGACACCTGAACATTTCTCTGCCTCTACAAGTTGTTCCCAGCTCCAAGTTACCTGAGAACCAATCACAGTTGTTTGCAGGCAAGTAGTCTGTCATTGGCAACTGATCACTAGTCCATAGATCAAACAACTTCCTGCTGCTAGTAGTAAAACTGCATCCGTCACCCTCAGCTTGAAATTTTCTGTAACTCAAAGTTCAATTATTCTGTTTTACATGATACCTGCAATAGCGTTTAAAACTACAGCTACCCCGCAGATTAAACGTTGATTTTAAAACAGCTCTTTCTCATTTCAGCTCCCAGTCTTTAAAAACATAAAATCCTAGGACATAGTCCTTATACTTCACTGTAGCTTCAGTTGTGGCCAAACTAATGACTGCCAGTTGGGATTCTCGCTCTGGCTGGTTGGAATCCCTGGCATTTGGATTGGCGACCCTGGAAAGGAGAGTGGAGGCTTCCAGATCCTGGAGGTCTGCCTCAGTACAGCTGTGCTGGGATGACCTGATTAGTAGGAGATCCATGGGGCTGCACTCCCAAGTGGTACCAAGCGTGTTGCAAGACTTTTTCAAGCTGTATAAGAGACAGTCTCCAAAAATGCTGTCCTTTCGTGCTCTGAAGTCAGCAACATGTGATATGAGTGGAATCCGCATCTGATCCATGTGGACAGCTACATCCACAGCAGGAGCCTGCAAGGAGGTGAGGACCTAGTGCTGTTGTCACTAGAGTATTAAATCCAGAGGATTCAGGATCAGTCACTTTCAACCCATCTCCTTCTCTCATATGCTTTAGGGAAAGAAACTGCTAGTCCTACCTGGTCTAGCCTATGCTACGAGAATGTGAGGACTGCAGATGCTGGAGGTCAGCATAGAGTATCTCTTGCCTATACTACTCGCAGTAATGTGGTTGTTTCTTATGAGCTCTCTGGGCAATTAGAGAATGTGCAGCAAATGTTGGCCTGGTCCACCATATGGAAAAAAAAAGAACAATATGTTCATGTGTCCAACACCAGAGTGGGACTTCCAGTTGTTGGTGATATCTACCATTTTTATATTGATTGCCCCTTCATTGTTGCAAAGCCCCCGACCACTTATCCCATTTAAGTTTTGAGTTTTTGGCTGCTTTGGAACTTTATTTCTATAACAGTCACAGAATGGAAGTTTAACTTGTCGGGAATTGGGGAGGAGAGAGTGGGAAGAGGGTGAATTTATTTTGATAAAATTTGCATTTGAGTTTTAGCTATGGATGAGTAAGGTTTCAATGAGGTACATCAGGGAGTAGGCAACAATTACAGTTTTTTGCACCAAGCAGAAATAACTTGAAACAAAACTTCCCAACCCCACCCTCTCCCCTACTCTGATATTTTCACTACTTGGAAACATTTTGTGTCAAATCATTTTGGTACATGATTTGTTTATTCAAGCCTTAATATTCTGTGGAAAAGTGAAACAATTCTTAATTAAGTTGGGGATTGAAAAATAAACCAAGAAAAGTTGGCTACTTCTTACAAAATATGGAAGTAGTTTTATGCACTGGGTGAGAATTTGATTTCCTGGCCTTTTAAAACAAGAGGAAACTTCACAACTTGGGAATGTATGTGTTGTTTACACTGCTTTACTCAAACAGTGAGGGAAGATGTTTGCAGACAGGAGTGAGGCCAATATGGCCACATGAGAAGCTGAGGGCCCAAAACAATAATTGGCGGAAAGAAAGCAACTACCTTGGTTTTGCTGTTACCTTAAGAATTGGAGGGGAATAAGAGAGCGCCTGAAGACCAATTGGAAAGACCTTGAGGCTCTCTGGAGCAGACTTCCTTTGCCTCCCCCACCCCCTTTAATGATGTTCTCCGGCTAGTAGTCCACCTTCAGCTATCATTTCCTAAACTGCTGAAGGGTGATCCTTTGGGTTCCCAGCAGTGTTCTCATATGGCTTGAAATGCTGCTTCTGCCTGCCATCCAGAATGATTGGGGCGAGAACCATGGTCAAATGGTGACTCCTGAATTTCTTCTCCCCATTCTCCCTATGCTGGAAGAGGTTCAATCATTTTATAGGATGGTTTTGTCTTCTACAATGCAGTACTGGGATGAATGTTGCCTAGAAATCAGGGCATTGTGCATTACTCTGTTGTAATACAGACCTGATTTTACATTCATATACATACTTTAAAACAACAAAAATACTCTTTCACTTGAAATAAGTTGACTCTAGAGAGCACTTGAATCGAATGGCCACATTTCAATATTTTTATTTCTGTGCCTTCGAAACAAAATGTTGAGTAGGTGATATTGCATCCATGCAGTCTCTTCATGATGAGTTTTAAGTATGCAAAAAATTACTTACATTGTGGAGCAAGGGAGTGTGGGTCCCACCAATGAATGGCTCAGTGGTTCCAGGTTAGGGAAAAGATTAAAGATGGAGATGTTCTCTGTTCTCTTCTCAGTGTTCACCCTGGAACCACACACGATCTCACATTGAAATATTGACTTTAATAACATAATATAATGTTGCTCCGAAATAGTGTTTCCATGGTCACCATTATCCAGCTTCTTTGTAGAATTACTGTTAAAGACTCCTGGAGCATGAAAAATGTCTAGATAGCCAGTTATATGTTGCGAATGCTTCTTGTAAATGGAGACAATGATGAGGCAATGGCCCAGTATTGGCTGTAAAAATAAAAGTAAGGCTAATGATATTCTCTGTTGTTTATCAACGAATGGTACTGCACCAGTGAGGGGGAGATACATGGTTAATTGCCAAATCCAAAAGTTTCAGTCTGAGTTCTGCTATTAGCTTCCCTCCTTGTTTTGGGGACTTGCTTTATTTACCCATTTAATTGCTCCTTGAATTTACTACACCAAGTGAGTATTAGGAAGATCCTTGGCCCTGAAAATTATGTGGTATCTCCGCTTCAGTTTGTTTCAGGAGATTTAAAATTGTGGAATATTACTTATTGTTTCTGGCAGTTTTCTCACACTCCATCTTAATCCCAATCTTTCCTTTCCTCTCATTATTTCCTTTACTGCTGATTTGACATTTAATGATCTTGCTTCAATATACCCGCTTTTCAATTTATTTCCTAATCCTCAAATCTTATTGGTTAAGGAAGATATATTCAGTTCATTGTCCTATTCACTCACAGCCCAGATGCTGTGTTCACTTTGCACACCATTCTCAGCTTCTTCCTTCAATGACTTAATAGGCAAAATGTTTTAGCTGAAGGCCAGATGGAAATGTGTATTTATTGGCAAGTGCTTTTGGATACTCTGTTAGGCAAAGTCTGGCCTATTTGTTTTAATCCCTGTCTCATACAAAGTTTTCCACTTTAAGAATATATTATCATTTTTGTAGTCCTATGAAATTCTAAAGGTAATCATATTAACCTTTTGTTCAGTACAGTACTTTGAATGTATACGGGATTTGTATGCAGTGCTTTATGAGGCAATATTTTGTAAGTATCAGTGTAATTGATGTTGGTCCTGTTAAGCATCCGCTAATTTAGAATGATTTTGTCATGCAGGTGTGTTGCATTTTGTGACTGAATTTCGGTGACTGTGGGAGACCTGCTGTAGATTCCTATTGAAGTGGTAAGTATACTATTTGGTCTTGTGTCATTGTAAAATGTAAAGATGATCAAATATTACTTAGAGGACTTGCATATCTATTGAATGTTCTACATCAATATTAAACACTGATAGATGGTGTATCAAGAGTCAAGGCAAAAAACTACATTATTTTTGGTTCTATTTCTTGATTTTCACCTTTTAAAATGATACAATTTGGATTATATATAATCCCTACAAGTCATACTTGACATTTCTGGAATATTTCTTATTTGTTTCTGGTTTGCAATCAACACATTTTCAATGGAAAGTTTTATTGACATTGACAAGATTGAGCTCAGAGCACTGTTACCTAGCAACATTTAAGATTTGCCAACATGTGATGCTTGTTTTTTTTTCTTAATTGCATATGACAGTACTATAGAAAAATCCTTCAGAAAATAAAGGATGTTAGATCTTCCTCTCTGATTTTCTCCCCATATTGCCTGAGGGAACTGACCCATTAATTAGCTTGAGCTGCCCTCCCCAAGACTGGAACAGAACATCCCTCCCTATGTTTGAATTGTGATAGCAGAGAGCACAGGCTGAATATTTTTGCTCTGGAGTTGGGACCCTGACATTGGATGCCTGCCAAGTGTTGCGCTGCTGTCTAATGCGATTAATTATTACATGTTAGGCCCCTTGGCACGTGTCAGGGCGTAGGGCAGAAGATACCTTTAGGAGGTAGAAAGGGCATGTCAGAAAAACACTATTACAACCATTATGGGAATTCTTCCACATACAGGTGGACTGGGAAAATCAGCTTGGTAGCGAATCCCAAGAAAAGAATTCATGGAGTGTCTATGAAATGGTTTTTTAGAGCAGCTTGTGGCACAGCCCAGTAGGGAACAGGCAATTCTGGATTTGGTGACGTGTAATGAGGCAGACCTGATCAGGGAACTTGAGGTGAAGGAGCCCTTCTGGGGCAGTAACCATTATATGATATAATGCATCCTGCAATTTGAGAGGGAGATGCTGGAATCAGAAGTAACAGTATGATAATTTGAGTAAAGCTAACAACAAAGACATGCTAAATGGGACAGTCTTCAAACAGATCCAGCAACTCAAGACCAGGTATGCATGAGGCACTGTGGGCCATCAACAGCAGCAGCATTGTACTCCACAATCTACAACCTCATGTAGACCCAGCATATCTTCCACTCAACCATTATCATCAAGCCAGGCCTCAACCTTAGTTCAATGGAGAGTGCAGGAGGACATGCCACGAGTAGCAGCAGGCATACCTTAAAAAAAAATAAGGTGAAGCTACCAAACTGGACTACTAGCATAACTAAAAATATAAGTAGCAAGTGATAGACAGAGCTAAGTGATCCCACAATCAACAGATCAGACCTAAGCTCTGCAGTCCAGCCACATCCAGTTGTGAATAGAGGTGGATAATTAAACAACTCACTGGAGGAGGAGAAGGATCTAAAATACTCTCTTCCTAAATGATGGAAGAGACGATCACATTAATGCAAAATCTAAAGCTGAAGCATTCACAGCAATCTTCAGCCAGATGTATTGAGTAGATGACCCATCTCGTCCTCCTCCTGTGGACCCCCAGACTTTAGCCAATTCTGTTCACTGTATGTGATATCAAGTATTGGTTGGAGGATTTGGATACTGCAAAAGCTGTTGGCCCTGACAACAAATGTACTGAAGACTCCTGCTCCTGTGGAGGTATTAGTGGTGATTTTTCAAGAATCACTAGAGTCAGGGAGGGTCCCAGAGGATTGGGAGATGGCTAATGCAACACCCCTATTTAAGAAGGAAGGGAGGTAGAAAACAAAATAGTTATTGCCCGGTTAGCCTGACTTCAGTCATCGTTAAGACTTTAGAGTCCACTATTAAAGGAAAAAGAACAAAGAACAGCTTACCTTTTGCTTCCACGTGAACTGTATCCCTCTATTCCTGTTGTCATTGTATCAGCTTCTACCATCTCCTCTGGCTGCATGTTCTCAGCACTTACCACCCTCTGTGTAAAAGGACTTGTCTCTCACATCTCCTTTAAACTTTCCTCCTTTTACTGTAAGTATTTGTCCTCTTGGAATTGACATATCCACCCTGATGACCCATTCTATCCACATCTTATAATTTTGTAAACCTCTATCAGGTCACCCCTCATCCTCCGACATTCAAGTGAAAACAAATGGAGTTTGTCTAATCTCTCCTCTTTGCTAATATCTTCTAAACCAGATAACATCCCCTCCCGTTCGGGACTTGTCTACCTTAATGCCTTTTGAAATACCTGACACCTTTTTTATATTGACATGCCATTGAATATCAGCGTACTCTTCTAGCTTCATCATTCACTATGCCCTTCACTGTTGTGAATACCAGTGCAAAGTATTCATCATGACAGATGTGGATTTACCCTCAAACAGCCAGCCTCAATCTACAATCCGTATTTCTGCCTAATATTTTAGGAGTTAGCCTTACCCCAGTTTAGTACTTCACCTGAGGAATTCTCTTATCCTGATCCATAAATAATTTAAAACTTATGGAATTGTGGTCACTGTTCCTGGAATGCTCCTCCACTGAAACTTCAATCACCTGGCTGGGCTCATTCCCCAATACCAATATGGCCCCTTACCTGGTTGAACTATTTACATAGTGCTTCGAGAAATCCTCCTGGATGTACCTAACAAGTTATCCCCCACCCAAGCCCCTGGTGGTAAAGGTGTACCGGGGTATATGGGAATAATACTGTTGTTTTCACATTTTTCCAAAATCTGTACACCTATCTGTGCTTCTGTCTCCTGCTGGCTTGTAGTACAAGCCCATCAAAGTGTTTGCACCCTTCCTATTCCTAAGGCCTCTATATGGCCTCACTGGATGAACCCTTTCTCAGTAAAGCTGTGATATTCTCATTGATCAGTAACTCAGCTCCCCCACCTCTTTAACATCCCTCTATCTCACCTGAAATAGCTAAATCCTGGAACATTAGGTTTTCCGTCTTGTCCCTTTCGCAATCAAGTCTCTGTAATTGTTACAACAGCATAATGGTTTGTACTAATCCAGGCTCAAATCTACACTGACCACCCTCTAAAGAGCACTCTACCCTATTCCCTGTAACATTGTATTTCTCATGGCTGATTCATCTAACTTGCACATCTTTGGACTCTGGGAGGAAACCGGAGCACTGGCAGAAACCCACGCAGACATGGAGAGAATGTACAAACTCCACACAGGCTGTTACCCAAGGCTGAAATCAAACCTGGGCCTCTGGCAATGACACAGCAGTACTAGCGCATTGCCACACCCACTTGCTGCACGATTTAAACACTCCCTAGCGGCACTAGCAAACCTCCCAGGATACTGGTGCCCCTCCAGTTTAGAAACACCAGTTCTCCTTGTATGGGTCCCATTTGCCCAAAAAGACATTCCAATGATCCATATATTGGAAGCCCTCACTTTTATACAACAGCTGTTTAACTACATATTTAATTGTACTGTCTTTCTATTCCTAACTTCCCTGACATGTTGCACAGAGTAATCCCAGGATTACAACCCTAGAGGTCTCACTTTTCTCTCTGAATGCCCTGTGCAGGATTTCGTCATTCTTCCTGCCTATGTCATTAGTACCAATTGCACCACCCCCAGCCCACCCTTTTCAGAATGTTCTGTACCTGCTCAGAGACATCCTTGATCCTGGCACTAAGGAGGAATCCTGGAGTCTGTTTATGGCCACAGAAATGCCTTATCCGTGCGCCTGAGTATGGAGTCCCTTATGACTATTGCACATTAGCCCTCCCTGTATACAACAGAGCATGCTGTAGTGCCATCTTTTTGGCTACAGGCCACTACCCATTCCCCGCCCCTCCACCCCCTCATTGCACACCAACACCACGATCCAAATTATATATTAGATTAGATTACATTAGATTACATTACAGCATGGAAACAGGCCCTTCAGCCCAACAAGTCCACACCGACCCGCCGAAGCGCAATCCACCCATGCCCCTACATTTACCCCTTACCTAACACTACGGACAATTTAGCATGGCCAATTCACCTGATCTGAACATCTTTGGACTGTGGGAGGAAACCGGAGCACCCGGAGGAAACCGGAGCACCCGGAGGAAACCCACGCAGACACTGGGAGAATGTGCAAACTCCACAAAGTCAGTCGCCTGAGGCGGGAATTGAACCCGGGTCTCAGGCGCTGTGAGGCAACAGTGCTAACCACTGTGCCACCGTGCTGCCCACGAGTACCAGGGATTAGTACCATTAGTCGCAGGAATAGCCACAGGGGACTCCTGAACTGTTTGCCTGCCCCTTACAGCAGTCACCCATCTATCTGCCTTAAACTTTTAGTGTGACCACACCACTAAGACTCCTGTCTATGATGCTTTCTGCCCCTGCATGTACCTAAGTGTGTCCAACTGCCCTCCAACTGATCCATGTATTCTGACAGGAGCTGCAATCGGACACGCTTTTGGCAGGATATGGTCGTCAGGTCGTAGATTGAGGCTGGCTGTTTGAGGGTAAATCCACATCTGTCATGATGAATACTTTGCACTGGTATTGTTCAAGGGAAAGTTATGCCTGACCAATCTGTTAGAATTCTTTGAAGTAACAAGCAAGTTAGGAGAGCCAGTGGATGCAATCTATTTGGATTTCGAGAAGGCCTTTGACAAGGTGCTACACAGGAGGCTGCTAAATTAGATAAAGATCCATGGTGTTAGGAGCAAGATGCTGGCATGGATAAGGGATTGGCTGACTTGCAGAAGCTGAGAGTGGGGATAAAAGGATCTTTTTCAGGATGGCAGGCGGTGACTCGTGAAAATCTGCGGAGGTCAGTATTGGGACCAGAAATATTCATGTTATAAATTAAGAGTCTGGACAAAAGGACTGAGGTCATTATTGCTAAATTTGCTAAGTTTGCAGATGACGCAGGGACAGGTAGTATTAAGGAAGTAGGGAAGCTGCACAAAGATTTGGACAGGATGGGATTGTGAGCAAAGGGGTAGCAGATGGAATACATTGAATTGTATTGAATTTAATGTTATGTGTACTGTGGCACAGTGAAAAGCTGTGTCTTATGAGCAATACAGGCAGATCACATGGTTAGCATGGTAGCATAGATAAGTAAATAATAGGTAAACAGCGACAAAAACCCAGATACAGGCGAATGTTAAGAGTTTGAGTCCATTCAGTATTCTAACAACAGTAGGGTAGAAACTATTACGAAACCGGCTGATGTGTGTGTTCAGGCACACAATGTGGGAAAGTGTGAGGTTATGCACTTTGGTTGGAAGAATAGAGGTGTAGACCATTTTCTAAGTAGGGAGTAGCTTCAGAAATCTGAAACACAAAGATTTAGGAGTCCTAGTTCAAGATTCACTTCAGGCTAACATGTAGGAACAGTTGGCACTTAGGAAAGGTGATGCAGTGTTGGCATTCATTTTGAGAGGACTACAATACAAGGTCAGGGATGTACTGCATAAGGTCAGGGATGTACTGCATAAGTCTCTGGTCAGAATGCATTTGGAAAATTGTGAGCAGTTTTGGGCTTTGTATCTAAAGAAGGATGTGCTGACCTGGGAGGAGGACAGAGCAGGTTCACAAGAATGATTGTGGGAATGAAGCACTTGTATGCGGAGCTGTTGAGGACTCTGAGTCTGTACTCAATGGAGTTGAGGGGAATGAAGGGGAGATGTCACTGAAACTTTTAGAAAATTGAGAAGCTTGGATAGAGTGGGCATAGAGACTATGTTTCCACTCGTAGAAGAGAATAAGACCCAAGGGTACAGTTTCAGTGAGGGAATGACCCTTTAGAAATGACTTGAGCTTCTTCAGCGAGAGGGTAGTGAATCTGTGGAACTCATTGCTGCAGAGTGTTGTGGAGGCCCTGTTGTTGAGTGTATTTAAGACAGAGATAGATAGGTTCTTGATTAGTTAGGGGATCAAGGGTTATGGGGAGAAGGCAGGAGAATAGAATTGAGAAACATATCAGCCATGATTGAATGGTAGTGCAAATTTGATGGGCTGTGTTATCAATCCATCTGTAAGTGTTCTGACATAACTTCGTGGTCATCATTTCCTGAGGTGGGACTTGACACAAGTGTAATCTGAATCCATGACCACCTACACAAGACCTCTACCTCTACCTCTAAAGGACCCCCTACAGAAATGACAGCGGATCAGGATTGGATGAGACCCAGTGGTCAAGGGTCAGGAGAGGATGAGACCCAATGATTGAAAGCAGGAGTAGATCCAATCCAATGGGCAAAGGGCAGGAGTGGATCTTGTTCAATGAACAGAGGGTAGGATTAGATCACATTATGTTGCTGACATTTGTCTTTATAGGAATTGGAGCACTTTTTGGAGTACAATAAAAATCTTTGCTATAAAATATTATGTTCATTTTCTGCAAGATAAATGTAGGTTACTATCCGTTTGCATTATCACCAGATGTTAATTTTGAATTGTTTCAGTGGGGTATTCTGATTTGAACAAATATAACTGTTTTAATTTATCCTTGAAATAACAAAACTTACTATTCTGAGAAGAAAAATCATAATATCTCCTTTCTCTCAAAAAGTGCTTGTTCTTTATCAGCCTTGTAAAAGTTATACAGAGAATCAATTCAAACAGTTTTACCCCAGTTTGTTGAGAGAACAGGCCCCCTCATACCACGTCAAAGTGTTCATTAAAGTCTCAATGTCAAATATAATGCATAAATTCAAAACCAACCAATGCCTAAGTGAGATGAAAAATTGGTAAATCAACACATTTAACTGGCCATTCACCTAATTTTCTAATTGTGGAACTTGCTTCATGCCTCATTTGCTTACTTAGTAACTATGAATGCACTTCAAAATTGATTCTTTGGTTTTGAGACATGTTTGCCATTTTGAAGGAATTGGATAGTTTTATGACGTGAATAGTTGGTCTCAAAGACTGTCCAAAATTCTTGACTAATTGGCCTGTTTGGTAGCTACACAGAGTCAGTAATCTGTGTGATGTGTAAGAATTTGCATTGGTGCAGTAGGATTATTCATTTTAACTTTCAGTTAAGGCATGTTTTTATGTGTAGAATAGTACAATCTGCTTTCATTGGCCTGTCATGTATCTGACCCAGGAATGCTCCATGTTGATAACAATGGCCTTTGAGTGGAGGTTTGCTAGTTTAGTGCTGCATGTGCCAAACTGTAGATGGATTTCCCTGTGCATTTATCATCTAACGTCATGATTATATGGTATGCTATGTAGCATGGATTCTTTGTCAAACAAAATCCTCAAATGTATAAACTTGTATAAACAATAAGTAGGGGAAATGATTTTTTTTTTATACATAGAATTCCTACAGTGTGGAAACAGGCCCTTTGACCCAACAAGCCCATACCAACTCTCTGAAGAGTAACCCACCCCGACCCATTCCTCCTATACTATATTTGGCCCTGACTAATGCACTTAGCCTACACATCCCTGAACACTATGGGCAATTTAGCATGGCCAATTCACTTCACATCTTTGGACTCTGGGAGGAAACCCATGCAGATACAGGGAGAATGTGCAAAACTCCACACAGCCAGTCATCCGAGGCTGGAATCGAACCCAGGTCCCTGGTGCTGTAAGGCAGCAGTGCTAATCACTGAGCCACCATGCTGTCCTATTTAGGACCTATTAGTTAATACTAGATGCAACCATTGATTTTATTTGAAAATTTCATGACTATGTACAATAGTTGATGAAAACCCTGACTCAATCTTGCTGTTGTTTATAGCCTTCATGACCGTGTATGACAGAATGAGACTAAATAACAAGTGTAATTTGAGAAAAGTGTAACACGGCTGCGCATCAGAATGCAGTATCTATGTTACAAGATCTACACAATACTGTTGCTTAAAAGCAGACAGATTATCAGTTCGCAGAAAATGCCACACCAGGCACTGAGCAAAGGTGAACAAATGAAAATGTTAACCTTTACTACTACTACTAGCTTGACAATTTTTAAAAAGAACATTTGTAATTAAGAGAGAACTTGGAGATAATGACATACCAGATGCTTAACCTGTCATATCTGTGTTGCCCTGACCATTAAAGCTGATTTCACTTTGCTCCTGTGCCACCGCCTTCTAACACATGTAACTAATGGCAACGAGAAACAAAATTCACTGGATAATTTTAAGACTGTCAACCAGAAAGATCAGCTTTTCAATGAGTCTTCCCGACTGCTGCCATTTGTCTTGGCCACAGTCAATGTGGGAGCACAATTCTGCAGTAATTCCTCAAAGCAATGAGGCATAATCTTTCAATATCAGAGCAACAGATGGTGTTGAACATTAATTAGACTTGCCCTTGTCCTAACAACTTTTGTTTATACCACCTAAAATGTAGTTACAAGTCCCAAGAGACTTGATAAGAGTGTCATAAAAGAAAATTTGATTCTGATAGGTTATCAGATGCTCTAGGAAAAAAAGGCTTTACAGAGTATCTTAAGGGAGGAAACAGAGGTAGGGAGGAGGAACAATTTAGGCTTGAATTCCAGAGTTTAGGACATTTGTAGCTGAAGGCACACCCTCTGGTGAAGCATTTAAAATTGGAAATTAATAAATAAGAATTAAATGAGCGTACTTACGGTTGGAGAGTTGAGAAGTTGTAGGAAATTAGAGTTAAGGTGAGTCAAGGTATTGGAGGAACAGATAGTCCACAATTAACGTGGTTTTGTAAAAAGCAGTTACACCGTAATGCAGATTTTACTTTACTACTCATTATTGCAAATGAGCACGTTATTGAAATAATGTGATATATGTGGATCACCAGTATGTTACAGATGTATATGCAATGCTAGAGATGACCTCTCATGGCTGATCGACATATTCCTACCTCACAAAAAGCAGTGCTTTTATTCTAAGTCTTTACCTTCACTATTCCAACCTATCAAGCTAAGTCTGGGACTTTTCCAAACTTCCCTATTTTCCCCACATTGCCTGTAGCTAGTGGCAAATATCGAATGTAATGAACATGATCCTTAGTTCAAATGTCCAATGAAGGATGGGACAACAAGGTTTATTCCCTAATGAAAATGATCAATTTTATCACCTAGTTGTGGGAGTGAAGGCAATATTCATTTTGTCATGAATAGATCCATTCTGTTAAAAGTTGTCGGATGATTTTTGGGAATCAGCATGAATACAGTATTTACATGGGTTTCTGCAGGAATGTGTTTCCAACAACATGGTTTTGTTAGCAGGATGATGTTCAGGAATGGCACTATTATGTTATTCGAGAGCTTGCCTGAATTTGAAATAAAGAATGAGAATTTTAAAATGGAGAGGCTGCTTAGCTGTGAGTAAGTGAAGGCTGCAAGTTGGTAATGTGAATGTATAAAGTTGCAGGAATGGAAACAGGGAATCTTAGATTTGAGGGATTGAGAACAAACTGTAAGCCCTTTTAAACAATCATATGGTCTATGCCCATCAGCATTTTTCTGCATGCTGTCCCATCGTGGCCCTCATCATCCAAATTCTCCACAGAAGGGCTTGTGTGAACCTCACCCTCCGAGGAACTGGCAACTCTTGCCCCTGCCCTGACTGTTGGCTGCTTGAGCTCACTGACTCACCATGTGCTGATACTATCTTCATACTACTCTCTAAAGTACAGGTAGTTTTCCAAATCTGTAGTTGCATTCCAGCAAAACCATGCCTCAGAAAATCACTTAATATAAATAATGGAGCCTATGGGAAAAGTGGGGTTAGGGGCAAACCAGCAAAAAAAAATCACTCATCATTGCTCAAAAATCACTCAAAAGTCTAACACAAAGTAAAGCACAGCCTGAATGAAAGTATAAATCATATTTATCAACGAAACAAAAGTAAATTAGACAGCACGGTGGCTCAATGGTAAGCACTGCTGCCTCACAGTGCCAGGGACCTGGGTTTGATTCCAGCCTCTGGTGACTGTGCAAACTCCATACAGACATTCTTCCCCTGTCTGCGTGGGTTACCTCCCACAATTTAAAGATGTGCAGGTTAGGTGAATTGGCCATGCTAAATAGCCCACTGTGTACAGGGATATGTAGGTTGGATGCATTAGTCAGGAGATAAATATAGGGGAATTGGTCTGGGTGGGTTACTCTTTGGAGGGTCAATGTGGACTTGTTGGGACGAAGGTCCTGTTTCCACACTGTAGGGAGTCTATGATCTAAATTTAACACGACATTTTAAAATATTGTTAATACAGGGACAGACGGTCATCATGGTGCATAAGATAGACTCCTTCATTCCTGTTAAGTGAGCTACGTCACATATTATTTCCTTGACGCTCAAAATGTTTTATAATAGCTAGCATCTCTTCCAATGTCATAGCTTTTCTTTTGTGTTCACTGCCCTCAATTTTATCACCAGGACGCTTCTTGCTAACATTCTTGTCACTGTGCCCCTCCATTTTTTCAAAAAAAAGATAATCTAGGAGTAGTGTACCTTTCACAGGAAGCTGCTCAATGTATCTCTCTCAGAAAACTGCTCTGTCGGCAGCTGACACCGGCACAAATGCAGAACAGCGTGGAAGCTTTGGCGTATTTACAGAACGAAACGCATGAAATGATCACTACTGGAATTGCGTTATTGTGAACAGAGGTAAACAATCTCAAAAATATCTATCCATAATTCCTGAGTGACGTTATAAGAAAATCATGCTGCTAGAACACACGTTATCCGAGAACTACTTGTACACACACAGTACCTGAGCTGGTGGCTGTGATTTCTGAGCTCAAATGATGGTGTTTCATCGTCAGCAGTCTCTTTCTCTCTTTCTAATTACACTCCTGTATCATTGCCTGCCTATGTACAGATAGAGTATATGTCAAAGGAGAAAGACACAAAGGGAGGATACCAATGAATGAATCCGGGGAAAACGAGATATATGCTTGCTTTGTTGTGTAGCTTGGGGTTCAGAAGAGGTTAGGGGATGAGAAGCAAGTGCAATATGAAAACCTTTCAAATGGACAATTGTGATTCTGTTCTTTCAGTCACACCACTAGCCATGGTCTCCACCATGGCCACTGCTATGATGACAAGCAATGGGGTGGGGATCTGCAACCTGATTATTGACCTGAGTTGTTAATTCTGTTCCATTCTTTACAGATGCACCATTACCTTCTGAGTAATTCCAGAACTTTCTGCCTTTATTCCCAATTTCCACCAACTGCTGCAGTTTGCTTTTACATTGGGTACTGAAGTGGTCCAATAGTTGACAAATTATAAATATTATGCCTAATGTCAGTTGTTCTCATAAGCTTTGTCCATTTGCTGTGAAAGAAGTGTTTTCACAAAACTATCATACGCAATCAATCACATTAGCAGTCAATTTAAATACACACCTGGTTAATTGCTTTATAAAGAATTTATTACAATGTGCATTGTAGTTACATTTGGGTGGTATTTAATAGAGGCAAAGCAGCTTTAGATCTGGAAAGAGCCCAGCGTTGTGTTTTTGGGAAGATCTCCTGATCAAGCACTTATCTGGGCAGTGGTGGGCCATCCACTAGTCCACCCACTGAATGGGAGCTCATTGTTTCTTGGCAGAACCACGGAGGGCAGCACGGTTGTTGGTATTACACCCAGCTAAGGCTTCAACACCATGGACCAAGCAGTGACACTGACTGGATCCCTTTCGAATACTGGGTCTCTTTGAATGAGGAACATTTCCCTCACTCACCTCTGCCCACAAGGAGTCTGCAAGGACATTGTTTCACAGCATGTATAGTTTGAAGGTTTAAAGGACCACAGAAAATAAGTCAAATGACAGTACAGAAAAAGATTAATAGCAGCAAATTATTATTCCTGTAGATAATAAATTGAAGGCAAGAAAAATAAGTGTCTCATGCCTAGTACAGAAGTGTCATGTATATGAACTTTCAGTCAATACTTTTAACATTTGTACATAAGTGAGCTATTAAAATTGCTGCTGTAAATCATGTGACCTTTGACATTTGAACTGCATCAGAGCTTATGCTTGAAATGTCGATTCTCCTGCTCCTTGGATGCTGCCAGACCAGCTATGCTTTTCTAGCACCACATTCTTGACTCTGATCTCCAGTATCTGCAGTCCTCACTTTCTCCCTTATAATTAAATCTGAACATTCACAGCCATCCAGGAAATTCACACTTTTTTTTTCTGTTTTAATAATTAGCCAAGATAAAATGACTGTAGATTTTCCAGATTGCTGTTTCTTATTTCATATTGGGCCCAGTTAAAAGTTGAAACTCAATTTGTGGAAGATGTAAGTGAATAGAGACCATCAACCTTCCGTTGTATTAAAATGGTTTTCCTCATTAAAATTTTACTGAGTAAAACTCCAAGGTGTTAAATCATGGCACAGCACATGTTGTGGAAATATCCAGTACTGCTTTATTTGGAAAAGGCTTTGACCTTGCGAAATTATAAAGGATGAGCAGATCCTGTTTTCACTGAGTTTCAACCGAGCAATTGGACAAACATTTCACTTGGGTCAGAAAACTGAACCATGAACTATCTAATTGTTGTTGAGCTGCCAAAGTAATTAACAATGATACTTGAAAGCAAGAAATCTGAACAATGATAGGACTTCCCCATTGCCCCCAACTCCATGCCACCAGTTGTTTCAATTTCATGGTAGTCTGAGACCAAATCTTTTGGAAACGCAACTGTAAAATCTCACATCCTGCTGTGTATCTTTTGCTTATTTGTCCCTCACATCAATTTTAAATGGTCAAAACTATCTAGGAAAATGCAGGCCTGCCACTTGGGAGACTGGAGAGCTTATGTCAGAGACTCATTGTTATAATCTGTAAAGACGTATTACCTTCTCTGAAACATGAAGACGTGTTGGAGAATGAGTTTGAGAGATGTAATGTTTTACACCATATATGGCATTTTTATAAGTTGGATACTACATTGCAACCACTGCTCTTCCTTTTTAATCTCTCGTGCTGATAGAACCCAATAAATGGGTAATTGAATAAGTGTTTTCTGTGTCTTCAATCTCTGAGACTCACTAAGAGTTAATCGCAGGGAGGGGCCAGTGGAGGCCTTGAATCTCCCCATTGAATTTTGTAATGGTCCTCTATGACTGACTCTTAAAATAATAGTTTATCGTCTTTTGACTGTAGTTGAATCCCGCAATAGGAGTGATACATAAAGTTTTCAGGAAATTTGGAAAACTAAGTCTGTCCGTTTTAAAGACAGATTAGCTTTCTTCACAAAACCTGTAATATCATAACCACATGTTTGTGACGATGCGATTAACTTTGCCCAAACAAACAAGCTGTCAACCATAGGCCTTTTACAATGACTTAATGTTATTCAGGTTTACTCTAGGAATTATGATAGGATTAGCACATGTAATGCCACATACGTAGCAAAAATTGGCTTTACCAGAGAATGTTTCGGCAAGATTTTGTCAATTTAGTCGACAGATTACTGACCGTTTCAATTACTGTTCTGTTAGTACTGTTCTGTTCTATTCCACACTGTAGGGAATGGGTTTGGATGGGTTACTCTTCAGAGAGTCGGTGTGGACTGGTTGGGCCGAAGGGCCTGTTTCCAGACTGTAGAGAATCTAATCTAGTCTTTTCTGTGTGTGGAATAGACTGTGATTCTTGACTGTTTTTATAAACATGTGAATTAGGAGCAGGAGTAGGCCATTCAGCCCTTACACCTCCCTTTACAATTCAACATCACCGCTCTGATTGTGACCTAAAGTCCACATTCCTGCCTATCCCCACTAAACTTTGGCTCCCTTGTTAGACAAGAATCTTTTTACGTCAGCCTTTAAAAAAATCAATTATTCCACCTGGACCAGTCTCTGAGAAGAGTTCCAAAGACTCTGAAATCTCTGAGAGAAGAATTCCCTTCCCCTCTGCCTTTAAATGAAGGGCCACTGTTATTTTTAAACTGTCCCCTAGTTCTAGTCTCTCACAAGGGGAAACACCCTTTCAGGATCCGCCCTATCAAGTCCCTCAGGATCTTATATGTTTTAATAATATCACATGTTAAACTTTAACAGATTTCATGAATTTCATCCTAAAAAGGATTATAACTACAGGATGCAAGTACCTTTCTCTTCTAAAATAATGTGATGAAAAAATCTTATTTTTAAAAACTTGTTAAAATAATTTAGCTGATGAAACGGAGAAAGGAAATTTGAGTAAAAGTACATCACAGATTTGGCAGCCAATATTGCACCTTGTATGCATTTGTAAAACTCATTGTACTCAACTTATCGCGCTTCATTGCAATTCAAATTTGGCCACTTCAATATTTTGGAGAGTGAAGGACCCCTTTGTTTTACTGTACTTTAAGAAACTTGACGGCATTAATCTTCCCTATCCCCAACAACCAACAAATGTACGGGGTTGGCAGAAAATCCTTAGCTGCAGTCTCCATCTCTGCACAAAGACGGTGAATGGTCCGTTATCAATCACAGGTCCACAATGGGGAAATGTGCTAATCACACCCCAATGAGATCCCTGCAGCCGCGGACTGAGCTCGCAATAATGCTGCAAAGAGAGTGTGATGAAGGGGGCGAAGAGCCTGTTTCGGGTCCTTTAGAATTGTGACTCCCAGGCTCTCTCTGGTCTTCACACGGAATCCAGTCGAGCGTTTTAATCAGGTCCAACCGACGGGAGGCCGAATCCATAAAGAACAAAGACTGGAATTCTGCTGTTTCCGAGTGACGGTTGAGTGGGAGGCAATGTAGGTGGGGGTGGAGGGGATGGGAGGCAAGAGTGTTTGAAAGCTAAAGGAATGCGTGAATGTATGTACAGAACTCAATCCACGGTGGGGGGAGGGTGTTCGCCGGAGCTGGGAGCGGTCTGCTTTAAAGGACAGACGCATTCCGGCCGCGCGCCAGCTTTAACGGTCCGGCTCGCGCCAGATTCCACCGTCACTGTTGAAAGCTGCCCACGTGACTGCTGCCCTGACTTGGCGTGGGCGGGAGTGGTGCTCCGTCTTAATTGGCTCAAAGCTCCAAGCGAGGTTGTTAGGATAGTTAACTGGTATTGCTAAATACAAAGCTCAAAAGAAGGCAAAAAAAAAACACAGCATATGATTTACGAACCTGGAGTGCTGGAGTTGAATCTTCTGCCCTCCGCCACCAGCAGCACTTGGCCCTTGATTTCCTCTACATGATCTGAATCCATCTCTTCATTTCTGAACACCTTCTGGGGCAAGAAAGGAGAAATACTCGAGGCAGAGGTTTCAACTGACTTTTTAGGATCTCTTAGAATCCCACCCACCACCACATTTATTCTTTCAAATAGTTCAGACAGAATGACCGGAATCGTGCAAAATTTTGTGGATCCTGGAGAACTTAAATAAAAACAAAATGCAGCAGGACCTCATCAGGAGAGAGAAACCGAGTCTCCAGTCCAGTATGACTGTTCAGAACTGTTAAATGACAAGATGGGCCCACGAAGAATGGAGGGAAGGTCTAATTCTTTACAAAAAGTGTGTATGGTCTAATCAGGTTCACGACCAGTAGTGATGCCTACATGTAAATGGAGTACAAACCTGTGCCCAAAACAGTATTTGTTCAAATTCATTCATGGGATGTGGACATTGCTGGCTAACCCAGCATTTATTGCCAATTGCTTGGGAGTAGAGTGTCAACCACATTGCTATGGGCCTGGAATCACATATAGGCTAGACTGGGTAGGGGTGACAGACTCCTTTCTGTAAAAGACATAAGTGAGCAAGATGGATTTTTACAATAAATGGTAAATAGTCACTATTAGCCTAGCTTTATGTGTCTAAAACCTTTACCTGTCAATCCCAGTGTGACAATTGCATTGTTTGAAAGTAAGTGTTTCAGTGCAAGACGTAAGGCTCAAAATTATAGAGGCTAGATCTATTGTCCAAAAGTGCTAAAGTAAACCAGAAATTTAACAGGCTATCTTTTTGTAATGTTCGTAATTTTGCTTGTAAGCTTTTAACAATGTGTACATTTTTATGGGATTTTTTGTTTAATGTTTCTAATGAATGTTAACAAAGAAAGGAAGTGCATGGAAATCTGTTCTAGCCTTCCCACGTACAAAAATTACTGAACAACATTAAGATATTGTATTTTAAATGTAGTTTTGAAATTTTATTTTAGCATAAATCATGCACAGATTCTTGTATGGGTGTAGACAGTAAACCATGATTAGCTCCATTTTTGTAGTGAACTCTTACAACTTCTCAAATAGCAGACCAACTCATGTTGAGTACAGGATATTACCGTGTTTGATGGTTTATGGCATAATAGAGATATGAAAGGGTTAACAGGGATTTCCTCAAGGCCTGGAAAGTAACCCTTTTACTTGACAATTCCTATCAACCAGAACAATATGAAGATTGAACAGGTCCCTAAACAAAATCCTTTTGAACAATTAAATCAAAGAATTTTGCTTAAACATTCTTTCATGTCCTGCACAGTTAAGTACTTGTTTGTGGGAGCCATCAAATAAAAGCCACATCTTGATTGCTAGTAAATGGGAGATTTCTCATTAAAAACTTTGAATCACAGAATCCCTGTAGTGCAGAAAGAGGCTATGAATAAATTAATTTTGGGGGAAAAAAGACAATAAGCTAAGGAACCTACAGGTGCCTTGTTTCATTAATCATAGTAGAGTCATAGAGCATGGGACGGACCGTTTGGACCAACCAGTCCAAGCCGATTATGTTCCCAAACTAACTAGTCCCACCTGCCTGCTCTTGGCCTATATCCCTCCAAACATTTCCTATTCATAAACTTATCAAAATGTCTTTAAACATTGTAACTGTACCGGCGTTCACCACTTTCTCTGGTAGTTCATTCCATTCAAGAACCAATCTCTGTCTAAAAAACACTGCTCCTCATGTCCTTTTTAAGATGAGAGGAGAAAGACTTAAAAATATGCCCACTAGTTTTGAACTTGCTGTCCCTAGGGAAAAGACATTTGTAATTCACCTTATATATGCCCCTCATGATTTTATAAACCTCAGTAAGGTCACCCCTCAACTTCATACGTGCCAGTGAAAAAGGTCTCAGCCTTTCTTATTTTTATATCTCAAACCCTTCATTCATGGCAATATCCTGGTAAATCTCCAGTTTAATTGTATACTTCCTATAACAGGGCAACCAGAACAGCACGCAGTACTCCAGAAGCCTCACCAATGTCCTGTACAACCTCAACATGATTTCCCAACTCCTATACTCAAAGGTCTGAGAATGAAGGCAAGTATGTTAAACGCTGCCTTAACCAGCTGTCTTTTTGTGATTCAAATTTCCTTCCATTAATTGAATAGGTCCTGTCCTTCTTACCAAAAGCAATACCTCGTATTTATTCAAATTAAACTCCATCTGCCATTCCTCAGTCCATTGACCCAATTGATCAAAATTTCTTTGTAATCTTAGCATTTGTAAAATTTACAGAAAAATCTGAAATCTCTGTTGCAATCTGAATAAGGGATGAGGTTCAGTGCAGGAAAATCAGGAAATACACAAGATTAGGGGCTGTGTTGGCCTTTGAGTCATTAGAAGTAACATATTGGTTACTAATTTACTAATGGGATGCTTTTTCTCTTTTAATTTTCTTTTAAGGTTTTCTTTTGCAAAATGCAAAGGGTGAGGGACCATTCAAGTCCAACAAAGCTATGATAAAAGTCCTGGGCAGCGGGCCAATCCTGTGGTGGGATGAACCCTGTTAAACAAATGGCCAAGAGATGAAGTATTAAATATGAGAGCGGTGTTTAGTACTGGCTGCACTTCAGCAATGCATAAATAAGAATATTTTTAAAGCTTACTTTAAGATATGCATGTGTTATTGTGGATATAAATAAATTGTTGATATAAACCTCTAAAATCTAGGTTCTAACCCAATCTGGACTGAGCAGTTTCAATTTGTATTCTAGTGTATGATTGCTTGTAGCTCATATTAAAAAGCAAGGTTTGTGAAGGTTTGTAGCTCAGGTTGAGGTTTAGGGTGTAGGTTTGCTCTCTGAGCTGTAGGTTTGATATCCAGACGTTTCATTACCTGGCTAGGTAACATCATCAGTGGCAACCTCCAAGTGAAGCATTACCTCACATTACCAACGAAAACATCATGAAGCTAGTGGACCTGTGCCTCACCACCCGCTTCACTTTCAACAACATAGTCTACAAACAAACCAACGGCCCACCCATGGGATCTCCGCTATCAGGATTCATAGCAGAAGCGGTAATGCAAAGGCTAGAACAAACAGCCCTACCAATCATCACACCAAAAATCTGGGTTCGCTACGTAGATGACACCTTTGTCATCACAAAACGAAACAAGATAGAGACATTTAACATCATCAACAACACCCTCACAGGCATAAAGTTCACCAAGGAGGAAGAAACTGACAACAAACTTGCATTTCTGGACGTCACAGTAGAAAGAAAGGACAAGGGAGAATTACAAACCTGCGTATAAAGAAAACCAACAAACATTGACCAAATACTCAACTACACCAGCAGTCATCCCAACACATATAAACGAAGCTGTATCAGAACACTATTCCAACGAGCCACCACACACTGCAGCACAGACGAACTTCGAAAAACAGAGGAGAACCACCTATACGACGTATTCAAGAAGAATGGATACTCAAAAAAAACACAGTGCACAGAAGGTTGGAATTCTAGAGCATCAACTGTGATTCTCCATTTATTAATCATGGACTGAAGCCTGCAATTTTTCAATATATACTTGTGAATATCAAATTGTGAAGTCATCCTAGAAAGATGACTAAATTGCCACTTATTTTGAAACTTATTTTAAAATTATTTCTCAGTTACTCTTGGTTGAATTTTTTTGAACTGTTGGTTAGAGACAGTCACAGATGCTTTAACTTTTTTTTTGATAAGTGTCTTTTTAATAGTGATGGTAATTTATTTAAATCCGTCTCTGAATTGAAGGAGAAAGCTTTAAAAATGCAGATGCTGGAGATCAGAGTCACAAAGTGTGGTGCTGGAAAAGCACAGCCGGTCAGGTAGCATCCGAAGAGTAGGAGAGTCGATGTTTCAAGCATGAGCTCTTCTTCAGGAATGAGGGGGTGGGGTCCAAGAGGGTTGAGATATAAATGGGAGGGAGTTGGGGCTGGGGGAAAGGTAGCTGGGAATACGATAGGTAGGTAAAGGTGGCGGGGGTGATGGTGATAGATTGGAGTGGAGGGTGGAGCTGATAGGTGGGAAGAAAGATGGACAGATAGGACAGTTCAAGAAGGTGGTGCCAAATTGGAGGGTTGGATCTGGGATAAGGTGTGGGGTGAGGTGAGGTCAGGAAACTGGTGAAATTGACATTGATCCCATGTGGTTGGAGGGTCCCAAAGCAGAAGATGAGGTGTTCTTCCTCCAAGAGTAAGTTAGCTAAGATTTGGCAGTGAAGGAGGCCCAGGACTTGCATGTGCTTGGCAGATTGGGAGGGGGAATTGAAGTGTTAGGTAACAGGGCAGTGGGTTGATTGGTGCATGTGTCCTAGAGATGTTCTCTGAAACATTCCACAAGTTGGCGTACTGCCTCCCTAGTGTAGTGGAGACCATATCGAGAGCAACGGACACAGTAGAGGTCTTTGGAGGTGCAGGAAAATCTCTGCCAGATGTGGAAAGTTTCTTTGGGGCCTTGGATGGAGGTGAGGGGGGAGGTGTGGGTGCAAGTTTTACACCTGTTGTGGCAAAGGAATGTTTCAGGAATGGAGGGTGAATTGGTGGGGGGCGTGAACATAACGAGGGACTCATGGAGGGAATGGTCTCTGCAGAACGCAAATAGAGGTAGGAAGGGAAATATATCTCTGGTGGTAAGGTCTGATTGTAGGTAGTAGAAGTGGCAGAGGATGATGCGTTGCATCCGGAGGTTGGTGGGGTGAAATGTGAGGACCGGGGGGTTCTATCCTTGTTGCGATTGGAGGGGGGGTTTCAAGGACAGAGTTGTGAAAAGTGGAGGAGATGCGCTGAAGGGCACTGTTGACCACGTGGGAGAAAAAATTGCAGTCTTTGAAGTAGGAGCCATCTGGGATGTTCTGAAGTGGAATTGGTCCACCTAGGAGCAGATGTGGTGTAGGCAGAGGAATTGGGAGTAAGGAATAGTGTTTTCACAGGAGAGGGGCTGGGAGGAGGTGCAGTCCAGGTAACTGTGGGAGTTGGTGGTTTTGAAGTAGATGTCTGTATTGAGTCGGTTGCTGGAAATGGAGATGGAGAGGTCCAGAAGGAAGGGGGAGGTGTCCAAGATGGTCCAGGTGAACTTGAAGTCAGGGTGGAAGGTGTTTGTGAAGTTGATGAACTGTTAAACCTTTTTGAGGGAACACAATGTAGCGGAGGAAAAGGTGGGCAATTATGCCAGTGTAACTCTGGACAATGGACTGTTCCATGTACCCAGCGAAGAGGAAGGAATAGCTGTGGGGCCCATATGGGTGCCCATGGCTACCCCTTTGGTCACCGTTACCTCAGTGACATCAATGACTGTATCTGCGCCACCTATTGCTCCTATGAGGAGATTGAACAGTTCATCAACTTCACAAACATCTTCCATCCTGACCTCAGGTTCACCTGGATGAGCTCAGGCACCCCCCTCCCCTTCCTGGACCTCTGTCTTCATTTTCGATCACTGACTCAACTCAGACATCTACGTCACTGACTCCTATCTGCGTTCTGCAGAGGCCATTCCCTCTGTGACTCCCTCGATAGGTCCACTGACTCCCACAGCTACCTGGACTACACCGCCTCCAAACCTCCCTTTCCCCCTCCCCCCCACCATCCTGTAAAAACGCTATACCTTACTCCCAATTCCTCCGCCTCCGCTGCATCTGTTCCCAGGAGGACCAATTCCACTCCAGAACATCCCAGATGGTCTCCTACTTCAAGGACCATAATTTCCCCTCCCACATGGTCATAAATGCCCTCCAATGCATCTCCTCTACCTGCACCTCTGCCCTTACAGCAATACAGCGCAGAACAGGCCCTTCGGGCCTCAATATTGCACTGGCCTGTGAACTAATCTAAGCCCACCCCCTTTCACTATCCCATCATCACCCATATGCTTATCCAAAGACTGTTTAAATGCCCCTAATGTGGCATGAGTTTACTACATTGGCAGGCAGGGCATTCCACGCCCTTACCACTCTGAGTAAAGAACCTGCCTCTGACATATGTCTTAAATCTATCACCCCTCAATTTGCAGCTATGCCCCCTCGTACAAACTGATGCTATCATCCCAGGAAAATGACTCTCACTGTCCACCCTATCAAATCCTCTGATCATCTAATAGGTCTCTATTAAATCCTCCTCTTAGCTGCCTTCTCTCCAATGAGAACAGATCCAAGTCGCTCAGGCTTTCCTCATAAGACATTCCCTCCAGACCAGGCAATATTCTGGTAAATATCCTCTGCACCTTTTTCCAATGTTTCCACATCTTTCCTATAATGGGGTGACCAGAATTCTACACAGTATTCTAAGTGAGGCCACATTAGTGTTTTTTACAGTTGCAGCATGACATCATGGCTCTGGAACTCCATCCGTCTATCAATAAAACCTAACACCGTATGCTTTCTTAACAGCACTATCAACCTGGGTGGCAACTTCCAGGGATCTATGTACATGGACACCTTCTGCATATCCACCCTTGAACCCCACCCCTATCGCAACAGAACTCCCCGATCCTTCACATTCCACCCCACCAACCTCTGGATCCAACACATCATCCTCTGCCACTTCCACTACCTACAATCAGACCCCACCACTTCCCTCCTATATTTCCCTCCCTACCTCTATCTGCATTCCGCAGAGACCATTCTCTCCACGACTCCCTCATTAGGTCCACGTCTTCCACCAACCCACCCTCCAGTCCCAGCACCTTTCCTTGCCACCGCAAGGGGTGTAAAACCTGTGCCCACACCTCTCTCCCCACCTCCATCCAAGACCCCAAAGGATCCTTCCACATCTGGCAGAGATTTTTCTGCATCTCCAAAACACCACCTCTACTGTGTCCGGTGCTCTCGGTGTGGTGTCCTCTACATTGGGGATATAGGATGCCAATTTATGGAACATTTCAGAGAACATCTCCAGGACGCATGCACCAATCAACCCACTGGCCTGTGACCTAACACTTCAACTCCCCCTCCCCCTCCCACTCCCACTCTGCCAAGTCCTGGGCCTCCTTCACTGCCAAATCCTAGCCAACTAATGCTCTGAGGAAGAACACCTCATCTTCCACCTTGGCACCCTGCAACCACATGGAATCAATGTTGATTTCACCAGTTTCCTGATCTGCCCCCCCCCCCCCCCCTCCTCTCCCGCCCCCACCTTAACCCAGATCCAACCCTCCAAATCGGCACCACCCTCTTGATCTGTCCTACCTGTCCATCTTCTTTCCCACCCTCCACTCCAATCTATCACAATTATCCCCACATTCATCAACCTATCACATTCCCAACTACCTTCCCACCCCCCCCCCCCACTCCCCAGCCCCATCTCCTTCCTCTTTAACTCTCAGCCCCTTTGCACCTCTCCCAACATTCCTGAAGAGCTCATGCTTGAAACATCGACTCTTCTGCTGCTCAGATGCTGCCTGACTGGCTGCGCTTTTCCAGCATCACTCTTCTTTTAATGCTGCCGTTAGGTAACCCTGATGAGAAATAATGGACCTTGCATGCCAATCTGAATAGACTTGTTGGCTACAAGCCAGTTTCCATATGTAATAGAATAAGGACATAAGGAACTGTTCAAGACAAAATTTCTCCAATTTACTTTTGCTTTGACATTAATTCTGTAAAAGCCTAACAACTGATGATGTACATAGATACTTCACTTTTACTTTGTTGAATGATGACAAACAGTTCAATAGAAATATTATCCATTTTAACACCATTGCTGCTGACACAATATTAAAACACTCACCTGCATTCTGCTGACACGCCCCCCACATATCCCACTGTCACCATTCCCGGCCCCCCGAATCCTGAGGGGAACACCAACCCTGCTCATGACTCCACCCCCGTTCCCCCCACCATCACACCCACTCGTTACTGGCTCCGCCCCCACTCCCAGCTCCACATCCACACCAGATCCCAGCTCCCAGCCCTGCTGAGTTTTCACCATCCCTCCAGACTTTCCCCTCACTGAGGATGAACGATCAGTCCTCAGCAAAGGACTCACCTTCATCCCCCTCCGTCCATGCATCAATGAATTTAATACACGCCGTGACGTTGAACACTTCTTCCTCCGCCTCCGAGCTTACTTTCACAATCAGGACTCCTGCCCACCTTCCGAGGACCCCTTTGCCCACCTCCAACACTGCATCCACCTGGACACCCCGCGCTGGCCTATTACCTGCCCTCGACCTCTTCATTTCCAACTGCCACCGGGACATTAACCGCCTCAACCTGTCTACCCCCCTCCCCCACTCCAACCTCTCACCCTCACAACGCGCAGCCCTCCAATCCCTCTGCTCCAACCCCAACCTCACCATCAAGCCAGCAGATAAAGGAGGCGCAGTGGTAGTCTGGCGCACTGACCTCTACACCGCTGAAGCCAATCGCCAACTCGAGGACACTTCTTCCTACCGCCCCCTTGACCATGACCCCCCCCCCAATCACCAAACCATCATCTCCCAGACCATACAGAACCTCATCACCTCAGGAGATCTCCCACCCACAGCTTCCAACCTCATAGTCCGGGAACCCTGCACTGCCCGGTTCTACCTCCTTCCCAAGATACACAAGCCTGACCACCCTGGTTGACCCATTCTCTCAGCATGTTCCTGCCCCACTGAACTCATCTCTACCTACCTCAACACTGTCCTATCTCTCCTAGTCCAGGAACTCCCCACATACGTTCGAGACACCACCCACGCTCTCCGCCTCCTCCAAGACTTCCGTTTCCCCGGCCCCCAACGCCTCATCTTCACATGGATATCCAATCCCTCTACACCTCCATTCACCATGACCAGGACCTCCAAGGCCTCCATTTTTTCCTCTCCCGACGTCCCCAACAGTACCCTTCCACTGACACTCTCATTCGTTTGGCCGAACTGGTCCTCACCCTAACAATTTCTCCTTTGAATCCTCCCACTTCCTCCAGACAAAGGGGTAGCCATGGGCACACGTATGGGCCCCAGCTATGCCTGTCTCTTTGTTTACGTAGAACAGTCAATCTTCCGTAATTACACCAGCACCACTGCCCACCTCTTCCTCCGCTGCATTGATGACTGCATTGATGCCACCTTGTGCTCCCGCGAGGAGGTTGAGCAATTCATCAACTTCACCAACACATTCCACCCTGACCTTAAATTTACCTGAACCATCTCTGACACCTCCCTCCCTTTCCTGGACTTCTCCATTTCCATTAATAACGACTGACTTGACACTGACATTTTTTACAAACTCACCGACTCCCACAGCTACCTGGATTACACCTCTTCCCATCCTACCTCTTGCAAAAATGCCATCCCGTATTCCCATTTCCTCCACCTCCTCCGTATCTGCTCCCAGGAGGACCAGTTCCACCACAGAACACACCAGATGGCCTCCTCCTTTAGAGATCGCAATTTCCCTTCCCACATGGTTAAAGATGCCCTCCAACGCATCTCGCCCTCATCCTGCACCTCCACACTCAGACTCCAACCGTAACAAGGACAGAACGCCCCTGGTGCTCACCTTCCACCCTACCAACCTTTGCATAAACCAAATCATCCGTCAACATTTCCGCCACCTCCAAAAAGACCCCACCACCAGGGATATATTTCCCTCCCCACCCCTTTCCGCCTTCAGCAAAGACCGTTCCCTCCGTGACTACCTGATCAAGTCCACGCCCCCCTACCAACCCACCCTCCCATCCTGGTACCTTCCCCTGCCACTGCAGGAATTGCAAAACCTGCGTCCACACCACCTCCCTCACCTCCATCCAAAGCCATAAAGGAGCCTTCCACATCCATCAAAGTTTTACCTGCACATCCGTTAATATCATTTATTGTATCCGTTGCTCCCGATGCGGTCACCTCTACATTGGGGAGACTGGGCGCCTCCTTGCAGAGCGCTTTAGGGAACATCTCCAGGACACCTGCACCAATCAACCACACCGCCCTGTGGCCCAACTCCCCCTCCCACTCTGCCGAGGACATGGAAGTCCTGGGCTTCCTTCACCGCTGCTCCCTCACTACCAGACGCCTGGAGGAAGAACACCTCAGCTTCCCCCTCGGAACACTTCAACCCCAGGGCATCAGTGTGGACTTCAACAGTTTCCTCATTTTCCCTTCCCCCACCTCACCCTAGTTCCAAACTTCCAGCTCAGCACTGTCCCCATGACCTGTCCTACCTGCCTTTTCCACCAATCCACTCCACCCTCCTCCCTGACCTATCATCTTCATCCCCTCCCCCACTCACCTATTGTACTCTATGCTACTTTCTCCCCATCCCCACCCTCCTCAACTTATCTCTCCACGCTTCAGGCTCTCTGCCTTTATTCCTGATGAAGGGCTTTTGCCCGAAACGTCGATTTTAATGCTCCTCGGATGCTGCCTGAACTGCTGTGCTCTTCCAGCACCACTAATCCAGAATCTGGTTTCCAGCATCTGGTTTCCAGCATCAGGTCATTGTTTTTACCTACAATATTAAAACATGTACAATGTACCAGTCATGGTTTGAAGTGCTGAACCTGTTATGGGGGTTAACCTTGTAAATTGAAAGGGCACTTTAGGAAAAGACGACAATAATCGTTTATTTCACATGTACGTATGGAGAAGGAGCCTTAACATCACAAAGTGTAAAGATCACTCTTTACAGAATTCTTCGAGCTTTATGTAGATCACAGCACGCATATTACAATTCCCACACTTCCGTTTCCATGTGCCTCATATTCCCACAATATTTCATTGGCATTGCTGGCTCTGTCTTGCTGATCGTGCAGCTCATATACTTTTAGCCTGTCTTCACACATCTGTGATTTCCATTTATTATTACAATATGACTGAAAATATAACCCTTAGCTAACTAAAACTTCCCTTTGAATTTGTCAGGTGCTTTATTCCATTGAATTGCAACTATGTTGCATACAACCTGATCCTGTTTAATCATCTAAGCATCAGATGTCTTTTTGCAGTTTTCAGTAGAACTTTGCGAAGTAAATGAGAGACATACATCTTTCCAAAAATCATGGTTCTGTTTTGATTAGAAAGACAGGCCCATTTTCTCGTGCCTCAGACATTTGAATCATTCAGAATACCCATAAGAAAGATGAGATGAGTGCATCCAAAGCATGAAGTCACTTGTCCACCAACTGCTGTTCCAGTCCAATTGCTAGCATGTCCCAGTTTCTTTATTAGTCGACAAACAATGTGTTCCCTGTGATAGAAGATACTGCCAAGTTCTACAAAAATGTTATAGTACCCTTGATAATCTTCCAGATTAACACAATAAAAATGCTGATATAAACAGTCAGAAGTTTCCTTAAATCTATTTCTGAAGTTCTCCAGAATGTTTGTATATATTAAAGGTGTAAGTTGATGATAAAGCAGGTTTGATTTCAGCTTTGTGCTGAATTGACTGATCTTAGCCAAACTGGCAGGAGGTGTGCTATAATTTGCAATGGTGCCCCTGATTAGAGAACAAGGTACTAATCTCTATCAGCAACATGGAGGTGATGATGAAGTTTGGTAGTGTTGCCCTTTGCAGTGGTAAAATGGCATAAACTGGTAAAGCTCACACTTGAAGAATGACCACTTCAAGGTGAAATGCTGAAAGATCTCCGGCACCAATAAAGATATACCCCACCAAGAAAGAAATGCTGTCAGTGGAGCTAGATAGAGAAGAACATGACCAGAAATGGTGGGTGGTCAAAGTAAGTTCACACATCTAAAATGGTTGTCAGGCCTTCTGCCTCCTGGTGCCAACCACTGTTTCAACTTTGATCTACAATATGAGCCTTGATCCTTAAGATAGGATTAACAGTTCAATTGCATTCTGTTGTAGTAATAATGTATGCCCAAACATGTAGAAGTCTGTTTGTAGCATCCACCACTTTGTATATCATAACAACTCTACTGTTAACACCTAGGGCAACTGTTTAAATAATAAATCATTAATCTGCTTGGTGGCAGAAGAAACATTTTGAGAACTGAATGGCTAAACATTTATATTAAGCATTATAAATTTGTAACCTGTTCCCTGGAAAAGTTCTTCTGAGTAAAATGTTCCAGCTGATAATTACTGTTAGAAAAGCTGGGCTCTCCATTGCTTTGCAAGTACACGGGACTGGCAGGTTTCAAAGCTTGTTAGGATCTATAGCAAGTATAGATCCTATTTCAAAGAACAAGAAAGATAATAGTTTAAAAATTATATTCCAAAGGAAAAGAAAATAGAATTAAGTACAGTCTGGTTGCAGGGCAAATTTTACATTTGCATTAAAAGTTATGTTCACTGGGAAATGTATAACCAATTATAAATAAACAAGTAAAACTTGTATTCATACAGTGTCTTTCAGGTCTGCAGGTTGCATATGATCAAGTTGTGAAGAGTACTTACTGCTGTGATGTTGGGAAATATCACCAGTGACTCGCACAGAGCGAGGTCCAGAGACAGCAAAGAGAAAATGACACTCTGGTGGCTGGTAGATTGAATTAAGGCAGATAGTATCTTGAGTTATGTGCACTCTTGATGTATGTGCCCAAAGGTGCTGTTGGTAGGATCATGACAAACTAGCCCACTGACTTCATTAATGTAGTGCTGATGTAGGGACCAGACAGAGTTTCTGGAAACTGATCTTTGGGGAAAATGTGAAAACAACCACCTCAAATTCCACACAAGATCAGGGCAATAGGAATGAATGGCAGCCACTCATTTGCAGTGTAGCGTTCTCTTGTTCTTTGCTGTACATTCAGGTTTGTCCTACTTAATTGTTTAGCAGCTTCTTCACAGCTTTTTGCCGCTGCTTCACTGAGAAAACTGACTGCGTGGCCCAGGCTGCAATTTGTTGCATGCCAATTTTGGATAGGAACCTGCAATGGCCTAATGCCAAATTCAGGCACACTGATTATAAAGCTGCCTAACTATTATGACAATTTTGAGTACAGTTGAAAGGAGAGTCAGGTCAATTGCAAGTTATAATCAGAGGCAGTCAGAATAAATCTGATTGATTGGATGGTGGAACTGCAACCTGTCCGAAACGATCAGAACAAATAGAATGTGGGACTGAAACCTGATGGAGTCAATTCAGTGGTATTTTCTCTTGTTGTGGATTTCATATAAACTTGAGATGGAAAGAGTTTAAAATGAGCTGATGTTTCCAGAGTCTCGTTCCAGATGTATTGATTTGGTAATGAACAAGTAGTAAAATTACGTATGACAAATAAGCTGGTAAAATGCACCTTTTTAAAAATGTTTTGTCTTGACTCAATTTTTCCAGGAAATGTTTGGATCTTTTCTTCCACCAGATTTCTTTATATTTCCAGACAGATTATAACCAATATGTTGTACGGTGAAGACATATCTTTGTGTGAATGTATTCACATAAGTATTCAAACATTGTTTATCACCACACTTTTAGTTTGGAAGAAACATAGGAATTATGATTTTATTTAAATGATGTAAGAAAAGAGTAATCCTAAGATTGTCAAATCTAGATTTTACAGTTGTATGATATTTTGATGTGATTTGCATGCATTTGCGTTTTGTAACTTTAAATTAATTTGTTATCAATTTGCTTGTTTCCGACTTAGGAATGTTCTTTTCTTAGCGAACCATAACTGGGGTGGGTGAAAGCCTACCTACATTATTCTTATCTGAGAAGTCAGCATTTATACCGATGTGAGGGGTGACATCAATTAGCAATAAATTTCAGATCCTAAGTTGGAAATAATTCAGACCACAGAAAATGACTCAATACAGCTCCACATTCATGTTAATGCCAAACAAAATTTTGTATAATTTAATGTATTTTTAAAAATAATTTCATTTTACTTTGTTCATTTGAAATGAGGAAGCCAGGTCTTTTTGACAGGGTTTGAAGAGGACAGAAGTTACTACATTGGATTTTAATAGACAAAAGATTTATGCAGGATACTCCACTATCCTTTCAAAAGCACTGTCCTCACCTTCAACATTCACTTTATCCACCACTGACATATAGTGGGCCCATTGTGTAGCATCTACAAGATGAATGACAACAACTTACTAAGGCTCCTTCAACAGCATTTCCTAAACAGCTGCATGAAACTCCAATGCGTGCAAGTTCCTCTCCAACACCCACCATTCTGAATTGGAATGATATCGCTGATTCTTCACTGTCACTACATAAAACCCCTGGAACTTCCAACCTAATATCGTTGTGGGCATTCCTACACACCAGTGACTGCAGTAGTTCAAGACACATCTTGCCACCAACTTCTCCAGGGCCATTAGGGATGTGCAATAACTATTGGTCTAGCTGGTGATAGCCACATTTTGTGAAAGAATAAATTTTAGAACCCAATTTGTTACTTTAAATAGGCTAACACCTCGTTTAAAATAGAGGATTTCCTCATTTTAAAAAAAGTGTGTTTGTGATGCAGTAGAATCATAGTATGGTTGCAACTAAAAGGAAGCTATTTAATCATCATGTCCATTCATGTCTGCAAGAGCAACTCAGGTATTCTATTCCCTGTCAATTCCCCTTGGCCTGCATATTCTTTTCTCTTGTTGCCAATAATAATGTCTTCACTCATAGACAATGAAAGGCTGTGGTAGCCACACCCTGGAGTAAATGCTAGAATATCCTGTTTGACAGCTCCTATGTTAAGCCTGCCAGAGTTTACAAGGCATATAAGGGAATCAAATTTAAAACATTTTATAAAAAACATTTTTTGAAAGGTGAGGGACTTCCAGTTTGGGCCCATATCTGCTATTTGACGTTGAGGCATATCTGGCTCAATAAGCAATGTACCATTGGTGGCCATGCCTTCAAACCCATTTGCTTTAAGTTCTAGAAATGACTCTCCCAAACTCTTCATAACTTTAACCTCCTTTTTAAAGACTATCTTTTAAAGCCTATCTATTTGATCAAGCTGTTTGTGACTTATCCTAAAAGCTCATTTTTGCCTGTCCACTTGCATGAAATGGTTTAGGATGGTTACTTCACTAAAAGCACAAATTAGATACTTATTATCATCATTGTCAACTCTATGCCACCCATTTAATCTGCTGAAGTAATGTTCCATATAAATATTGTTCAACTATAATCTTGGTGCTGTTTTGCTGATGGTCCTATATCCATTTATGTAGAGGCTAGTTATGCTTTACCTCACTGGGTATAGTCTCTCACACTAAACTGATTACTAACTGACTCGCAGAAATTCTGAGCATTGGGCGTTTGTGCTCTAGAACAATGGTCTTGCAAGAAATAGATTGAAACTTCTCACCCTTACAACGTTGCCAGATGGTGCAAGTGGATCTCCATCTGGGAATTTTTATGTCTTCTGACCAAGCAAGGTTTTGTGTCAAGATATTTATCTATCATTGTATGCTACTGTTAGAAGGGATGACCTGGACCATCCAGCAGCTGCTATCCTGGTCAAACTGTGGCATGATATAACTTGTACCAGCAATAAGGATCACCTTCTATTTGAAATAATTTAATAATTTTTGGCCTGTACCAAAAATGGCTAGAAATAGGAGTGGCTACTTTTTGAAGTTGACAATAAGTTTTCTACCAAGGCTGTATTATAAAAGGATTTAGATGAATGTTAACATTTCAATAAATATTTTTGTTAAAGCTTGTAAACCACAAATAAATCTTCTACAGTGCTGCTATCATCAGTCAGAAAACCGACTGTTAAGTTTTCTTATTATGTGATACAAAATGTTTATTACAGGGAGTCTATGTTTAACGTCACCTTGTTAGTGTTACTTTGCTTTAAGTTTGGCAAAGTAGGATCAGCAGTCTTGTTGAGCACCATTAGAATTGTTTTATCATTGTTTGCAGCAGGTACTTTGCCTGACCTGATTGGCACAGCCTTTCCATCTCTCCAACTTGAGGCCACTCCCCAGCCTTTTGGGTTGCAGTCTTGCCCTGTGCTGTACCATTGCTGAGATCTGTACAGAGACACTCCCATCACCTACCAGGCTTAAGACTGGATCTACCCGCCACTGGTATCTTTCCACGCTCCGCCATATATTTCTGAAATAGATGTGAGAAAAATGTAATCTTCTATGGTTACCTTTCCTATTTCTCTAGATCTAAAGCAGATTTAAATGAAAGAACAGAGTCATTACCAAAGATGTTGAGTCCAGAAGGCTAAAATGTGCCTAAACAGAAAGTGAGGTGCTGCTTCCTAAACATGTTGAACAAAGCAGAATGTGATCAGAACTTCAAGAGGCAGATTCAATTCTTCCCACCAATAGGTTTGCAGATGGGAATGTGTGTGGGTTGCCCTTGCCCAGAGTGAAACTTTGAAATGGGAAATTAGTGACCATATAAAGTCTGTTTCCAGTCTGGTGTCCATTTTCAGGTTGGTGGGAGTAATTTAGCAGCAAGTAACCCTGGTCACGTTTCAGGTAGGAAGAGTGTAACAACACATTCATTGACCTATTTTCCACATTAGACATTTCCCTCCTCCCCTCAACATGACTGTCCTCAATGGACACCGCTCTCCATTAAGTTCCCCACCGCTCTGCGCCTCATTTCCCCAACCCACTAAGACATCACTTACACCAACTGGTCCTGAGCTCCAGAGATTTTGAATCCGGGGACTGCTTGTAGTCTCCACCCTGACACCAGCTATCATATTGGCCAGCAGCTCTCTGAGCTCTGACTTCTTTCAGAGTGAGGGGCAGAAGTCACACCTCCACCAAGTAACTCATTAAGTGACTACAGAGCAGGCACATGGATAATTCTGCTCCAGGTTGGACTTGAAGATCAACAAGAGATATTCTGCAGATGACCATCTAATCTGTAATCAAACCAAAGCACTGCAGATGCTGGAAATCAAACAAATTCAGAAAGTATTGGAGAAACTGAGCAGATTTGACAGCATTTATAAAGAGAAAAGCAGAGTGAACATTTCGAGTCTAGTGACCCTGTTTTGATGTCCTTAATGTAGAAGAATCTGCATTGTGAGCAGTGAGTAGAGTAGGCTAACAGCACAAAGTCCAAGGAAATCATGTCTTCAGTTGGTAAGAGTAAAGGAGAGCTGGCTAGTGGGAAGGAAAGAGGTTAAAAGTCAGTTGTGCATCTTCTGCACTTGCATGGGAACGTGTCATGGGATAGTGTTAAGGTTGATTTAATAGTGGGATGCAGAGTGTTTTGGAGAGTTGGCCCCTTGACAGAAAGTGGAGACGGATGTGTTTGGTGTGTTTGGTGGTGGAAATGCAGGAAATTGGATAATGTGCAATGAATTTTAGATGCTGGTTGCTCTTGAACTGGAATCGAGGAGACTATTCCAGCAGTTACTAATTAGTTAATGCATGTGCCTTTACTATAGCTGCATACACGCAGGAGCACATCTCTAGGGTAGAGTTCATACAGTGAAGGATCTGGTCACCTCAGCAACATTCCTTGTCACATAGAAGTTATTCCAGTTAGATTGTCAGACTGATATCAGGTGACTCCTTAATTTGCGAAAAAGTCATTAAATGCAGAAGTTGGAACAGTTGATAAGGACCAGGCGGTGGAATGTATGCTTGATTGAAAAAGGTTAAAAAAAATGCAAATTTCTCTCCTTTGCTGTCTATCTTTATCCTGTTCTCTACGAATCCTCCTCATCTCTCATTCTATATTATTGGTTGTTTCTTTACATTTTAAAATATGTTTTTCTATTTTACCATAAGGTCTTATCTAATGTTGTCCCTTGGCATCCTTTCTTCCTGTTGATTGAACTCATTTCCATATCATCTTGTCATAATTGTATCCTTTGAGATGGATCTATCAGTGCATTACACAGCTTAAACCCATGATAGGATACAGATCCCCCTGGATCAGCAGAGAGAAAGTTTGTGCTATTATGTCAGACTGACTAAAAGTGATGCATCCCAACGGTGCAGCATTTCCTAGCAATGAATGAGAAAAAGATAATGGTTTTTTAATGATTGCTAGGCAGCTGCTGCACAGTGAGATCTGTGTGTGCCCTGACTGGCAACAGAGAAAAAAAATCTAAACTCTCCTTTTGTCCCTTGCTAATCGATTGCCAAATGTATCTTCAAAGTTGCTGCATCATGATATACGCAAAATTCACAATCACTTTGAAGAATGAAAGCAGATTGTTCTCATCATTAAGTTTATTTCTTTGTTGTGCTGATCTCCTCATAGTGTACGGAGTCTTGCAGTTCTGAAAAAGGGTCATACTAGACTTAAAATGTTAATTCTGTTGCATTTTTCACATATGCTGCCAGACCATTGGCATTTCTCCAGCAGTCTATTTTTTTATTTCAGATTTCCAGCAGCTGCGAAATTTTGCTTTTGTCACTCAGTCATTGGCCATTTAGTCAATCTACCAAATCATGGTCTTTTTGATTTTCGACCAATTAAAAGCATTACAACTTTGCATTATGATGCCAATGCTTCATTTTTCCATCTGATCTTTCATCAAGAGAATCCAATAATGATGCTTTGCAGTCTCATTTCAAATATGATATTAAGTATTAAAGTTTTTGACAGCAAATTTGGTGATTTCAGGAGAGACACGTCTACGTAAACTAGACTGTGTATGAATACCACCTGACAAAGAAGTTAATCTGAATGTTCCCCAACTGGAAATCATAGATGAACTGGGAGATTCACTCCCTACTGAAGTCCAGGTCTGAGGCATACAAGACAGGAACCCTGATCTATATAGGAAATCCAGGAATGATCTTTGTAAGGCTTTAAGAGCTGCCGAGAGGCAATACTAAACTAAACTTGATACCCAGATAAACCACGTGGGCAGTTGTTTGTGGTAAGGCTTACCTGACATAACAGGCTACAAAGCAAAGTCAAACAGAATTGTCGGCAACAATATATCCATACCCATTGAGCTCAATGCATTCTATGCTTGCTTTGATCAGAAGGTCAATGAAACCATTTCACTTGTCCCTCCAGCCTCAGATGCACCTGTACTGATGGTCACCACTGCAGACATTAAAAAAGGCTTCTTGGGGGTGAACCCACAGAAAGTGAACAACCTGTACAGAGTCTTCGGCTGTACACTCAGATCCTGTGCAGACCAGCTGGTGCGAGTATTTGCAGACATCTTTGAGCTCTCCTTACTCCAATTTGAAGTCCCCACCTTCTTCACGAAAGCCATCATCATCCTGTGCTAAAGAAAAATCATACAGCGTGCCTCAATGACTACTGCCAGGTGGCTCTAACCTCCATAATTATGAAGTGCTTCGAGAAGTTAGTCATGGATCACATCAACTCCAGCCTACCAATTTGCCTACTGGTGCAACAGGTCCACAGCAGACAGTATCTCCCTAGCCCTACACCCATCCATGGAGCATCAGAAGAATAACAAGGAAACCTATGTCTGGCTCCTACATATTGACTGCAGTTCTGCTTTCAACGCCATAAGTCCAAACAAATACAACTCGACTCCAAGAGCTCGGTCTCAGCTTGTCCCTCTGTAACTGGATCTTTGAGTTCCTGACCCATAGACTGCAATCAGTAAAAATAGGTGACAACACCTCCACCATAATCCTCAACAAAGGTGCCCCGCAAGGCTGCATTGTCAGGCCCTACCACACTCCATATACCCTCAACTGTGTGGCCAAATTCTCCCCTAATTCCATTTACAAGTTTGCTGATGACACCACTGTTGTAGGGCTGATCTCAAACAACGATGAGACAGACTACAAGAAAGAGGTTGAGTGCTTGGTGGCATGACATAAAGAAACAATCTCTCCATCGTGTCAGGAAAACAAAGGAGCTGGCCATTGACTTCAGGAAGCTGAGTGGAGGGCACACAACTGTCTGCTTAAGTGATGCTGAGATGGAGATGGTTGAGAGCACCAAGTTTCCGGGAGGTGATGATCACCAACAATCTGTCATGGTTCACCCATGTTGATGCAATGGTCAAAAAAGCACGACAATGTCTACTTCCTCAGAAGGCTAAGGAAACTTGGCATGTCTACAAGAACTTGTTAATTTTTATAGATGCACTGTAGAAAGCATTCTATTGGGATGCATCACGTGTGATTTGACAGCTGCTCTTCCCAAGACCCCAAGAAACTGCAGAGAGTTGTGAACACAGCCCAGTCCATCATGCAAACTGACCTTCTATCCATTGGCTCCACCTATACTTCCTGCTGTTTCGGAAAATAAGCCAACATAATCAAAGACCCTTCCCACCTTGGTTATACCTCTCCCACCCTCTTCCATAGGGCAAAAGATATAAATGTTTGTATACACATGCAAATAGATTCAAGAACAGTTTCTTTCCCATGGTTAGTAGACTACTGAATGGCACTGCTCAAATTTTAAATTTAATGTTGATCTCACTGTCAGTGCACCTTCTCTGCAGCCATAGCATTATATCCTTCACTCTACCTTAATGCACTTTGTTTGATATGATCTGTCTGTACTGTATGGAAAATAAAAAGAAAATTCCCTGTACCCAGGTACATGTAACAATAAGAAATCACATCAAATCAAATCACCTGCTGAAATTGGCTTTATAAGGGTGGATTTTGAATGTTTATAATGTTATTGCCCAGTTTCATGTCATTTTTTATATTTACATTGACACCTTTTTGTTGGTTTTACTGTGCATTCCTTGTTTCTTTGAAGCTTGTTCTCCCTTCCGTATCCTCTTTATTCTTGGGTTGCACTGATTTTGAAATGCAAGGAGATGAGCACAGGTATTTCTGTCAGATTCCAATGTACTTGAAATCCAGGAATGGAGCTTGTGCAAGACTAGCATTTTTGCCATTCACATCACACCCTGGGACCTGTAGTTAGGACATCACTGGCATGTCTATCTCTGTCATCTCTAGTCAATACAATAAATCTCTCATAGAACTACTGGTTACGTATGGTGGAGGGAACGAGAAGAAGAAAATGCATTTATAAAGCACCATTCACATCCTTGGCCATCCCAAAGTAACTTACAACTAAGTACACTACTTTTGTAGTGCAGTAATGTAAAATATCAGTAATGCCACCAGCAATGTGGATAGTGCAAGGTTCTATAGACAGCATTGAAATAATTTACCAAGTAATTTGCTAATGGTAGTATTTATTGGGCTTTAATATTGGCTTTGATAGCTGACAGAGCTCTGTATGCTAAATCAAGGAGTACCGTGGATATTTATATCCCCCTGAAGGTGCAGCTAGGCAAGATCTTAGTTAAACAGGTTTGAGGTATAGGGAGAGGCTGAATAGGCTGGGGCTGTTTCTCCTGGAGCATCGAAGGTTGAGGGGTGACCTTACAGAGGTTTATAAAATCATGAGGGGCATGGATAGTGTAAACAGACAAGGTCTTTTCCCTGGGTGGGTGAGTCCAGAACTAGAGGGCATACGTTCAGGAAGAGAGGGGAAAGATTTAAAAGGGACCTAAGGGGCAACTTTTTCACGCAGAGTGTGGTGCGTATATGGAATGAGCTGCCAGAGGAAGTGGTGGAGGCTGGTACGATTACAACTTTTAAAAGGCATCTGGATGAGGATATGAATAGGAACGGTTTAGAGGGATAAGGGCCAAGTGCTGGTACATGAGACTAAATTAGTTTATGATATCTGGTCGGCATGGATGAGTTGGACCGAAGGGTCTGTTTCCATATTGTACATCTCTATGACTCTAACTCTAATCACCTCACCCAGATGCGACAGCTGATAGCGCTGCAATGGGCTAATGGGAAAAATAGAACCAATTCTCTGGAGGAGATCAGCTGAGAGTAGACTAGTGAAATGGAATTGGAGGTTTTGGTGGAGTTTGTACTTGAAGGAAATCGAGAACGTAACAGAAATGAATGGGAAATGTTCATTGTCAACTTGTCTAACTAAGCTAATATTAGTCGTTTGTAGTAGGGAACAAATAAAAGTAATTGAACTATAGAATGTTACAACACAAGTGTTATTCAGTCCATCAAATAACTTTCTCCACATATCACCTAACTTAGACATTGGCCCAGATTTTTCTGACCTGGATCAAGACAGGAGGCCTTTAAAAATAACGACTGGGACTCAGTTCCAGGATTCCTGCCTCTATTCCCATTTCTGGCGAGTTTTGGCCAATGTGGGATAAAGTTGCCTGTAGCAAATCTAAATGCAGCATCCTTGCCTTTTCTGGCTGTATTACAAAGGTGGTCATTTCCTCCAATTTTGAGAAGCCATTCTGTTAATAGAATTGGCACCCTGGAAGAGTGGTGAATGATAGGGAAACAAAGCTGGAGCTAGGATCAAAGAGACAACAGCTATTCAATACTCTCAGTTAAAATAAGATATTCCTCTTATCTTCTCATAAAGCTATCAGTCATCCCATTCATTGTATCAGTGACAAAAAGCTGCTATCCATTTCGCACCTTGATAAAGCTCTTAGGTTAGTGGTGGGCAGGTGGATGAAAAAGAAAGTTAATTTAAGTCACTTACTGTTCCATTAGCAGAGTGAATCCAACTATTCTAGAACAACTGAAAAGGAAGGCAGGCCAGTTTCTTAAAATGTCAGAGTAATATTTGTACTATTTTAAATTTTAAAGCTCTGCACATGCTATCATAATAGTAGACACAAAGATGTTCATGTCTCTGGCTTTGTATTCTCATAATGACAGAAAATGTGCCACATGGTGGTGTTGCACCATTAAAGGGAAAGATGGCACAGATTAATACAGCATCTTTCATGACTTAAGTCTATCTCAAAGTGCTTTAGAGCTAGTGAAATACTTTTCTCACGATTTCATATTTGGATGGCTATCTTCTACAGTTTACATTCAATACTTAGTGGAGTGACTTTGATCAGTGGACTGACTTATTGACAGATTTCTCATTCCTGAAGAAGGGCTCATGCCCGAAACGTCGATTCTCCTGCTCCTTGGATGCTGCCTGACCTGCTGCGCTTTTCCAGCAACACATTTTCAGCTCTGATCTCCAGCATCTGCAGACCTCACTTTCTCCAGACAGATTTCTCACCCCTGCTTCCCCAGATCTGCTTGTGTTTGGGCAGAACGGAAGTACCAGTTCGAGTCAGCAACTGAAGTAAAATAACTGACATATAATTTCTTGGTTTGCCTTTGACTCTTTATTAAAGAAGGAAACAATTATTGTAGTGTCTTCTAACCCATGAAGCCTTCAACGCCATGATGCCTTCTAACATAACTTTCCCTTTTATGGGATTCTGATCAGAGCATCCATTGTATTGCCGTGTTTCCATCCTGATGCTGAAATGTTAACCCATCAGATTCCAGTGCTGCACCTATCTTAAATTTGGGTAATCATTTTTACAATACTCTACTTCTCTGTGAAGGTACAGCAACGGGAGAGTTTGAAGATATTGAGCATGGTATTAAAATGACGTGAGTGTGTTAGAAGTTTTACAGGAATCAATATATTCACAGGAGAAAATTAAACACAAGGAGGAGAAAGTGAGGACTGCAGATGCTGGGGATCAGAGCTTACAAATGTGTTGCTGGGAAAGCGCAGCAGGTCAGGCAGTATCAAAGGAGAAGGAGAATTGACGTTTTGGGCATAAGCCCTTCTTCAGGAATGAGGAGGGTGTGCCAAGCAGGCTAAGATAAAAGGTAGGGAGGAGGGACTTGGGGGAGGGGCGTTGGGAATGCGATAGGTGGAAGGAGGTTAAGGTGAGGGTGATAGGCCGGAGAGGGGGTGGGAACGGAGAGGTCGGGAAGAAGATTGCAGGTCAAGAAGGCGGTGCTGAGTCCAAGGGTTGGGACTGAGAAAAGGTGGGGGGAGGGGAAATGAGGAAGCTGGAGAAATCTGCATTCATCCCTTGTGGTTGGAGGGTTTCTAGGCGGAAAATTAGTCACTCTTCCTCCAGGCGTCGTGTTGCCATGGTATGGCGATGGAGGAGGCCAAGGACCTGCATGTCCTTGGCGGAGTGGGAGGGGGAGTTAAAGTGTTCAGCCACGGGGCGGTTGGGTTGGTTGGTGCGGGTGTCCCAGAGGTGTTCTCTGAAATGTTCCGCAAGCAGGCGGCCTGTCTCCCAATGTATAGGAGGCCACATCGGGTGCAGCGGATGCAGTAAAAGATGTGTGTGGAGGTGCAGGTGAATTTCTGATGGATATGGAAGGATCCCTTGGGGCTTTGGTGGGAAGTGAGGGGGAGGTGTGGGCGCAAGTTTTGCATTTTTTGCGGTTGCAGGGGAAGGTGCGGGGAATGGAGGTTGGGTTAGTGGAGGGTGTGGATCTGACAAGGGAGTCGCGGAGGGAGTGGTCTTTCCGGAACGCTGATAGGGGTGGGGTGGGAAATATATCCTTGGTGGTGGGGTCCGTTTGGCGGAAATTACGAAGGATGATCCGATGTATCTGGAGGTTGGTGGGGTGGTAGGTGAGGACTAGTGGGGTTCTGTCCTGGTGGCGATTGGAGGGGCGGGGTTCAAGGGCAGAGGTGTGGGAAGTGGAGGAGATGCGGTGGAGAGCATCATCAACCACGTCTGAGGGGAAATTGCGGTCTTTGAAGAAGGAGGCCATCTGGGTTGTTCGGTATTGGAATTGGTCCTCCTGGGAGCAGATGTGGCGAAGGCAATGGAATTGGGAATATGGGATGGCGTTTTTACAGGGACAGGGTGGGAAGAGGTGTAATCTAGGTAGCTGTGGGAGTCAGTCGGTTTATAGTATACGTCCGTGTTGAGTCGGTCGTCCGAGATAGAGATAGAGATGGAGAGGTCTAGGAAGGGGAGGGAGGAGTCTGAGACGGTCCAGGTAAATTTGAGGTCGGGGTGGAAGGTGTTAGTAAAGTGGATGAGCTGTTCAACCTCCTCGTGGGAGCACGAGGTTGCGCCGATACAGTCATCAATGTAGCGGAGGAAAAGGTAGGGGGTGGTGCCAGTGTAGCTGCGGAAGATGGACTGTTCCACATATCCAATGAAGAGGCAGGCATAGCTAGGGCCCATGCGGGTGCCCATGGCTACTCCTTTGGTTTGGACGAAGTGGGAGGATTGGAAGGAGAAGTTGTTAAGAGTGAGGACCAGTTCAGTCAGTCGAAGGAGAGTGTCAGTGGAAGGGACTGGTTTGTTCGGCGGGAAAGGAAGAAGCGGAGGGCTTTGAGGCCTTCGTGATGGGGGATGGAGGTGTATAGGGACTGGATGTCCATGGTGAAGATAAGGTGTTGGGGGCTGGGGAAGTGAAAATCATGGAGGAGGTGGAGGGCGTGGGTGGTGTCCCGAATGTAGGTGGGGAGTTCTTGGACTAAGGAGGACAGGACCGTGTTGAGGTATGCAGAGATGAGTTCAATGGGGCAGGAGCAGGCTGAGACAATAGGTCGGCTGGGGCAGTCAGGTTTGTGGATTTTGGGCAGGAGGTAGAAACGGGCGGTGCGGGGTTGTGGGACTGAGGTTGGAGACGGTGGTTGGGAGATCCCCTGAGGTGATGAGGTTATGGACAGTCTGGGAGATGATGGTTTGGTGGTGGGAGGTGGGGTCATGGTCAAGGGGGCAATAGGAGGAGGTGTCCGCGAGCTGGCGTTTAGCCTCAGCAATGTAAAGATTGGTGCGCCAAACTATCACCGCGCCTCCCTTGCCTGCCGGTTTGATGGTGAGGTTGGGGTTGGAGCGGAGGGAGTGGAGTGCTGCACGTTCCGAGGGTGAGAGGTTGGAGTGGGTGAGATGGGTGGAGAGATTGAGGCGGTCAATGTCGACCTCTCCACCCCTCTCACCCACTCCAACCTCTCACCCTTGCAACGTGCAGCCCTCCACTCCCTCTGCTCCAGCTCCAACCCCAACCTCACCATCAAACCGGCAGACAAGGGAGGCGCGGTGGTAGTTTGGCGCACTGATCTTTATATTGCTGAGGCTAAATGCCAGTCCGCCCCAACCAGCCCAACCGCCCCGTGGCTGAACACTTTAATTCCCCCTCCCACTCCGCCAAGGAAATGCAGGTCCTTGCCCTCCTCCATCGCCACACCATGGCAACACGACGCCTGGAGGAAGAGCGACTCATCTTCCGCCTAGGAACCCTCCAACCACAAGGGATGAATGCAGATTTCTGCAGATTTCTCCAGCTTCCTCATTTCCCCTCTCTCCACCTTTATCTCAGTCCCAACCCTCAGACTTAGCACCGCCTTCTTGACCTGCAATCATCTTCCCGACCTCTCCGCTCCCACCCCCTCTCCGGCCTATCATCCTCACCTTAACCTCCTTCCACCTATCGCATTCCCAACGCCCCTCCCCCAAGTCCCTCCTCCTTACCTTTTATCTTCGCCTGCTTGGCACACCCTCCTCATTCCTGAAGAAGGGCTTATGCCCGAAACGTCGATTCTCCTTCTCCTTTGATGCTGCCTGACCTGCTGCGCTTTTCCAGCAACACATTTTTAAAATTAGACACAATCCAGGCCAAGATACATTAACAGTGAAGTAATAAGGCATCATCTCTATGTAAAAGAGTTAGTTGTCAGTTTTATCTTTTGTTGTTTCTTTATAATAACTCAACGTTGAGACATGCTTTGTGAAATTGTGTCAAAAAGGATAAATGAATCACTTGGATTATTATGTTAGCATCTTTGTGATGAAATTAATATATGGGCCTTTTAGTTCTTCTCCAACTGTAAACAAAAAATGGATATACCAAACACTTTTTCCTTGAATCTGGTATGCTTTAAAGATGAGCTGAGGCCAAGACATGATTAATTATTAATGTCATGTCTTATTCACATTTAATCACAGCCAAATTTAGTTAACCACCTAACAACATGAGCATTTATCTAATAACAATCGTAACATGATTGAGTTCTCCATTGTGTTTAAAGCTTGACTACCATTCTAAATGTAGGTAAGACTGACCTCAACAGGACAAAGCAGAGAATGTCCCGAGTAAACTGGGCACATCTGCATATGATTAAATGACAGCAAATGTGTGATGTTTAAAGAAAAGTTTTTGACACCGAATGAGCCTATATCCCTCCAAGTCAAAAGCCAGAATAAATGGGCATGATGTTAAACAGATGAGAGACAACATAATACTTCATGTTTTTAAAAAAAACAAACAAAATAAAAAGATTCTGATGAATAGGGAGGGAAACTAAGAACAGGAAAGTTTCATTTAACAATAGCAAAGAAATGTACTCCGATTCACAGGCTTTTTCACATCTCAGGACATACGAGGCAGACAAGGCACAAGCTTATATCTTTTTCCACAGCTAGTTATTTTTTTTTCCCTGGCAAGATCACCAGCCTATTACCAGAAGCCAAAAGAACTGCAGATGCTGTATGTAAGTCAGAAACAAAAACAGAAGTTGCTGGAAAAGTTTAACCGGTCTGTCAGCATCTGTGAAGACAAATCAGAGTTAACGTTTCAGGGTCTGGTGACCCTTCCTCAGTTCTGGTTTCTCTGGTTTCACAGATGCTGCCAAACCTGCTGAGCTTTTCGAGCAACTATTGTTTTTGCTTCTGTTACCAGAAGCAATATGCTTGAGGGGCCATCAACCATGGCTGATCAGGAAACTGACTGTCGTTTCAGCTGCCATAGGCATATTGGAAGGATTCCCTAGTTAATAGTCAACCTGTTTAACCACACTGTGAACGCAACCTGCATAGTCATCAAGTCCCAATGTGGGACTTGAATCTGGAGCTTCTAAGCTTCTAGCTTAGAGCTAGGGACACTACCCTCTGTACCATAAGACCTCATATGATGAACTAAGGGAGTATGAAAAAAACTTGTAAGGGGATATTATTATCAAAACAAAACACTTTTACAGTTATATTAGAGAAAAAGGTACTCCAAAGTATTGTGAACTCCTTGAAAACTGATAAATTTGACATTGTAGATGTGTAGGAAATAGAGATCTCTTGAGTGTTTACTTATCATTAGTATTTACACTACTGAAAGTGTGACATCAGAAAGTTAGCCTATAAAAATTTGGGTAAATGTACTAGCCATGTAATGAGTGGGACTTACCTGTACCAGGGCAGGTGTTGGGAAAGGTAAACAATCAAGTGCTAAATAAAAACTGAAAGAACTGCTCATGGTATAAATCAGAAACACAGAAATTACTGGAAAAGCTCAGCAGGTCTGGGAGCATCTGTTAAAAGAAATCAGAGTTAATGTTTTGGTCCTCCCAGAAGAAGAAATACTGTCAAGATGTCTAAGTTGTATTACAGGTGGACCTTACTGCAGTGTCTCCTGGAATGGTATATATTGCTACCACTGTGCATTGGTGATGAAGTAAGTAAATGTTTAAGGTGATATTTCACTTTGTAGGCAAACAGCAGATTTCAAACATAAACTCTGGGGCACTGGAAGCTTAGGATGCTGTTCCATGGAATGTGATGCAGGAGATCACATCTTGAGTTTTTGATTGAGTCATGTCTTCATTTGAATCCAGTTAACATAAGCCATGTGCTCAGAAGGGGCAGCATGGTGGCTCGGTAGTTAGCACTGCTGCCCCACTGTGCCAGGGACCCGGATTCGATTCCCGCCTTGGGCCGCTGTCTGTGTGGAGTTTGCCCATTCTCCTCGTGTCTGCGTGGGTTTCCTCTGGGTGCTCTGATTTCCTCCCAAAGTCCAAAGATGTGCAGATCCTGCAAATTGGCCATGCAAAATTGTCCATAGTGTTAGGTCCATTAGTCAGGGGTAAATATAGGGGAATGGGTCTGGGTGGGTTACTCTTCGGAGGATCAGTGTGAACTGGTTGGGCCAAATGACCTATTTCCACAGTGTAGGGAATCTAATCTAAAAAAAACTGATGTAGTTTCTTGAGTCCAGAACCACTGTCAATTTGATATGGTCTCAGTGCTGACCTATTTATTGGTTCATGTGCCATATACCACAAAGACTGAGTTTTTGGTGAAACAATGTCTTGAACTTCGTTAACGACACAAATTATTTACATTGCTGTAATATGTCAGATTTACACACAGCCTGGTTTCTTTACTAACTCAAGTTATTGTACATTACACAAAACTGATTGGTTGAATGTATTACACTGACTCCATTACATGTGCTTGAAGGAGAGGTTCTTTATATCAGAATGTCACATGTCATGATGCCATGTATCAAATTGCCCTGGAAAAGGTGTGATGAGATTCCTGTTGAACCACTGTAGTCACTGAAGTGTAAAGGTACCCATAGTGCTGTTAGGTCAAAAGTTCCAGGATGTTGGCCCAGCAACACTGAAGGAATGGTTATATATTTCCAAATCTGAATGGTGAGTGGCTTGGAGGGGAACTTGCAGATAGTGGTGTTCCAAGAACCGGCTGCCCCTATCTTTCTAGGTGGTAGTGGTTACAGGTTTGTAGCATTTTGTTGAAAGAATCTTGATGAATTACTGCAGTGTCTCCTGGAATGGTATATATTGCTACCACTGTGCGTTGGTGATGAAGCAAGTAAATGTTTAAGGTGATGGATGGATGTCAACAATTTTGTCCTTTATGATATTGAGCTTCTTATATTGTTTGAGCTTGACTCATCTAGGCAAGTGGAGATTATTTCAATACACTTCTGACTTACACTTTGTAAATATGATTAGAGGGTCACTTTCTGGTCAGTAGTCACCCCCAAGGTGTTGATAGTTGTGGGGGTGGGGGTGGGTGGAAGGGGGGTGGCGGGCAGGGGAGAGCGTTGGGGTTGGTATCAAAGAAGTAATGCCATTGAATATCAAGGGCCAATGTTTGGATTTTCTCTTGTTGGACCTTATTGTGTGGCATGAATTTTATGTGCCACCTATCAGCCCAATCCTGGATGTTCTCCAGGTCTGGCTGCATATGGACCTTGGCTGCTTCCATATCTGAGGTGATGCATATGGTGCTGAAGTTTGTGCGATCATCAGCGAACACCCCCAATTTAGGCCTCATAATGTACAGAAAGTTATCAAAATGGCTGAAGGTCAGTGCACTCAAAAAATCCTGCAGTGATATCTGGAACTGAGAAGATGAGGCGAGTGCAAACCTGCAGTAAATGTCATTTCACATTAGAACCTGATGACTGAAACCTGCTGTGTAAATTAAGTGATATCCATTTGTCATATTTCGAAACAAAACTCCTTTTGAATTGATGCACTGATGTATAACATAGGATTTAAAAAAAAATTAATTTAAATTCTCCATTTAGCAACCTTGTGCACTTTGAGCCAATGGTGTGAATCAGTCATTGCCTTATCTACTCCCATGTACTTCACCAAAAAGTATGGAGTAATGTATTAGCTGTTATTATGCAGAGGGTTTTGTGGCTCCATTCTGAAAAACTCAGAGATAAACTCTAGTACCCACTTAGATAAGCTCCAACAAGATGCACATTTTTTCTTTGTTGTAATTAATTAATATTTTATCCACTCTTTGATTTTATTGCTTTTGTATTTTTGCTTTCTGACCAGTTTAGTTTTTTTTCCCTCCAGTCAGCTTTAAACAACTCATTAATTCTGTGTGTCTCACACTTCAAGTGCAGTCTCTTAGTAACAAAACAGCAGAGAGAATGTCCTGAGGCCACACTGTTGTTTGGCTGGATTACTGCCTTCACTTCTACGTAGCTCAAACTATAAATTATGGCACACACTGCACACTGTCCACATTTGTGCGACATCAGAATTATTTGTTGGAAAACCATCTGTGCATACTCAGATTTCTGGTTTTCACTGCTGATGAGAGGGCTGGTGTTCTTGTAAAACCTAAGGGTTAAGGGAATGTTGGAGGTCAGTTATTCCATGGAACCCCACAATTCATGGCAGCTAGGAATGGAATTATAATCTAGTAAAAGCAGTCATTGTCACCTGTCCCTCGATTTGAGGATGACTCTACTCATGGTAGAAACTTGCAACCCTGAGTCTTTATGTGACTGAACAGACTTGTTCTCAAGCTGCTATTTTTGGACACTGGGCAGGATTTTCCATGAGAAAGTGGTGCCTGGAATACAGGATTTGCTTCCTTTTCCTTCTCTCTATGCCACTGCTTTGTCTCATCATCATGATATTTGGAATGGAAACGTGTGGAGCTTGATGGACAAATTGTCCCTGTTTTGAATGGTTAGTATCAAGCTTCTCCCAATCATCAATGTCAATGCTGCTGTCCTTCAAGCAGAACTTCAGAGTGTCTTTGCAATATTTTGTTTTTATTCACTCATAGGTTGTGGGCATCGCTGCCTGAACCAGTATTTTATTGCCCTTGAGAAGGGAGTGGTGAACTGTCTTCTTGAACCACTGCAGTCCACAATTCTGTTAGGGTGGGAATTCCAGGATTTTGTCCCAGTGACAAGAAAGGAACGGTGATATATTTCAAGTCAAGAATGGTAAGTGGCTTGGAGGTGAACCTTTCTTTGTTCTCTCCCAGAATGTCACCATTTGAGATTTGGGAAAACATTGCCTGGTGGAATGGATGATTTTTGTCTATCTGATGGTTGTAATTGGTTTTGCAGGTGTTTTGCCTAAAAACTTGTAGAGCTGGCTTCAACAAGGACATTAGCATTTGATCTATGATCCTCCCATTGAATCTAGAGAATGTCCCAGAGACATTGAGGGTGGAATTTCTCTGGAGCTCTTGTGTGTCACTGATACAGAGCAAATCTCATTCCAGAATAGGAATGTGGTGACTGTACACTGGTACTTCTGTGGACATATTGTTGTCAAACACATGGATATCCTCATCAGTGGTAACCTTTTAAGAGAAGTGGCTTACAAGGTTTGGGAGGGTTTTAACATATACCAGAGTCTGCTCTTCAACATGTGCAGGAAGTAGAATATTTTACAGATAAGACTTGTTACTATGAGGATTGTTTTGGCAACGTTCAAGGATGGGTCAAGTCTCCCGCAAGCAGAAATTGAAGAGTTTGGACATGGTTTACAAATCTGGTGCAGAGTGAGGTATGACCTTGCAGTCATCCACATGCTGCAGCTCATTATATGTCTCTGTGGTCAGTTTAGCTTTGGTGCGTTTTCTTGTTTGACATCAGTCTAAATTTTGAACGGGTCTGTTTCAGGTCTCCCACTCAGGGTAATTGTAGTTATATCATCAAGAAGCACTTGCAGGATTGTGATGAAGTTTCTTGGACATCCAAATCTCTGGAACCTTGAGGCATTGTTTCTGGTAATGTTCTTAACATTTTTCTAGATTTATATGGCAACAAAGATATGTCAGGAGTTCCTCTGGAGGGTGTAAAGTCTGTCTCTTTTTCCTCTCTCTCTCTCTCTCTCTTTCCTCTCTCTCTCTCTTTCCTCTCTCTTTCCTTTCCTCTCTCTCTCTTTCCTCTCTCTCTTTCCTCTCTCTCTTTTCTCTCTCTCTCTTTCCTCTCTCTTTCCTTTCCTCTCTCTCTCTTTCCTCTCTCGCTCTCTCTCTCTTTCCTCTCTC